>NW_027361687.1:55155000-55592500 GCF_039654945.1 Dendrobates tinctorius | reverse complement strand
TCACATTGGGGAAAAAAATTCCTTCCCGACTCCACATACGGCAATCAGACTAGCTCCCTTGATCAACGCAATATTAAGGAAACTAGTGTATATACCCTGTAATATTATACTTTTCAAGAAAGGCATCCAGTCCCTTCTTAAATTTTAGTAGGGAATCACTCATTACAACATCACATGGCAGAGAGTTCCATAGTCTCACTGCTCTTACAGTAACTTAAGAAAGCAATTTAACATAGGTACCAAAATCATGCTAAATTATATACAGTGGGGCAAAAAAGTATTTAGTCAGTCAGCAATAGTGCAAGTTCCACCACTTAAAAAGAGGCGTCTGTAATTTACATCATAGGTAGACCTCAACTATGGGAGACAAACTGAGAAAAAAAAAATCCAGAAAATCACATTGTCTGTTTTTTTTTCATTTTATTTGCATATTATGGTGGAAAATAAGTATTTGGTCAGAAACAAAATTTCATCTCAATACTTTGTGATATATCCTTTGTTGGCAATGACAGAGGTCAAACGTTTTCTGTAAGTCTTCACAAGGTTGCCACACACTGTTGTTGGTATGTTGGCCCATTCCTCCATGCAGATCTCCTCTAGAGCAGTGATGTTTTTGGCTTTTCGCTTGGCAACACGGACTTTCAACTCCCTCCAAAGGTTTTCTATAGGGTTGAGATCTGGAGACTGGCTAGGCCACTCCAGGACCTTGAAATGCTTCTTACGAAGCCACTCCTTCGTTGCCCTGGCGGTGTGCTTTGGATCATTGTCATCTGCATCATATATTGCCAGATATTTTTATGGTATTTCATTCCATCATCCATGTATGCTGTCTGACAAGTGTGAACTGCATCATATATTGCCAGATATTTTTATGGTATTTCATTCCATCATCCATGTATGCTGTCTGACAAGTGTGAACTGCATCATATATTGCCAGATATTTTTATGGTATTTCATTCCATCACTCCTGTGGTGGGTCTTTAATTTTTTTTTTTTTTTTTTTTTTAACTATTTGGTTTCTGCTTTGAAGTGTAGAAAGGTATTTTTTCCCTTTCTCTGTTTGATGGCCTTGTCCAGCGTTAGTTATTTACCCTGCATAGTAATGCCTGCTCTGTCCTTGTGCTAATTGGTTAATTACTGATTGTGGCCTTTTGGTGGCTGAAGCTAGCAAACATTTCATTTCATATATATTTAGCTCTGGTTGGGATAGCACGCGTGCGGGCTCACGCGTGCAACAGATATTAAGTGCAACGGGATCAAGTGTTTTGCAGTTAGACAATGCAGTTGGGCAGGAGACAGGTAAGGTGCATAAGTTTTTCATGCACGCATGCTTCTTGGTCAGTCGTACTACATATGCATTGATCATATCAAACTGCTGCTTTTTTGTCTTCACCTCTGCTTTCTAACAACTCGCCTGCCCTTTTACACATTCTGTGCACTCTCTGCATATCCACCCCTCCCTTTTCCCCTCTCCCATGTATAACTCTGAGGCTCTATTGACATTTCTTACCCACACCAAACCATCCAAAACCACCATGCAGCACTCAAAACGTTCATACAAATCATCCCACCACCTGCTTTTTCTGTTTTTTCTCCTTTTAATAGTTGCAGGTGACATCTCCCCCAACCCTGGGCCTCCCTCCACCAGCATACGTTACTCTCCTCCATCTGCATATAGAAACCCTGCTAATCTTATTAACATTCAGTGCATGCCTTCTCCTCTCACTTTCCAATGTGCTCTCTGGAATGCACGGTCTGTGTGTAACAAACTGACTTACATTCACGATCTTTTTCTCTCTAATTCCCTTAACCTTCTGGCTATTACAGAAACCTGGATCCAGCATTCTGACACCACCGCTGCTGCCGCTCTCTCGTTTGGTGGGCTAAAATTTTCACATACCCCCAGACCTGAGAACAGACAGGGTGGAGGTGTTGGTTTGCTCCTTTCATCACAATGTGCTTTCCAGGTCATCCCCCCGGTTCCCTCACTTACATTTCCTTCCTTTGAAGTCCACGCCGTCAGACTCTTTAAGCCCTTCTCCTTACGAGTGGCGGTCGTTTATCGCCCTCCAGGCTCCTCCCGCCAGTTTCTAGACCAATTCACCACCTGGCTTACTCACTTTCTATCCTGTGACATCCCCACCCTCATCATGGGAGACTTTAACATCCCCATCAATGATCCGCTCTCCCAGTCTGCCTCTCATCTTCTTTCTCTAACTTCTTCATTCGGCCTCTCACAGTTTACTAATTCTCCTACACATGAGGACGGGAATACTCTGGACCTGGTTTTCTCCCGTCCCGGCTTGCTGCACGACTTTACTAATTCACCCCTCCCGCTCTCGGACCACAACCTTCTTTCCTTCTCTGTCAAAAATTGTCTCCTCACCCGGAACACCCCCACTTACCACACTTATCGGAATACACGTACCATTAATACCCAACAGCTTAGGGACAATCTCCACACATCTTTAGCCCCCATCTCCACCCTCTCCTGTCCAGACATAGCATTGTCACACTTCAATAATACACTGAAGAATGCCCTAGATGAAGCAGCACCTTCTATACGCAGAAAGACCCGACACAGACAACGGCAGCCCTGGCACACAACGCAAACACGCTTTCTTCAGCGCTGCTCGAGGTGTGCAGAGCGGCAGTGGAGAAAATCTCTCTTAGCAGAAGACTTCATCCACTATAAGTTCATGCTCAAAACCTATAACTCTGCCCTTCATCTGGCCAAACAATCCTACTTCACCACCCTCATCACCTCACTATCCAACAACCCAAGATGACTTTTTGAAACCTTAAACTCCCTCCTGAAACCTAAAGTACAGGCCCCCATCACCAACCTCAGCGGTGAGGATCTGGCCACTTATTTCCTAGAAAAAATCAACCACATCCATCAGGATATCTCAGCCCTATCTCCTCAGTGCCTGGATCCCCTTCCCTGCCGCACCTCAAGCTCACTAGACATCTTTGAGCCTGTTTCAGAAGAAGAAGTTTCCAAGCTCCTCGCTTCTGCTCGGCCTACAACCTGCAACAGTGACCCTATTCCTTCACAGCTCCTGCAGTCTCTCTCACCAGTGGTCACCACTCACCTGACTAAAATATTTAACCTCTCTCTTTCTTCAGGTATATTTCCCTCCTCATTTAAACATGCCATCATAACCCCTTTACTTAAAAAGCCATCCCTGGACCAGAACTGCACTGCTAACTACAGACCTGTCTCTAACCTTCCCTTCATCTCTAAACTCCTGGAACGCCTGGTCCACTCCCGTCTAATCCGCTATCTCTCGGATAACTCTCTTCTCGACCCCTTACAATCTGGTTTCCGCTCTTTACACTCTACTGAAACTGCCCTCACTAAAGTCTCTAATGATTTAATAACAGCTAAATCGAAAGGTCATTGCTCCCTGCTGATTCTCCTGGATCTCTCTGCCGCATTTGACACTGTGGATCACCAGCTCCTCCTCACTATGCTCCGCTCTATAGGCCTCAAGGACACGGCCCTCTCCTGGTTCTCCTCCTACCTCTCTGACCGCTCCTTCACTGTATCTTTTTTCCGGCTCCTCTTCCTCTTCTCGTCCCCTTACTATCGGGGTCCCGCAGGGCTCAGTCCTAGGCCCCCTCCTCTTCTCTTTATACACTGCCCCTATTGGACAAACAATCAGCAGATTTGGGTTCCAGTATCATCTCTATGCTGATGACACCCAATTATACACTTCTTCCCCTGACATCACCCTTACCCTAATTCAAAATACCAAGGATTGTCTGTCTGCTGTCTCTAGCATCATGTCCTCCCTCTATCTGAAACTAAATCTCTCTAAAACTAAACTTCTTGTGTTTCTCCCCTCTACTAACCTCACTCTACCTAACATCGAAATAACCCTGGAGGGTTCAACCATAACTCCCAAGCAGCATGCACGCTGTTTTGGGGTCATATTCGACACTGAACTTTCCTTTACTCCGTACATCCGATCACTCAGTCGCTCTTGTCACCTGCATCTTAAAAACATCTCCAGAATCCGACCTTTTCTCACCTTTGAAACTGCTAAGACTCTTACTGTCGCTCTTATTCATTCTCACCTGGACTACTGCAACTCTCTTCTGATCGGTCTCCCTCTTACCAAACTTTCTCCTCTCCAATCCATCTTGAATGCGGCAGCCAGGGTCATATTTCTGTCCAGCCGCTTCACCGATGCCTCCATCTTGTGCCAGTCATTACACTGGCTACCTATTCGCTACAGGGTCCAGTATAAACTCATCTCTCTCACCCACAAAGCTCTCCACTGTTCTGCACCGCCTTATATCTCCTCTCTCATCTCTGTCTATCGCCCTACACGTGCCCTCCGTTCTACAAATGACCTAAGACTAACATCCCCCGTAATCCGAACCTCGCACCTCCGCCTCCAAGACTTCTCTCGTGCTGCTCCAGCTCTCTGGAATGCACTTCCCCAGGCGATCAGACTGATACCTAGCCCTGACCTATTCAAGCGCGCTTTGAAAACCCATCTCTTCAAACAAGCCTACCACATCAACTACCCAGCAAGCTAACTTTGCCCTGTTCCCTCCTTCCAAATATTATTCTGAATCTGCACCCTACTATTCATCTGTCTCCACACCCTTCATGCACAGGATAACTGCACTTGATACTTGTCTATTGCACTTAAACACACGGGCTGATGACCGGATCATGCAGCTTTATATGAAAATCCCTATTATAATTGCCAGACCTGAATTAACAAGCATTTTTCACCTACTGTGTCCCCCCATTTCCTTGTAGATTGTAAGCTTGCGAGCAGGGACCTCACTCCTAATGTCACTGTTTGAATTGTCTTAACTTGTATTGAATTTATTGTCTGTACATGTCCCCGCTTAATTGTAAAGTGCTGCGGAATATGTTGGCGCTATATAAATAAAAATTATTATTATTATTATTATTATTGTCATGTTGAAAGACCCAGCCACGTTTCATCTTCAATGCCCTTGCTGATGGAAGGAGGTTTGCACTCAAAATCTCAAGATACATGGCCCCATTCATTCTTTCATGTACCCGGATCAGTCGTCCTGGCCCCTTTGCAGAGAAACAGCCCCAAAGCATGATGTTTCCACCACCATGCTTTACAGTAGGTATGGTGTTTGATGGATGCAACTCAGTATTCTTTTTCCTCCAAACACGACAAGTTGTGTTTCTACCAAACAGTTCCAGTTTGGTTTCATCAGACCATAGGACATTCTCCCAAAACTCCTCTGGATCATCCAAATGCTCTCTAGCAAACTTCAGACGGGCCCGGACATGTACAGGCTTACGCAGTGGGACACGTCTGGCACTGCAGGATCTGAGTCCATGGTGGCGTAGTGTGTTACTTATGGTAGGCCTTGTTACATTGGTCCCAGCTCTCTGCAGTTCATTCTCTAGGTCCCCCCGCGTGGTTCTGGGATTTTTGCTCACCGTTCTTGTGATCATTCTGACCCCACGGGGTGGGATTTTGCGTGGAGCACCAGATCGAGGGAGATTATCAGTGGTCTTGTATGTCTTCCATTTTCTAATTATTGCTCCCACAGTTGATTTATTCACTCCAAGCTGGTTGGCTATTGCAGATTCAGTCTTCCCAGCCTGGTGCAGGGCTACAATTTTGTTTCTGGTGTCCTTTGACAGCTCTTTGGTCTTCACCATAGTGGAGTTTGGAGTCAGACTGTTTGAGGGTGTGCACAGGTGTCTTTTTATACTGATAACAAGTTTAAACAGGTGCCATTACTACAGGTAATGAGTGGAGGAAAGAGGAGACTCTTAAAGAAGAAGTTACAGGTCTGTGAGAGCCAGAAATCTTGATTGCTTGTTTCTGACCAAATACTTATTTTCCACCATAATATGCAAATAAAATGAAAAAAAAACAGACAATGTGATTTTCTGGATTTTTTTTTCTCAGTTTGTCTCCCATAGTTGAGGTCTACCTATGATGTAAATTACAGACGCCTCTCATCTTTTTAAGTGGTGGAACTTGCACTATTGCTGACTGACTAAATACTTTTTTGCCCCACTGTATATGTATGAAAAAAACGTGAAATTGGTACTATTATCATGGACTAAAATAGGGACTGATCGCAAAATGAAACCGCACAGACCAACAGAAAAAATACGATCATACAGTCCAGAAAAATTGTGAAAAAATTCATGCAAAATCCTTTATTATATAAAAAAGATACAGGTAAGGTAAAACACCACATTTGTGCAAACAGCAAGAAAAGCTGACGGCGCTTACACGTCACACTGACACCTCATCATTATAACATATAATAGATAAAAGATCATCATAAATACATTCCCCTGTGTCTGACATAGATAATAATAGTACCCAAGTCACTTCACAAAATCCTATGCCAAAAGGCAAACAAAAGTGAGACTCAGCTAGTACTTAAGTGAGAGCCTATACATAGGACACTCACATAACGATCACAACCAACAAATAAGAAGACAGTCATACCTAATAGGCTGAACGACAATAGGGGGCAAGAGGCCACAGCGTTCGGTGTCCAAGTGTCTCCCCGACGCACATTTCGGAGCCCTGTGTTTTGCATAGGCTACTTTCACACTTGCGTTTTTTTGCGCTGCGCTGTGCAAACGCGCATAAAAAAATGCATCATGCGTTTTTTATGCGCTTTTCTTGTTTTTTTGCGCTGACGTGCACATGACCATGCACACGTCAGCGCTCCCATAGACTATAATTTGTTTTGGGGTGAATTTTGTGAGCATTGCGTGCACATGCTTTTTTTGGGACAGGTTGGACGCACAAAAAATGCAACAGGATGCATCTTGTGTGCCCGGGCGCACACTACAAAAAAACGCATGTGCATACAGACGCATGACTGTGCACACCCATGTTATGTATAGGGAAAAAAAACGCATCGGCATTTATGCCCAAAAACGCAGCGCAAAAAAACGCAAGTGTGAAACCAGCCATAGAAATACATCAACACATTCTTTTAAGCACATTTTAGGTGCTTTTTCAGGTAGTTTATAGGGCAAACCCTACTAAAAATTATGTTTTGTGATGTGGTATACAGGCTAGACCTTGAGTAATGTTCAACTTGCACACATTAGAAGAAATAGAGTTGTGAAGTTCAGGACACTATTCCTCCGCAGCCATGTCAGTGGTGGCCTGTTGGTGCTTTGTCTTACCACGTGTTAAAAAACGATCAGTGCTGGAAATGTTTAGTAGCAGAGCTTGGCTGCTCCTCATATATCTATAGGATGACATTTGCGAGTATTCAGTGTCAATTTGACACTGAGAAAAAACTGAAGCATCCAGAATTGGAAGCCTGTAAGTAATCTCAGAACATGCATCCATAGCTCTTCCTATGATTAGCCAGCCTGCCACAACTTTACATATGCATATAACCACTAGCCCGACTAATTCATCTTTCTCCTCGCTACTCCTCCGCTTCTCCCCTCTGCAAATCTCTTCACTTGCTCCCATTCCCTCAGCGTATCCAAATCAAATTACTAATACTGACCTACAAGGCCATCTATAACCTGTCTCCCCCATGTATCTCTGAACTAATCTCCCTATATCTTCCCTCACGTAAACTCCGGTCCTCCCAAGACCTCCTTCTTTCCTCCACACTTATTCGCTCCTCACTCGACCGCCTCCAAAACTTCTCCCGAATAGCCCCCATCCTCTGGAATTCTTTGCCCCAACACATCCGACTATTAACCACACTTGGATCCTTCAGACGGAACCTGAAAACCCATCTCTTCAGGAAAGCTTACAGCCTGCAATGATCCCCTCCCCGCTGCCTCCTCACTATCACTGGAGCTGCTGCAACCCCCCAACCTACTGTCTCCTTCCCCACCATCCTGTTGAATGTAAGCCCAAAAGGGCAGGGTCCTCTCCCCTCTGTATCAGTCTGTGATTGTTAGTTTGTTTACTGTAATTGATATCTGTCATTTGTATGTAACCTCTTCTCATGTACAGCACCATGGAATCAATGGCGCTTTATAAATAAATAATAACCACCAAAATTACATCATGACAGGCCAAATAATCAAAAGAAGAGCCTTGGATGCCGGTAAGTAGAAAGTGGTTCTCATAGCTCCTGTCCAACAGCCACAGATTACTGACCTGACTGTTAGACTAGGTCCTGCAAATCAATTAACACGGTATATATTTGCTACTAATATACATACTGATTTAAAAACAACAGTATCACTGTGCTTGATTGGCCAGCAAATTTGCCTAACCTTAAACCCATAGAGAATCTATGGGGTATTGTCAAGAGGAAGAAGAGAGATACCAGACATAACAATGCAGACGATCTGAGGGCTGCTATGGGCTTCCATAGCACCTCAGCAGTGCCACAGGCTTATCGCCTCCATGTCACGCTGCATTGATGCAGTAACTGATGCCAAAGGAGCCCCGACCAAGTACTGAGTGCATGTACTGAACATACATTTCAGTAGGCCAACATTTCGGAATTTAAAATCATTGTTTCAAGCTGGTGATATAAAGTATTCTAATTTACTGAGATAATGACTTTTGGGTTTTCATTGTCTGTAAGCCATAATCATCAACATTGACAGAAATAAACACTTGAAATAGATCACGCTGCTGGTAATGACTACATAATATGAGTTTAACTTTTTCTATTGAAGAACTGAAATAAATTAACTTTTTGATGATATTCTAATTTCGTAATAAGCACCTGTATTATGATTGAAACTTAGTTGAAAAAGAAGCAATATCTATGAGAGGGAAGAGGAATCATGGGAACTATACTTGTTTGGTAATTACAATTACAGTCATGGACGTCACAAATTGGGGAAGGTCACATTATGCTATGTTCTGACTAGTTGGACCTAGGAATAAAAAAGTTGAGACTCCTTTGTATGATAGAATAAGGTCATTATCACTGCTGGTCTTAGTACTGAAAGAATAATATCCCTGGTGGTCTAGGGTATTGAAGTGTTTCATTATAATATCCCTGATACTCTCGGATAGGGTAAAATATCACCAATCAACTTTTCTATTCCACAACCAATTTTTATCCAATCACAAAATGCTCAGCAAATTAAACTGACCATGTAAGTGGCTGATGGGGAGTGGTGAAGAGGGGGATATGGAATGGGGATGTTGAGTAATTTGTAACTTACTATTCCCCAATGACCCCCCCTTCACAACTAGACCCCTATACAGCACAATAGGCTGTATATTCTAAGCGTAATTATTATGTTACATAAGAAAAAAATAAGCTGCTAGTATAAAATATATTTATATCACCAGAGAATAGATAATAATTTGTTCCACGGGCCTGACATCCTCCTGTTTAATTGAGTTGGGAGATCCAAAAACATACTGGGAATTATGAAATATGAATGGCAAAACATATAAAAGGTAATTTTTCTTTTTCCATTCAAGACATCAATCCTTTCAGAATGGATTCTGGTAAGTACATTTCTCACAGATTTGTAGGACATTCCTAAAATTTATTTATTCCAGGTGTCTAACATTAGTTATTCTGATTGGTTTTTTTTTATTTTGTAGGTCGGTGAAGGTTTTTGTAAGACATTAAATATTCTCTTGCAGAAATCCCACCACCTGCTTTTTTTTTCCAGCTTCGGGAACAGTGTAATATTATATCAAATAAATATTAATTATAAAGGACCTCCTGGGCTTTTTGGAGATGGGTGAGGGAGGTTGGCAAATGGTCAACAATTCAAGGTGAACAACTATGTATAGTAATTTTCTAAGATTCATTTCCAAAAAAAGTCTTGTTTCGTAGGGTTTAATATTGTAAATAATCCAACTGAGAATATTTCTAGGCTCTGTATAATAGCAGTACCTTAGAAATAGCCAATAAAAGAAATACATTAGTTTTGTTCTACTGTTCATAATATTGTGATTAAGGCAATTCTACAATGGTGGCCAATACTTATGAACAGGTGAATAATTAGTAAAATTCTTGCTCTGAATGTTGATCCAAACAATTTATTCTCTGAATCGAGGACAAACCTGCCCTTAAGGCAGACTGAACCATGCATTATAGATATACCAATACCCCATTCCATTTATCCTTTCCAAATTGTTAATTGAACTAGATGATCCTAAAGTACTGTTTGTGTGTGTGAATAGGTCAATAGATGGTCAAAATTTAAAAAAAAAGTGCTTTCAGACCTCAAATAATGCCAAGAAAACAAGTTCATAATCATTTAGAAACAACAATACTAATGTTTTAACTCAGGAAGAGTTGAGAAATCAATATTTTGTGGAATAACCATGATTGTTAATCACAGCTTTCATGCGTTTTGGCATGCTTTTCACCAGTCATTCACACTGCTTCTAAGCAGATCTTTGTTTGATGGCTTGTGACTATCCATCATCCTCTTGATTACATTCCAGAGGTTTTCAATGGGGTTCAGGTCTGGAGAATGGGCTGTTCATATCAAGGTTTTGATGTGGTGGTCTCTTAATTTTTGCTAGAGCTGTATATAAAAAATCTAAATCACATCAGTATTTGGTGTGAACTGCCCTTTGCTTTCAAATGCAATCAAAATATCAAATCTTCTACACTTGTACAGGAACTTGGCAGGGAAGTTGTTTCAAACATCTTGGAGAAGTAGCCACAGATCTTCTGTGTATGAGGCTTGTGAGGTTCTTGCTGTCACTTCATGTGATCTCAGAAAGACTGGATGATGTGAGGTCAGGGCCCTGTGGGAGCCATATCATTACGTCCAGAACTCCTTGTTTTTCTTTACACATAAGATAGTTCTTAATGACAATGACTGTTTGGGGTTTTTGTCTTTCTGTAGAAGAAATTTGGAGCCAAACACCTCCCAGTTATGAGCTGATAGCACTGCTGGATATCTTCCAATTTCAAAGGAATTTAAGCCTGATGTGTCTTTCAGCTACTGCAGTAAGTGTACTTGGTCAACCATTGAATCAAAGGTCATGAACATTGCCTTTTCTTGGTGGCCTCATGCTGATCAGCTGTCTGGCGCCGCAGCTGCATGTGTTGCAGCTGTTTCACTGTCACAGCACATGCATGGAGAGCCTGTTTGTTGGGCTCTCCATGCATGTGTTGTGACTGTCACACAGCAGCGACGCATGCAGCTGCGGCACCAGACAGCTGCACAGCATGAGCTATCCATGCATCTGGGTTCCCTCTGCAGCTTATTCAGTAAGTGCTATAGCTTGCCAAATAAGGAGGGAGTTGAACATATTCACTCATCTCTAGTAACAACATACATGGAGAGAAAATTATTTACACAAGTCTAAATTCACAGAAAATTTGTGGTTAGATCTTTACAACAACTTCCTTGCTAAGTTCCTGCAAGTATTCCTGGAAAGAAGAATTGATGAAGGCAAAGAATAATTACCCAATTTGGATTTCTACTTACATACAGTACTGTAAGTCTGCTTTTGAACGGTTCTAACAATGAAACTATTACTTCAGTCCATGTGGAGATGAATGTGGGAAATTGGTAAGTGGTCAACTCAGCAAGAAGGTTGCTCTAGGAGGTAGCTAAACATTTTTTTCTAGGATTACTATTCACAACATTTCCTGATTGCTATGGTTTATTATCATCTTCAAGAATCCAACTGAGAATATTTCTAGTATAGGGCTTAGCAAACAAGCGCTTCAGTAGACTCTAATCAAAAGTAGGTTTCCGAGAGCATTGTTGACCATCTTAGAAAAGTAAATATACTTGAAATTAGTCCAAAGACACATATATTCTGGCACTTCAAAATATCAGAAACAAACATTTTCGGGCCAATATACCATAACGGCACCAAAAATCATGAAGAGATCCAGTATGAGAATAAAATGTCAAATTTTATTGAAAAAATATTAAAAATACTATAAAATTACAGAAAAAAGCCCAGCAGGAGACGCTCAAAACATTCAAGCCAATTTTAATTATAGTCACACAGACAAATGTGATTCCTTGCACATAAGTAATTATAAATAATTTCCAACAAGAGTATAATATCTCTATAAATGTACGGAATATTCACACCACAGTATTAAAAAATATATTGAATATAAATCAGGCCCAATATATATATATATATATATATATATATATAACTTAATTAAATAACCTCAGTGTCAAAATAATAATAACTGAATATATCGTGGCTGAAAAAAATACAAAAATACATTGTAGTACTAGAAACCCACATTAAATTGCACCTGAATGGTCATGGCCCGATCTGATATATGCTGCAGGTTAAAATAAATGACCTCAATATCAGCAATATTGAATAGTATCACAGCTGAAAAAGTGCTAGAGGATTGCTGCATAAAACCTCAAAGGTTCAACATTAAGGTTCAAAGAATACTGTGTGGAAATAATCTGTGCCAACACTACAGGCAACTCACTCTGAATGTAATAGAAACCCACATTAAATTGCACCTGAATGATGGTAACCCAGTCTGATATATGCTGCAGACAAAAATAAATGACCTCAATGTCAGCCCAATTAAATAATATCACGGCTGAGAAAGTACTAAAGGATTGCTGCATAAATCCACAAAGGTTCAACATAAAGGAAAAAAGGGTAATACCTATGAAAACGCTGATGCCAGGTCTCTGGTGAATGTGAATGACGAGACCTCCTTCACCCCAACACGTGTTTCGCACTAGCTTCTTCTGGGGGCGTCTGTTTTGAGCACCTCCTCCTGGGTATTTTTGTAATTTTATAGTATATTAAATGTTTTTTCAATAAAATTTGATATTTTATTCTCATACTGGATCTCTTCATGATTTTTGGTGCCGTCATGGTATATTGACTTGAAAATGTTTGTTTCTCATCTTAGAAAAGTGTAAATAGAAGTAATATCTGCTAAATACTTTCAGTATCATAGCATCCTTTGTAACGAATATAATTCCATGAAGGTGGTCTCTTTTGAGAAGAATATTCTCTTTTTTATTTGGCAATCCATGTAAGTCTTGGTAATTATTACTTTAAAGAACATATGTAAACTCAAACGCAATATGTTTATTTTTCTATTTGTCAGCGTCCACCTGAATGTTATGGAACAGTTAAACCAAACTACTTCCCGGAGGTTCATCTTACTTGGGTTGTCTACTATTCCTCAGTTACAAGTCCTCTTCTTTGTCATATTTTTTGTAATGTATTTAATGACAATACTTGGAAATCTACTGTTGATTGTTGCCGTTAGGATCAGTCCAACTCTACACAGTCCCATGTACTTTTTTCTCACCAACCTTTCTTTCATTGACATCTGTTTCTCCTCATCTATTGTTCCTGTGCTCTTGATGAACACCATATCCAAAGACACAAGTATTTCCTTGTTAGGATGTGTGGCACAGATGTACATTTCCTTAACTTTGGGTGGAACAGAATGTATAATTCTTGCCTTCATGGCCTATGATAGGTTTGCCGCTATTTGTAGACCATTGCATTATAACACCATAATGAGCAAGACATTGAGTTTTTCTTTAGCTGGATTGTCATGGAGTGTTGGAATCGTTAACTCTATTGTGCAAGTCACTCTCATATTTCAGCTTTCATTCTGCAAGTGTCTCAATATCAACCACTACTTATGCGAAGGACCAGCTTTAATACGTATGTCTTGTGGAGACACCCTTCTTAGTGAGCTAGTAATGTTTATCACAGGAGGAATCATGGTCCTGTGCTCCTTTCTCTTGACTCTAATATCATATGTCCATATAATATTCAGCATTCTTAAAATCCATTCTACAGTAGGAAGGCAAAAAGCTTTCTCCACCTGCACCTCTCACCTCACCGTGGTCACCCTCTACTATGGGCCAATTATATTCATGTATCTACGGCCACACTCAAATAAGCATACACAATGCTCAGTTAATTCAGACAAGGTGATTTCTATTCTCTACACGACAGTAACTCCAATGTTGAATCCTTTAATATATAGCATGAGAAACAAGGATGTGAAAAACACCCTCATGAAATATTTGAAGAGAAAACAGCATTACTAAAATTAGTTCTTTATAGGCTTTGAGTAGCATTCTACATTTTTTGACTTAAGCCAAGACCTCCATCAATTCCTATTCTAGTCATAATGAGACAATAGACAGCCACTAATTTCTGTGATTTTAACTCTACTGTTCCGAAAGGCCTCTTTGCTTATGAAATTCATTTGTCCTAGAAATTAAAGGGACTTTTAGTTCACAGATATGTTTAAAGAGGTATCAGTATATACTAACGCATTAGTGCATATACATGGAACCAAATACATGAAACAGATTAGACTTCTGGGGTCAAAGTTGTTGGATGTTAGGTGACATATGTACAGTATATGGCACAACTATGCATCTAAGTTGGTGGACCACAATAGGACAAAGGTGTGTAGAAAGTAAAAAAAAAAATAATAACAATTGGTTTGATTTGGCCCATTGGCTAACGCGTATCTTCATCAATAGAGCAGGGTAGCTAGTGCCCACAATGACATAAAGTAAAAATAGAATTTATTTTTTAAAGGCCTGTATGGGCTCGGTCCTGGGCCCTGTATTGTTCAACATCTTTATCAACGATTTAGATGAAGGAATTGAGGGTAAACTAATTAAATTTGCTGATGACACAAAGCTAGGAGGGATAGCTAATACTAGAGAAGAGAGAGAGAGGATTCAAAAAGATTTAAATAAACTGGAGAAGTGGGCAGCAACTAACAGAATGGTTTTTAACAGGGAGAAATGCAAAGTACTACATCTGGGCAATAAAAATGAAAAAAGCATATACAGAATGGGAGGAATAGGGCTAAGTGACAGCACATGTGAAAAAGACTTGGGTATACTAATAGATCACAGACTGAATATGAGTCAACAGTGTGATGCAGCAGCAAAAAAGGCAAATGCAATTCTAGGATGTATTAACAGAAGCATACAGTCTAGATCACGTGAAGTCATTATTTCCCTCTACTCCTCTTTGGTCAGACCTCATCTGGAATATTGTGTCCAGTTTTGGGCACCACATTTTAAAAAAGACATCAACAAACTGGAGCAAGTTCAGAAAAGAGCGACCAGAATGGTGACCGGTCTGCAAACCCTGTCTTATGAGGAAAGGTTGCAGGATTTGGGAATGTTTAGTTTGCAAAAGAGAAGACTGAGAGGAGACTTAATAGCTGTCTACAAATATCTAAAGGGCTGTCACATTGTAGAAGGATCAACTTTATTCTCATTTGCACAAGGAAAGACTAGAAGCAATGGGATGAAACTGAATGGGAGGAGACACAGATTAGATATTAGAAAAAACTTTTTGACAGTTAGAGTGATCAATGAGTGGAACAGGCTGCCACGAGAAGTGGTGAATTCTCCTTCAATGGAAGTCTTCAAACAGAGGCTGGACAGACATCTGACTGGGATGATTTAGGGAATCCTGCTTTGAGCAGGGGGTTGGACCAGATGGGCCAGGAGGTCCCTTCCAACTCTACAATTCTATGATTCTATGGTAAGAAATGTTTTGGATACATCCAGGATTGAATTCTTGGAGTGGTTCCTGACTAGACTGTAGAAGATATAAGATTGCCTATGGTTTGGGCTTTCCTGTAGACAAACCTTAGGCAGTCTGGTAGTAGCCCTCCAATGATCTTATCCTGTCTAAAGATTGGCCAATATTTGCTAACAATAAGCAAAAAATATAAATAAAGCCTCAACATAATTAATACAAATACACATGCAGATTAATGAAATTCATGATCATATTTTGATAATTTAAATAAACAATTAGATTTTAATAATTTCTTTTATTATGTCCATTTTTGCCCTGTGAATTTAGCAGAATTTTTTAACTTTCTGAACCTTATATGTGGGCTTTTAATGGCTTCCCCTCCCCGTACACAATCCCACCTGTTATAATAATGCTTTCCTAAATAGCAAGGTTATTTATGTTTGATTTACCCCACACCCTAAGGAAGAAGGACTACATCTCCTTCGAAACGCTTCAGTTTGTGGCCACACTGAGGTCCTATAACTTTGTTTTTGACATCATACTGTTCAGGTCACCCGCTCGTGCTGGAGCCTAGCAGGAGCGCTTCCGATCTTCTGTCAAGCACAGGAGAGGAGCATGCAGTGGAGGACGTACCCGCAACGGATTCACCTTGCAACGGGATTTTTCCATAGTCACTACTTGGAGTGGGATCTGGATGATTGTCACCAACCAACACCCAAAGCTATGGATCAGTAAGTTTACCACTTACCTAAGTATTGGAATAAACTATGCTGTACGCACGCAGTTAAACTAAATTGAGGCAGTTTCCCTGCAGTGAATCAGGGGACATTTTTGGACTATTAGTCCCTTGAACTTAATTCTATTTTCACATTATGTCATTGTGGTCACTAGTTAGTTACCCAACTCTATTGGAGAAGATACATACTTTATGGTATAAACTTTTGGTCTGTAGGATTATACAAATGTTATGTGCTGTAAACCTTGTATGCACCTTTTCATATGTAAATAATGATAAGGATATTATTAATCATTAAGTCATAAAATATCATTCATGTAATAGTATATACTGTATCTCCAGAGTACTAATTAATGGTGTTGTTTCCTGATACAGAATTCTGTAGAGACTAACGAATAACTAGGGAGTTTCAGAAATTACATTTTTATTCACAATCATGTAATACGATTGGGATCACAAGTCTTGAATATGAAAAGGTTTTGTAAACCCATGCTTACTCTTTTTCTGTGGAAAGTGAAATTTCCATGATTTGGTCATAAGTAGGCTTAATAATGGTCACATGTACATGGGATAGAGGACCAAAAGAACATTTAACCAGAAATATAGTTTGGCCAACAATTTACTGGAAACTAAATTCTCTTGTGGTAAGTCACAATTATTATGGAATCTGTTGGTTTTGATTTCTAATATTATATTTTTCAAAAGTATACTGTATTTGAGTTTTATCATTTTTGTGACCTCTATAGCTACTATGTTTTAGGAAAGACACAAAAATTGAGTTTGGTTTAACCCCTTTCCGA
Organism: Dendrobates tinctorius; assembly: GCF_039654945.1. Classification (NCBI taxonomy): domain Eukaryota; kingdom Metazoa; phylum Chordata; class Amphibia; order Anura; family Dendrobatidae; genus Dendrobates; species Dendrobates tinctorius. The sequence goes on along the minus strand of NW_027361687.1, from coordinate 55,575,515 downwards.
CATCAGGTGATGTCTGACTCCTTCCCTTTGATGTGGGTTCTGGCAGTGAGCCCACATCTTTCCTGACACATATCAGCTGTTTTGAACAGCTGACATGTGCTTGGAACAGCCGGGGGTAGAATCGCGATTCATCCGTAGCAATTAACCCCTTCACGGCCAAGCCTATTTTGACCTTAATGACCAGGCCATTTTTTGGAATTCTGACCAGTGTCCCTTTATGAGGTAATAACTCTGGAACGCTTCAACGGATCCTAGCGATTCTGAGATTGTTTTTTCATGACATATTGGGCTTCATGTTAGTGGTAAATTTAGGTTGATAATTTTTGTGTTTATTTGTGAAAAAATCAGAAATTTGGAGAAAATTTTGAAAATTTTGCAATTTTCACATTTTGAATTTTTATTCTGTTAAACCAGAGAGCTATGTGACACAAAATAGTTACTAAATAACATTTCCCACATGTCTACTTTACATCAGCACAATTTTGGAGACAATTTTTTTTTGTTAGGAAGTTATAAGGGTTAAAAGTTGACGAGTAATTTCTCATTTTTACAGCAAAATTTACAAAACCATTTTTTTAGGGACCACCTCACATTTGAAGTCACTTTGAAGGGTCTATATGGCAGAAAATACTCAAAAGTGACACCATTCTAAAAACTGCACCGCTCAAGCTACTCAAAACTACATTCAAGAAGATTATTAACCCTTCAGGTGTTTCACAGGAACTATAGCAACATGGAAGGAAAAAATGGACATTTTAATTTTTCCAACAAAAATTTTTTTTAGCATCAATTTTTTTCATTTTCACATGGGCAACAGGATAAAATGGATCCTAAAATTTGTTGGGCAATTTCTCCTGAGTACACGATACCTCATATGTGGTCATAAACCACTGTTTCGGCACACAGCAGGGCTCAGAAGAGAAGGAGCGCCATTTGACTTTTTGAATGGAAAATATGCTGGAATAGTTAGCGGTTGCCATGTCGCGTTTGGAGAGCTCCTGTGTGCCTAAACATTGGAGCTCCCCCACAAGTGACCCCATTTTGGAAACTAGACCCTCCAAAGAACTTATCTAGATGCATAGTGATCACTTTGAACCCCCAGGTGCTTCACAAATTGATCCGTAAAAAAAAAGTACCTTTTCTTTCACAAAAAATTTCTTTTAGCCTCTGTTTTTTCATTTTCACATGGGTAACAGGATACAATGGATCCTAAAATTTGTTGGGCAATTTCTCCTGAGTACACCAATACCTCATATGTGGTCATAAACCACTGTTTGGGCGCACGGCAGGGTCCAGAAGGGAAGAAGCACCATTTGACTTTTTGAGTGGAAAATTAGCTTCAATCGTTATCGGACACCATGTCGTGTTTGGAGAGCTCCTGTGTCCCTAAACAGTGGAAAAAAAACACAAGTGACACCATTTTGGAAACTAGACCCCTTAAGGAACTTATCTAGATGTTTAGTGAGCACTTTGAACCCCCAAGCGCTTCACAGAAGTTTATAACGCAGAGCAGTGAAAATAAAAAATCATTTTTTTCCTCAAAAATGATATTTTAGCACACTATTTTTTATTTTCACATGGCTAACAGGAAAAATTGGACAGCAAAAGTTGTTGTCCAGTTTATCCTGAGTATGCTGGTACCCCATATGTGGGGGGAAACACTGTTTGGGTGTACGGCAGGGTTCACTGAAGGAGCGCCATTTGACTTTTTGAATAAAAAATTAGCTCCAATTGTTAGCGGACACCATGTCGTGTTTGGAGAGCCCCTGTGTGCCTAAACTTTGGAGCTCCCCCACAAATGACCCCATTTTGAAAACTAGACCCCCTAAGGAAGTTATCTAGATGCATAGTGAGCACTTTGAACAGCCAGGTGCTTCACAGAAGTTTATAACGCAGAGCCGTGAAAATAACAAATATTTTTTTTCCTCAAAGAATTATATTTTAGTCCGCAATTTTTTTTACCACAAGGGTAACAGGAGAAATTGAACCCCAAAAGTTGTTTCACAGTTTGGGGTCCAATTAAGCTGGGACCCCATATGTGGGGGGGAACCACTGTTCGGGCACACGTCCGGGCTCGGAAGGGAAGTAGTGACATTTTGAAATGCTCACTTTGATGGAATGATCTACAGGCATCATGTTACATTTGCAGAGCCCCTGATGTGCCTAAACTATGGAAACCCCACACAAGTGACCCAATTTTGGAAACTAGACTGCCAAGGAACTTATCTAGATCTGTGGTGAGCCCCTTAAACTCCCAAGTGCTTCACAGACGTTTATAACGCAGAGCCGTGAAAATAAAAAATCATTTTTTTCCTCAAAAAAATTATTTTTAGCCCGCAATTTTTTTTTCACAAGGGTAACAGGATAAATTGGACCCCAAAAGTTGTTGTCCAGTTTGTCCTGAGTACGCTGGTACTCATATGTGGGGGTGGACCACTGTTTGGGCACACGTCGGGGCTTGGAAAGGAAGTAGTGACGTTTTGAAATGCCGACTTGATGGAATGGTCTGCGGGCATCATGTTACGTTTGCAGAGCCCCTGATGTACCTAAACAGTAGAAACCCCCCACAAGCGACACCATTTTGGAAACTAGACCCCCCAAGGAACTTATCTAGATGTGTGGTGAGCACTTTGAACCCCCACGTGCTTCACAGAAGTTTTTAATGTAAAGCTGTGAAAATAAAAAAATCATTTTTGTTCCTCAAAAAATGATTTTTTAGCTCACAAGTTTTTATTTTCACAAGGATAACAGGAGAAATTGGACACCAAAAGTTGTTGTTCAGTTTGTTCTGAGTACGCTGGTACCCCATATGTGGGGGGAACCATTGTTTGGGCACACATCAGGGCTCGGAATGGAAGTGGTGACATTTTGAAATGCAGACTTTGATGGAATGGTCTGCGGTCGTCATTACGTTTGTAGAGCCCCTGATGTGCCTAAACAGTAGAAAACCCCCACAAGTGACCCCATTTTGGAAACTAGACCTTCCAAGGAACTTATCTAGATGTCTGGTGAGCACTTTGAACCCCCAAGTGCTTCACAGAAGTTTATAACGCAGAGACTTGAGAGTAAAAAAATCACTTTTTTTCCGCAAAAATAATTTTTTAGCCCACATTTTTTTATTTTCCCATGGTTAACAGGAGATATTAAACCCCTTAAGTTGTTGTTCAATTTTTCCTGAGTACACTGATACCCCATATGTTGGGGTAAACCACTGTTTGGGCACACATCGGAGCTTGGATCGGAGGGAGCACCGTTTGACTTTTTGAACGCAAAATTGTCTGGAATCAATGGTGGCACCATGTCACATTTGGAGACCCCCTGATGTGCCTAATCAGTGGAAACCCCTCAATTCTAAATCCAACCCTAACCCCAACACACCCCTAACCACAACCCTAACCCCAACACATCCCTAAACCTAATCCCAACCCTAACCATAACCCTTAACCCAACACACCCCTAACCCTAATCCCAATCTTAACCATAACCCTAACCACAAGCCAAACTCTAATCCCAACCCTAACCCCAACACACCCCTAACCCTAATCTTAACCCTAATTCCAACCCTAACCCTAATTCCAACCCTAACCCTAATCCTAATTCCAACCCTAACCGTATTTCCAACCCTGACCCTAATTCTGTCACGCCGTTCTGTTTGTATTTGATTGTCAGCGTGTCCCCCTAATTGAGCCGGGATACTGCTGGCTTTTACCTGTAAGGAGCCTGCTCAGTTCCCTGCTCTGCTGCGTAGCTGCACATGTGGTGTTAGGTCTTTGCTCTGCTGCTTGACCATCCGCATGTGCGGTGCCTGGTCACCGCTGTGGAAGAGGTCCGGGGTTTGTGAGGTCGTTTGTAGCTGGTGTGTGACTTTCCACATGTGTCTAGGCTTGCAGACAATGCCAGGTGCTCTAGGCTGCAGTTCCTGCACTGATTATGCTGCAGTGGTTTCTGTGTGTGCTTAGGGTGTGCGCGGCCACACCTCCCCTGCTTTTATCAGGGTTAGTGTGTGTACTTGAAATGCTGTCCCCAGCCAATTGCTGAGGGGCAGCTCCTTTATAAACTTACCCTGCCCTATGGGCGGGGCCAGAGCTACTTACAACTCACAAAGCTCCTGAACCTTGCCATGTGTGTCTCGTGTCTGTGTCCCTGGACCTCGTCTGTCTCTATTTTGGTACCAAATTCCCTGCCTTGTTTCCTGCTTTGTCCTGTTCCCTCGCCCTGCCAAGGAGCCAGTATATCCAGGCCTGAATCCCTGATCCTGTACCTGTCATGTACCTGATCCTGTCTAAATTCACCCTGGCCTGGAGGCGGTGTATCCAGGCTTGAATCCTTGATCCTGTACCTATCCCTTACCTGACCATGTCTGAACTGTCTGCTGTGTTATGTTCCTAGAATCCCTCTGGGTTTGGAGCCCCACACCCAGTGACTCTGAGACTCTTGTAACCGGTGTTCCGGCTGAGCATCTACTATGCTGTGCTCTGACTACCATGCGGTGCTAGCTCCATGCAGGCCCAGCAATCCTGCAGTGTTAGCACCATCACGCTTGAGTTCCTAGTTCCAATGCCCGGAGCCTGACGACTGCCGTCTGGAACCTGATGACCGCTGCCTGGAGCCTGGAGCTGGATGACTGCAGTGGTGCCTGTAGGTCATGTTGGATGTCCGGAACCAAACGACTCCCGTCTGATGTCTGCCAGTGACTCTGATGTCCTGTGGGTGTACCCTGTCTTGATGACCTCGTATGTCCTGATGTCCTGATGACCTCGTGTGTCCTGATGTCCTGATGACCTGTGTACCCTGTTGTCCTGATGACCTCGTGTGTCCTGATGTCCTGATGACCCCATGTGTCCTGATGTCCTGCCTGTGTCCCGATGTCCCGCTTATGAGTACCTCGGTGATCCGATGGTGCCTTGTGGTCCACTGGGTGGTACCCTTCTGGGAGGTGTGGAATCGGGAGCCTGGTTTAGCCCTGTTTTGTCTATGTATTGTGACTTTACTTTAAGTAAACTTTACTTTTATTATACCTGAAGTTTTGCGGTGTCATCAAGTCCTACGTGTCTTCTTTGTCCACATGTTCAGCTGCCACAGAATCCCGGTCGCTGCCCTTCCCTAGTTCGGGTAGGCCCGGGTCCCCCTCTGTGGTATAGAGGGTCCATATTGCGTCCCGGGGGATGCCCGCCCCTCGCCATCGCCATGGAGGCGCCTGATGGGCCGTGTCTGTGGCTGCAGTCATGACAGAAGCTCTGGCCTTGGACTCAGCTGAGCATGTATGGACAGTAGGACTTTTTCCGAGCCCCGCTTGGCCAGCGGATGAGATGGCTTGGATCCCAGCTGGTAGTGGACTAGGTTGCTCAACCCTGTGCTTGGTAAGCAGTTTGGATTTTTGAAGCAATGAACTCTGCTACTTGTGAGCTGGGACTTACCGCCTATCCCAAGAAAAAGTTCTGTATATTTTATTTTTTGGGGGGACTTCATAAGAGGGGGCTTTAGGAGAGGATAATGTCACGCCGTTCTGTTTGTATTTGATTGTCGGCGTGACAATGCATGTTTTTTGCTTTAACCCCTTACTCCTTTCCCCCTAATTGAGCTGGGATGTTGCTGGCTTTTACCTGTAAGGAGCCTGCTCAGTTCCCTGCTCTGCTGCGCAGCTGCACATGTGGTGTTAGGTCTTTGCTCTGCTGCTTGACCATCCGCATGTGCGGTGCCTGGTCGCCGCTGTGGAAGCGGTCCATGGGTAGTGAGGTCGTTTGCAGCTGGTGTGTGACTTTCCATGTGTGTCTAGGCTTGCATACAATGCCAGGTGCTCTAGGCTGCAGTTCCTGCACTGATTGTGCTGCAGTGGTTTCTGTGTGTGCTTAGGGTGTGCGCGGCCACACTTCCCCTGCTTTTATCAGGGTTAGTGTGTGTACTTGAAATGCTGTCCCCAGCCAATTGCTGAGGGGCAGCTCCTTTATAAACTTACCCTGCCCTATGGGCGGGACTAGAGCTACTCACAACTCACAAAGCTCCTTAACCTTGCCACGTGTGTCTCGTGTCTGTGTCCCTGGACCTCGTCTGTCTCTGTTTTGGTACCAAATTCCTTGCCTTGATTCCTGCTTTGTCCTGTTCCCTCGCCCTGCCCTGGAGGCGGTATATCAGGGCCTGAATCCCTGATCCTGTACCTGTCATGTACCTGACCCCGTCTAAATTCGACCTGGCCTGGAGGCGGTGTATCCAGGCTTGAATCCTTGACCCTGTACCTATCCCTTACCTGACCATGTCTGAACTGTCTGCTGTGTTATGTTCCTGGAATCCCTCTGGGTTTGGAGCCACGCACCCAGTAACTCTGAGAATCTTGTAACCAGTGATCCTGCTGAGCATCTACTATGCTGTGCTCTGACTACCATGCGGTGCTAGCTCCATGCAGGCCCAGCAATCCTGCAGTGTTAGTAACATCACGCTTGAGTTCCTTCCTAGGTCTGATGCCCAGAGCCTGATGACCGGCGTATGGAACCTGATGACCGCTGCCTGGAGCCTGGAGCTGGATGACTGCAGTGGTGCCTGTAGGTCATGCTGGCTGTCCAGAACCAAACGACTCCTGTCTGATGTCTGCCGGTGACTCTGATGTCCTGTGGGTGTACCATGATGTCCTGATGACCTCGTGTGTCCTAATGTCCTGATGACCTCGTATGTCCTGATGTCCTGATGACCTGTGTACCCTGATGTCCTGATGACCTTGTGTGTCCTGATGTCCTGATGACCCCATGTGTCCTGATGTCCTGCCTGTGTCCCAATGTCCCGCTTATGAGTGCCTCGGTGATCCGATGGTGCCTTGGGGTCCACTGGGTGGTACCCTTCTGGGAGGTGTGGAATCGGGAGCCGGTTTAGCCCTGTTTTGTCTATGTATTGTGACTTTACTTTAAGTAAACTTTACTTTTATTATACTTGAAGTTTTGCAGTGTCATCAAGTCCTACGTGTCTTCTTTGTCCACATGCTCAGCTGTCACAGAATCCCGGTCGCTGCCCTTCCCTTGTTCGGGTAGGCCCGGGTCCCCCTCTGCGGTATAGAGGGTCCATATTGCGTCCCCGGGGGATGCCCGCCCCTCGCCATCGGCGTGGTGGCGCCTGCTGGGCCGTGTCTGCGGCTGCAGTCGTGACAAATTCTAACCCTAACCCTAACCCTAATGGAAAAGTAAAAATAAAAATATTTTCTTTATTTTATTAATTGTGCCTACCTATGGGGGTTATAAAGGGGGGGTTTATTTACTTTTTATTTTATTTTGATACTGTGAGAGTTTATCACAGTGATCAAAATTAATGAATGGAATCTGCAGCCGGCAGATTCCGGCGGGCGCACTGCACATGCTCCCGCCATTTTCCAAGATGGCGGCACCCATGATCCGGGACCGCGGGACACCAGGAGCGACAGCGGCACTCGGAAGATACCTGGGGTGGAAGGGGGGTGATCGGAAGCTGTGGGGAGAGGAGGGAAGGCGGGGGGAGCAGATGATGACAGCGGTGGCAGATCGCCGCTGTTATTCAGTGGCAGGGGGCAGATCGCCCCCGTTAGCCGGTGGGGGGGTCGGATCGGTGTCTCCAGCCATGTCCGATGCTGCAGCATCGGCCATGGCTGGTTTGTAATATTTCATCAAATTTCATTGATGAAATATTACTATTGCTCTGATTGGCTGTTTCACTTTCAACAGCCAATCAGAGCGATCGCAGCCACAGAGGGACGAAGCCACCCCCCTGTGGTGAAGTACAAAGCCCCCTGTATCTGCGGGTTGGGTGACCTTTCATTGACCCCAGTCAACCGACCCGTGGGGGGGCTTTAAATTCGTGACACAGCATATTCGTCATTGGTCGGATTGGCACCGACTTTCATGACGCATACGCTGTGTCGGGAGGGGATAAACCCATTTAATGCCTTTGTCAAACTCTGACAGCGGCATTTAATATGCGCTTCCGGCAATCGTGCTGGAAATCTGCCCACCAGTGACCCCTGCCACGTGATCGTGGGTCACTTATGGGTTGACATGACAACCAGAGGTCTGCTGGACTCCTCTTTGGTTGTCAGTGCCGGATTGCTATGAGCACCGCCCAGTGGTCGGCACTCATAACAAGTCAGCAATTCTGCTACATACAGGTGATCTGATCATCGCCTGTTTGAAGCAGAGCCGATCTGGTTATGGCAGCTTCTAGTCTCCCATGGAGACTATTGAAGCATGCCAAATGTGAAAAAAAAAATGTTTTTAAAAATACAAAAAAATGAAAAAATATAAAAGTTCAAATCAACCCCCATTCGCCCCATTCAAAATAAAACAATAAAAAAATTCAAACATACACATATTTGGTATCGCCAAGTTCAGAATCGCCCAATATATCGATTTAAAAAAGGATTAACCTGATCGTTAAATGTTGTAGCGAGAAAAAAAGTAAAATTGCCAAAATTAAATTTTTTTGTCACCGCAACTTTGCATTAAAATGCAATTAACGGGCAATCAAAAGATTGTATATGCACAAAATTGCATCATTAAAAACCTCAGCTCAGCATGCAAAAATAAGCCCTCACCCAACCTGAGATCATGAAAAATTGAGACACTACAGGTATCAGAAAATGGCACAATTTATTTTTTTTGTAACAAAGATTGGAATTTTTTTTCACCACTTAGATAAAAAAAGAAACTAGACATGTTTAGTGTCTATGAACTCATAATGACCTGGAGAACCATAATTGCAGGTCAGTTTTAGTATTTAGTGAACCTAGTAAAAAAGCAAAACAAGTGTGGGATGGCACTTTTTTTTACAATTTTACTGCACTTGGAATTTTTTTTCCGTTTTCGAGTACACGACACATTAAAACCAAAGGTGTCATTCGAAAGTACAACCATTGTACAAGCCCTCACATGGCCATTTTGAACAAAAAATAAAAAAGTTATGGCTCTGGGAAGAAGGGGAGCAAAAAATGAAAATACAAAACCAAAAATATCTCTGGTTGTTAAGGGGTTAAGTTTGCATACATGCAGTACATGCAGCACATAAACAATGCTCACATTGGCCCTGAAGCATACAAAGGCTACAAGAAGCAAAATGAACATACAGTATACTCTGCTGTAACTAAATAAGTAAAAAGCAAAATTGCATTTAAATAACATAGGGTTCTTAGTAACAGTGTTTTTGATTAAAAAAAATAGCATAAAAGCCATCTCACCATTGACAAGGTGCCCCTGTGCTCTTAGGAACCTTGAGTACTGCAGAAATTCTTTTGTAACCTTGGCCAGATCTGTGCCTTGCCACAATTCTGTCTCTGAGCTCCTTGGCCAGTTCCTTTGACCTCATGATTCTCATTTGGTCTGACATGCACTGTGAGCTGTGAGGTCTTATATAGACAGGTGTGTGCCTTTACAAATCAAGTCCTATCAGTGTAATTAAACACATCTGTAACTCCAATGAAGGAGTAGAACTATCTCAAGGAAGATCACAAGGAAATGGACAGCATGTGACTTAAATGTGTGTCTGAGCAAAGGGTCTGAATACTTATGACCATGAGATAGTTCAGTTTTTCTTTTTTAATAAATTTGCAAAAATGTCTACATTTCTGTTTTTTTTCTGACAAGATGGGGTGCAGAGTGTACATTAATGAGGAAAAAATGAACTTTTTTGAATTTACCAAATAGCTGCAATGAAACAAAAAGTGAAAAATTTAAAGTGGTCTGAATAGTTTTCGTACCCACTGTATATATAAAGTGACTTTCACCATTGTGTGATGTCCATAACTGTTATTGTAATGACTAGTGAACAATAGTTTCCATGATTCCTTTTCCCTCTCACAGGTATTGCTTCTTTTTCAACGGCCTATGTTTCAATCATAATATGTAGACTAATAGCAAATATAAACCGTGTTAATTGATTTGCAGGGCCTAGTCTGACGGCCAGGTCAGTAATCTGTGGCTGTTGGACAGGAGGTATGAGAATCACCTTTCACTTACCGGCATCTAAGAATATTCTTTTGATTATCTGGCATGTCATAATGTCATTTTTTGTGGCTATATGAATATGTAAAGTTGTGGCAGGCTGGCTAATCATAGGAAGAGCCACAAATGCATGTTCTGACTAAATACTTACAGGCTCTGGTTAGACCGCACATGGAGTGCTGTGTACAGTTTTGGGCACCGGTGCACAGGAAAGATATAATGGAACTAGAGCGAGTACAAAGGAGGGCAACAAAACTAATAAAGGGGATGGGGGAACTACAATACCCAGAAAGATTAGCAAAATTAGGATTATGTAGTCTAGAAAAAACACGACTGAGGGGCGATCTAATAACCATGTATAAGTATATAAGGGGACAATACTAATTTCTCTCCGAGGATCTCTTTATAACAAGGAAGGTGACGGTCACAAGGGGACATTCCCTGCGTCTGGAGGAGAAAAGGTTTTTCCACCAACATAGAAGAGGATTCTTTACAGTTAGGGCAGTGAGAATCTGGAATTCCCTGCCAGAGGAGGTGGTGATGGCGAACTCAGTCGAAGGGTTCAAGAGAGGCCTGGATGTCTTCCTGGAGCGTAACAATATTGTATCTTACAGTTATTGTTGGGTTCTTTAGAAGGACATAGATCTGGGGATTTATTCTGACTGAATTTTATAGGCTGAACTGGATGGACTAATGTCTTTTTTCGGCCTTACTAACTATGTTACTATGGCTCCAAATTGTGGATGCTTCAGTTTTGTTCTCAGTGTCAAATTGACACCGAATACTCACAAATGTCATGCTATAGATATACAAGGAGCAACCAAGCTCTGCCACTAAGCTCTTCCAGCACTGAGCACTTTTTAGCAAATGATATGCAAATTACCTCTTCAGAGAAAAAGAGGACTTGAACTCTATAGCACCACCTGTTGGTAGTAGTGATCCTACAAGTCACAATCAACCCTTTAACGAGTCTTGTAATATGAATTAGGATAAAAGCCAAACCAGAATCTCAATTTGCAGACACGGTGTTTCGAGCTATTGGCTCTCGTCAGTGCAAAGTATGAGAACTGATTTGGCTAGGTGAGAGGCTCTAGACTGAGGTCTAAGGGGTAAGGTTTCTCCTTGTTGAAATTGACATGCCAGCTCTGGCTTGTCAAGGTAAGGAGGCTTATTCGCCGTGCAATGCTCCTCTGGGAAAATAATGTGCAAATTGCCTCTTCAGAGAAAAAGAGGACTTGAACTCTATAGCGCCACCTGTTGGTAAATAGTGAGACAGAGCACCAACAGGCCACTATTGATATTGCCGAGGAGAGATAGTGTCCTGCACCTCACAACTCTATTTGATCTAATGTGGGCAAGTTGAATATTACTCAAGGTTTAGCCTGGATAGCACATCACAGGGTAAGTTCAAAAAACAGTTGTTTAGTTGTGTCTGCCCTAAAAACTACCTGAAAAAGCACCGAGAATGCACTTAAAACAAGGCGTAGATGCAGTTCTATATAAAAACAACTTGCAGTTCAAATGATTATACTTTGAAACATTTTTTACTCACTTCAGTTGTCCAAAGATGCCAATCAGTTAAAAGAAGTGAGCAGACCATTATTTCTTCTCTAAAGATGCTCTAAAATTTACAATACAAGTCAATGGAATTTGCCACAAAAATGTTTCCAAAATCTCCAGAAAAAACTGTAAAATGGAGGCACAAAGAATGCTAAATAGTGATGATCGAGCACTAAATTGCTTCAGTGCTTGGTATTCGAATTGAGCGGGTCAGACACTTGGATGGGCTCAACTCGAGTACCGAGTATTAATTTTACCAATTCACACAAGGAGGACTCTTTTCTGTTAGATGTTTTACTTGTTTTAAAATTAGACACCTGTGTACACCTCCCTTCACCTATTTTACAATCAATGACATGTTGATTTTTTTGGATATTGAATTGAGTTATCTATTAAGGACTTTTCAAGTTTGCTTTTGATTTTGTCATCACTAAGTACATCTTGAGTCTGTCCAAACAAGCCTCAAAACACAGATAACCTGAGTCTAGCTTCTTAAAGTGCAAAAACAAACACACACTTCTATAGCCCCAATGATTCTGTGGAATACCATGTGCTCTTTATGATCTTTATCCTTTGTTTAACCAGTAGTCTGGTCTTACCAGTCTGTAAAGGACCCGTACAGAGAAGGACAAATCGATTTGTAAGAAATCACATTTTTTGCAAATTTCACCAACATTTTGAATTTTTCGGAATCCATATTTTTTTGGATGCAATTCACAAAAATTCGGCATAATGACAGCCCTACAGCAATGGCCTTGATGGATTCTTTAGAGGGCTGAGAAGGGAATAAAAAGTAGTAAAATATTACAGGCACTTATCCTAGGACTACCCGTCACTTGTTCTACCATACAGCTCCCAGCACAGTCATCCTCTTGCTCCAGCATTTGAGGTCACAAAGGGCTCTGGAAGATGTGAATACTAATTACTCCCTGTAAGTACAGGAAAGATGTATATCTTTGTACCGTGTTAGCCAGTGGATAGAAAAATATTCAGGATTGAGAGTCCTCAGTAGTTGATACCTTTTAATGGCTAACTGAAAAGATGGTAATACATTGCAAGCTTTCGAGACTACTCAGGTCTCTTCATCAGGCTAGACTAATACAAAATCTGAAGTCACATATTTATGCACAATACAGCCTAGAAAAAATGCAATAGATAAGACAAGTGACGTGAAGCAGAACTATCAATATGGGAGAGGGAGAAACATAAATATAAACATTGGACCAGTTCATAGATAAGGAGTCTGGATGTTTTATGGTCCTCTGATTGGGGTCTAGTTCTGTGTTGCCCCGCAAGGTTTTAAAAGGAAATTCCTTAATTGATGTAAAAAGACATAAATCCATGCGACACATTCATTCCAGCACTGAGAGTGTCAAAGTTCGTCATAAATTTGTACTCCCAAACTTGTCTCTCTCTCTGAGATGTGAAGTTACCTTTCAATACCAGTAATTTCATATCTATGCTGCTGTGATCAGGGATACAGAAATGTTTTGCCACAGGTAGATCCATTCTTTTTTCTCTTATAGTGTGACGATGAGCATTCATCCTTGTTCTAAGCTTTTGCCCTGTCTCCCCCACATACAGACCCCCAGTTGGACATTTAGTACAAATAATTAAGTACACCACATTAGATGTAATGCAGGTGAAAGTACCTGGGATCTTGTAGTCCTGATGTGAGTTGGGGATCTTTATCTTGTCCGTGGTCATTATAAATGGACAGGTTTTACATTTTTTCTGGTTGCAAGGAAAGGTTCCTGCAGCTGTTGGAGAGGACAGGGAGCTTCTGACAATGATGCTTCTTAAATTTGGGGGCTGCCTAAAACACAGTAGTGGGGGGTCTGGAAAAATGGATTTTAATCGGGCATCTTTTTGTAGTAAAGGTTGTAATTTCCGTGCAGCTCCCCTTAGCACCTCCAGATTTGGGTTGTAGGTGACTACTAGAGGCACTCGGTTATTTTCTTCTTTAGCTTTGTAATGTAGCAGGTGATTCCTTGACAATCTGGTGGCTCTTGTAATTTGGTTTTCAATTGTTCTTGGATGGTAACCCTGATTCAAAAAGGTCTTTTTGAGGCGACCAAGGTGTTTGTCTCTATCCATGGGGTTGGAACATATACGATTGTATCTGATGGCTTGGCTATAGATAATAGAGTTCTTTATGTGTTTTGGATGGAAACTGTCCCATTTAAGGTATGCTGGACTGTCGATTGGCTTCTGATACAGGGATGTCTCTATTTCATTGTTTTTTAGCTTAATGATGGTGTCCAAAAAATTAATCTCGGTACTGGAGTAGTTGAGTGTTAAATTGATGGTGGGATGAAATTGATTAAACTGTTCGTGGAACGTCTTTAGCTGTTGCTCAGACTCCGTCCAGATGATTAAAATATCATCAATGAAGCGGTAGTAGGCCAGGGGCCTGATGGGGCATGAGGACAAAAAATCGCTTTCAAGCTTGGCCATGAAAAGATTTGCATACTGTGGAGCCATTTTACTTCCCATAGCTGTGCCAGTCTCCTGTAGATAGATCCTGTTGTCAAATTCAAAGTAATTGTGGGTGAGGATGAATTTTATAAGTTTCAAACTTATAAAATTCATCCTCACCCACAATTACTTTGAATTTGACAACAGGATCTATCTACAGGAGACTGGCACAGCTATGGGAAGTAAAATGGCTCCACAGTATGCAAATCTTTTCATGGCCAAGCTTGAAAGCGATTTTTTGTCCTCATGCCCCATCAGGCCCCTGGCCTACTACCGCTTCATTGATGATATTTTAATCATCTGGACGGAGTCTGAGCAACAGCTAAAGACGTTCCACGAACAGTTTAATCAATTTCATCCCACCATCAATTTAACACTCAACTACTCCAGTACCGAGATTAATTTTTTGGACACATCATTAAGCTAAAAAACAATGAAATAGAGACATCCCTGTATCAGAAGCCAATCGACAGTCCAACATACCTTAAATGGGACAGTTTCCATCCAAAACACATAAAGAACTCTATTATCTATAGCCAAGCCATCAGATACAATCGTATATGTTCCAACCCCATGGATAGAGACAAACACCTTGGTCGCCTCAAAAAGACCTTTTTGAATCAGGGTTACCATCCAAGAACAATTGAAAACCAAATTACAAGAGCCACCAGATTGTCAAGGAATCACCTGCTACATTACAAAGCTAAAGAAGAAAATAACCGAGTGCCTCTAGTAGTCACCTACAACCCAAATCTGGAGGTGCTAAGGGGAGCTGCACGGAAATTACAACCTTTACTACAAAAAGATGCCCGATTAAAATCCATTTTTCCAGACCCCCCACTACTGTGTTTTAGGCAGCCCCCAAATTTAAGAAGCATCATTGTCAGAAGCTCCCTGTCCTCTCCAACAGCTGCAGGAACCTTTCCTTGCAACCAGAAAAAATGTAAAACCTGTCCATTTATAATGACCACGGACAAGATAAAGATCCCCAACTCACATCAGGACTACAAGATCCCAGGTACTTTCACCTGCATTACATCTAATGTGGTGTACTTAATTATTTGTACTAAATGTCCAACTGGGGGTCTGTATGTGGGGGAGACAGGGCAAAAGCTTAGAACAAGGATGAATGCTCATCGTCACACTATAAGAGAAAAAAGAATGGATCTACCTGTGGCAAAACATTTCTGTATCCCTGATCACAGCAGCATGGATATGAAATTACTGGTATTGAAAGGTAACTTCACATCTCAGAGAGAGAGACGAGTTTGGGAGTACAAATTTATGACGAACTTTGACACTCTCAGTGCTGGAATGAATGTGTCGCATGGATTTATGTCTTTTTACATCAATTAAGGAATTTCCTTTTAAAACCTTGCGGGGCAACACAGAACTAGACCCCAATCAGAGGACCATAAAACATCCAGACTCCTTATCTATGAACTGGTCCAATGTTTATATTTATGTTTCTCCCTCTCCCATATTGATAGTTCTGCTTCACGTCACTTGTCTTATCTATTGCATTTTTTCTAGGCTGTATTGTGCATAAATATGTGACTTCAGATTTTGTATTAGTCTAGCCTGATGAAGAGACCTGAGTAGTCTCGAAAGCTTGCAATGTGTTACCATCTTTTCAGTTAGCCATTAAAAGGTATCAACTACTGAGGACTCCCTGTAAGTAAAGCATAATGCGGGGGAGCTGTGGAAGTAGCACAGTTGGGAGACAGGTCAAAGCCAGGTATGCATAATCTTTTCTATTTCTTAACCTCTTCTCTTTCTCCCATTTATTATTTTTTTGCAGTCTGGAGAGACCTTAGAGTATTATGTTGTTTTGTGTGCTTTTAATCAATTTTGGACCAAATTAGATCTCTTAGTTGAACTGAGCGATCTGTCAAAAAATAATTTCAGGAGATTTGCTCATTCACAGTCCTGTTATAATCATGTTGGAATGTCCTTCATGTTTAATATTCAAATAAAAACAAGTTATCTATTGTCTGTTCCTTCTAAGAGAAAAAATATTTGATTAAAAAGCAAAAAAGAAATATACAAAAATAAAAAACTATTTGTGTTTGACTAACAGGTAAATCAATATCAGTGTCTCTTTTTGCAGAGATTATTTTATTTTGCATCTTCCTACACATCTAAACTACTTTAAAACTTCAATAATCTGCTTTCTCTGTGTCAATGTATAAGGGGATTTCAGGTGTGTTACTCTTGACCCCCTTTTCTGTGGTAGCTGCTGCTCATGACCATACAACATTCAGCACTTGTCTCCCATCTTAAGGAATATCTGCCATGCTTGGACCTTCCTGCATATTGTTGTTGGGAAGCCCCTCTGGTGGTTGGGTTACTGCAGAAAGTCTTCAACGGTCATTAGGTCCATCCCACTAAAATGACAATTAAAGCAACTGAAAGCAGCATTACCTCACACCTGGTTGACCTCTTGTTGATTTGAGCACCATTTTTGCACTTTAAGAAGCTAGACTCAGGTTATCTGTGTTTTGAGGCTTGTTTGGACAGACTCAAGATGTATTTAGTGATGACAAAATCAAAAGCAAACTTGAAAAGTCCTTAATAGATAACTCAATTCAATATAAAAAAAAATCAACATGGCATGGCATGGTAAAGTACGTGAAAGGAGGTGTACACAGGTGTCTAATTTTAAAACAAGTAAAACATCTAACAGAAAAGAGTCCTCCTTGTGTGAATTGGTAAAACTAATACTCGTTACTCGAGTTGAGCCCATCCAGGTGTCTGACCCACTCGATTCGAATACCAAGCACTGAAGCAATTTAGTGCTCGATCGTCACTATTTAGCATTCTTTGTGCCTCCATTTTACAGCTTTTTCTGGAGATTTTGGAAACATTTTTGTGGCAAATTCCATTGACTTGTATTGTAAATTTTAGAGCATCTTTAGATGTACATGAAACTTGTGAGTAAAAACTCAGAAACTGCACCTAACTGTGTCCTTGGAGTTATTTTACAACTGCCTGCCTCACACTGCAAACACCGTCACCGGCTCAACTGCCCTGGGACACTGCTCTACCTGTGGAGAGCTTTACCATCCCCGCTGCCCTAACACCGTCCCAGAGGATCTGCAGAGCAGCTTCGGCTTAACACCTGTATTGCCGAATACCACAGGTGGCGTCACAAATCCCCTTTTCCCCTATTAATTATCCTACCATCTTCCCCCTTCATCTGAACTTCCATCATTTACATTGGACACCCAGGGCCACGGGCCGGGTCACCATCACGACTGTGACACACTTCCCATTCAAAGAGCCTGAAAGGCTCGGTACCGAGTACCCCCGGCCCTGCTGGGCGCTCCATCCCTCTAGCACAAGGCTAGATAAGTTCCTGATGGAACATATCACCAAAGACATTCTCTTGGCTATCTTTCATAATGTATTGTTTATTATTGTACAATGTGGCACTTGTGGATGGAAGTGTATGCTACCACGGACACATGGAATTACCTGAGCATGATCTCTTTGCCGTTTTCACCTCTCTCGTAGAATACAAGGATCCAATCAAGCATAAAGTATCTATTAGATTTTTCATAAAAATCATTCGCCACATAACATTTTCAAAAACATATGTTCATTTTATTTCTTGTAGATTTTGTATTCTTTATGGCCAATGTGAACATGCATTTATGTGCTGCATGTATACCAACTTAAACCAAGCTCAATTTTTGTGCTTTTTTCTTTGTATGTTTGCATTTTTTGTAAGCTGGGACGTGGCCCCCCTTCCTTGAGCTGGAAATTATATTTAAAAGCTTCCCGAGGTTGGTGTCCACAGTGTGGGACCTGGTAATTTGTCTGCCCTTATTTACACATTAAAGTAAACTCTGACATATGGTAAAGTTTTTAATATTAGACAGTGTAGGACTGTCCCGAACGGGGGCCTCCATAATCCTTAAGTGGAAGAAGTTTGGGACCACCAGTAGTCTTCCTAGACCTGGCTGTCCAGCCAACCTGAGTAATCGTGGGAGAAGAGCCTTGGTGAGAGAGGTAAAGAAGACCCCCAAGATCACAGTGGCTGAGCTCCACAGATGCAGTAGGGAGATGGGAGAAAGTTCCACAAAGTCAGCTATCACTGCAGCCCTCCACCAGTCAGGTCTTTATGGCAGAGTGGCCCGATGGAAGCCTCTCCTCAGTGCCAGACAAATGAAAGCCCACATAGAGTTTGCTAAAAACACATGAAGGACTCCTAGACTATGAGAAATAAGATTCTCTGGTCTGATGAGATGAAGATAGAACATTTTGGTGATAATTCTAAGCGGCATGTGTGGAGAAAACCAGGCACTGCTGATCACCTACCCAATACAATCCCAATAGTGAAACATGGTGGTGGCAGCATCATGCTATGGGGGTGTTTTTCAGCTGCAGGGACAGAGCGACTGGTTGCAATTGAAGGAAACATGATTGTACAGAGATCCTGGATGAAAACTTCTTCCAGAGTGCTGTGGACCTCAAACTTGGCCGAAGGGTCACCTTCCAACAAGACAATGACCCTAAGCACACAGCTAAAATAAGAAAGGAGTGGCTTGAGAACAACTCTGTGACCATTCTTGACTGGCCCAGCCAGGACCCTGACCTAATCCCAATTGA
Source organism: Dendrobates tinctorius (assembly GCF_039654945.1). NCBI lineage: Eukaryota > Metazoa > Chordata > Amphibia > Anura > Dendrobatidae > Dendrobates > Dendrobates tinctorius. The sequence continues at coordinate 55,556,916 of NW_027361687.1, read as the reverse complement.
GCATCTCTGGAGAGATCTGAAAATGGCTGTCCACCAACGTTCCCCATCCAACCTCACCGAACTGGGGAGGATCTGCAAGGAAGAATGGCAGAGGATTCCCAAATCCAGGTGTGAAAAACATGTTGCATCATTCCCAAGAAGACCCATGGCTGAACTAACTCAAAAGGGTGTTTCTACTCAATACTGAGCAAAGGGTCTGAATACTTATGACCATGTGATATTTCAGTTTTTCTTTTTTATTAAATTTGCAAAAATTTCTACATTTCATGTTTTTTTCAGTTAATATGGGGTGCAGAGTATACATTAATGAGAAAAAAGAACTTTTTTTGAATTTACCAAATGGCTGCAATGAAACACATTGAACGGGGTTTGAATACTTTCCGTACCCACTGTATTATGTTCTGACTAGTTGGACCTAGGAATAAAAAAGTTGAGATGCCTTGGTATGAAAGACATGTCATTATCACTGCTGGTCTTAGTACTGAAAGAATAATATCCCTGGTGGTCTAGGGTATTGGAGTGTTTCATTATAATATCCCTGATACTCTAGGACAGGATTAAATATCACCAATCAACTTCTCTATTCCACAATTAATTTTTAGCCAATCACAAAACGCTCAGCAAATTAAACTGACCATGTACCAGTAAGTGGCTGATGGGGAGTTGTGAAGAGGGGGATATGCAATGGTGATATCGAGTAATTTGTAACTTACTATTCTGCAATGTTCCCTCCTTCACAACTAGACCCCTATACAGCACAATAGGCAATGTATTATAACTGTGATTATTATGCTACATAAGAAAAAAATAAGCAGTTAGTGTAAAAAATATAGAATAGATAATAATTTGTTCAACTAGACTGACATCCTCCTGCTTATTTAAGTTGGGAGGTTCAAAAACATACTGGGAGTTATGAAATAAGAATGGCAAAATATATACCATATTTTTCGGATTATTAAATGCTCCGAATTATAAGACGTACCCCAAATTTTGAGGAAAAAAATAGAATTTTTTTTTATAAAATGGTGGTGCTTCTTATAATCCATGAGTCTTATTGCTTGCTGGGGGTGGTGGCTGTGGTGAAGCGGGGTCCCAGGGTCACTGATAGAGGAGGCAGGAGTGGGGTGATGCTGCAGGCCGCAGGTTGGGATGATTTGTGTTCCAATGTGTGGCGCGCAGCTGTGGCTTCCCAGTAACAAACACTGTTACGTTACAGCTTTTTTCAACACCTGCCTAAAAGTTATTTACGGTGATACATATGCCCAGGGGCTGACCCCTGTTGTCAGCTGAAATCTGTGAGGGAATCCAGGCAACTGTTTATTACTCCAAAGAGTCACCACAGTTCTCACTGAAATTGGTAACCTGTCCATGTCGAATAGTAAAAAAAAAAACACCTACTGGGTCCTTCAAATAGAAAGATTCACTTTGTTCCAGGTACCTGCTGTGGTATTAGCTGCGGGTGTCTCCGGTGCTACGTCGGTGTCCGGCGCTACGGGGGTGTCTTGCGCTGCAGGGGTGTTGGGTTTTGCTGCCCGGTGGTGCTCATGTTGGTCTCCGCTGGAGCCCCAAGCAGTTCCATGGGTTTCCTGTGCGGTTGACTCCATGAAAATGACCTCCGGGGGTGGCGCATGCGCAAATGGAGATCTCGGCACCGTTCTTGGGAGATGAGATCTCAGCACTGAAATCTCATCTCCTGAGATCTCAGTGGAGATTTCCATCTGTGCAGATATTTTCCCAGAGTCCACGGCACAGGAAACCCATGGAACTGCCGGGAGCTTCACCAGAGACCAACGTGAGCATCACTGGGCAGCACCGCCTGACACCTCAGCAGCACAGGACACCCCTGTGGCATCTCCAGGCACAGGCAGCAGCATCGGACACCCACTCATCCAGCCTGTGGCCTGCAGCAACACTACTGGGTAAGTCATATCCGCATTATAAGACGCACCCTCAAATTTGGGGGGGAAAAAGTGTGTCTTGTAATCCGAAAAATACGATAAAAGATCATTTTTCTTTTTCCATTCAAGACATCATTTCAAAATGGAATGTGGTAAGTACATTTTTCACAGATTTATAGGACATTTGCTACTATTTATTTATTCCTGGTGTCTATAATTAGTTATTTTGTTTGTGTGTTTATTTGTTTTCTTGTAGGTCTGTGAAGGTTTTTGTTTCCAGCCCCAAGAACAGTGAAATATTATATTAAATAGAAATAAATTATAAAGAACCCTCTGGGCTTTTTGGAGATGGGTGAGGGAGATTGGCAAATGGTCAACAATCCAAGGTGAACAACCATGTACAATAATTTTCGAACATTAATTTTCTAAATATGTCTTATTTCGTAGGCTTTAACATTGTAAATAATCCAACTGAGAATATTTCTAGGCTCTGTACAATAGCAGTACCTTAGAAATACCCACCCAGAAATACTGTTTTACTGTTCATATTATTGTGATTAAGGCAATTCTACAGTTGTGGCCAATACTTATGTACAGGTGAAAAAATTGAAAAATTCTTGTTCTGAATGTTGATCCAAACAATTTAGACTCTAAATCGAGAAGGAAAACCTGCCCTTAAGCGCAGACTGAATAATGCATTATAGATATACCTATACCCCATTCCCTTTATTCTTTCCAAACTGTCCATTGAACTAGATGGTCATAAAGTACTGAGTAGAAAGTTTAAACAAAGTTTAAAAAAAGAGACAAGTTTAAAAAATTATTTTTAACATTGTATAAAATGTCTAAATCACATCAATATTTAGTGTGACTGGCCTTTGCTTTCAAAATGCCATCAAAGAATCAAATCTTGCACAATTGCACACAGTTTTTGAAGGAACTCGGCAAGGAAGTTTTTGCAAACATCTTGGAGAAGTAACCACAGATCTTTGTATGAGACTTGTGAGGTTCCTTCTGTCTCTACATGTGATCCCAGAAAGACTGGATGATGTGAGATCAGGGCACTGTGGGGTCCATATCTTCTCATCCAGGACACCTTGCTTTTCTTTACACTTGAGACAGTTCTTACTAACATTGACTGTGGTTTTTGTACTGTCGTGGAAGAAATTTGAAGCCAGACTCCTCCCAGTTCTGAGCTGACAGCATTGCTGGATATCTTCAAATTTCAAAGGAAATTAATGATGTGTCTTTCAGCTACTGCAGTAAGTTTATTTGTATAAGGGAGGACCAGAACTGAAGTCGTGACCTGTATTCTGGTGGCAGCTACGTCAGCCCTTCCCCTACATTAAACAATACTATGCTCTTCAGCATACCTGCATGTCCAGATTCATCTTCACCAGGGCATTCTTCTAGGCGACCCCCATCGATGGAGACACAGTCCTAGACAACTTTAACACTTTCTTTACTTAGGATTTTGCATGTTACATCCACAGTTGGTGCATCATAACATTTGCTTGCTTCCTGATCTTTCCCTTGCTTGTTGTCACTTCTGTGCAGTACACACCCGAACCGGATCGTACTAGACTGCTTCCCAGTTCCTTCCAGGTCTGACCTCACTATAATGACATTTCATTCAGCCTGTTGCGCCCCAGACATGAATTCATCAATCACTACGCTTGGTGACCCCCGATAAAGCATCCGGCCCGTCTGTACCGATCTCGTCGACGTTCCAACTCCTTTCATCTCCTTTGTCCAGCCAACTTCTGCTCTAAAAGCATTGGCCCAGGCAGTAAGATGCCACATCTTCCTGTTCCTATTCTGACCCACTGCTTTGACCTGCAGTGGCCGTGGGTAATGTGGGCTATAACGACTTAACGTTACGTGGCTGCCAAGCTGTCGGGGCCTATAGCCCATGTGGACCCTTGGGTGCCCTGGCCCCGTCTGACTAAACCGCTCATCAGCACTAACCTTCACTCACAGCAGCCCCTCCTATAATTATCACTTTATGAACCACCTATCAGATCCCACTAGTATGCCCCCACTAGTGGCTAGCAATACAATTACAACTTCCCAGTCTATGGGGGAGGGAACTATGTACTAAGAGTGCCCTCCTCTAATGTCCCAAGAAGGATGCACTAACTTTCCCTGACAGTACATACACAAATAACACATAATATACATGCAATATTATCATACAGGAATACAAGGCAAAATATACAGTTTTCTGTATATTGGTAGCACATTCAAGTGGCAATACCATAAGCAATGAGCGGTAATACATAATTATACATGTAGCAGTACCGCAGGCAAGAATCATAAAAACACATCTGTAAACAATAAGCACTGGAATACAATCAAAGGGAAGGGAGGCATGAGAGACATCATATCTTACCCCCCTTACACTTGGTCAACCCTTGAATCTCATGTCATGAATATTGCCTTTTCTAGGTGGCCTCTAAGCTTAAAAATGTAGGCATATCCTTCATCTGAGTATATCAAGGAAACATCAGATTATCACCATTTTACTCTACAGAAGGTCAATGATCCCAAAACATACTGCCAAAGTCAATAAAAACTAGCTTCAACATAAAGAAAAACAATGAGTCCTGGAAGTGATAAAATAGTCCCATAAACCGCCTCTCTGTGGTAACAATGTACATGTAGAGGTAAAAGAATTTGCACAAGTCTACATTCACAGAAAATTTGTGGTTAGATCTGTATAACAACTTACTTGCTAAGTTCCTTCAGGTATTCCTGGAAAGTAGAATTGATGAAGGCAAAGGGTGGTCACCAAATTTGGATTTCTATTTTGTTCTTTCACTTTGCGCTTTGCTAATTGATAAAAATAAAGTATTATCATTTCTATTTTTAAGTCATTCTTACATACAGTACTGCAAGTCTGTTTTTGAACAGTGCTAACTATGAATCTATTACCTTAGGGTACCGTTACACCTAGCGATGCACCAGCGATCCCGACTAGCGATATGACACAGTCAGGATCGCTGGTGCATCGCTAGGTGGTTGCTAGTGAGCTGCCACTCAGGCAGATCTCATCAGCGACATCGCTGGGGACGGGGATCGCTACTTGCCTGTCAGACGAAGCGATCCTGCGTCCTCCCGCCCGGATCCACGCGTCGCTCGTCGTCACAGCAGGAAGCGCCGCAGGAAGTGACCGACGAGGAATGGTCCAGCAGCTTCTCGCGCGATCAGCGATAACCAGCGGGGGAGCCAGTCGGAGGTAAGTATCACATGCAGCGATATCGCTAGCAATATCGCTGCAACGTCACAAAATCGGTGACTTTACAGCGATATTGCTAGCGATATCGCAGTGTGTAACGGGGGCTTTAGTCTGTGTGGAGATGGAGGTGGATAAACATTTTTTTTCTACAATTACTACTCAAAAAATTTCTTGATTGCTATGGTTTATTATCATCTTGAAGAATCCAGCTGAGAATATTTCTAGTAGGGGCTTTGCACATAAGCCCTTCAGTAGAATCTAACCAAAAGTTGGTTTTCCGAAGGTATTGTTGACCACGTTAGAAAAGTGTAAATGGTAGAAATATCTGCCAAACACTTTCAATATCATAGCATCCATTGAAAGGAAGATAATTTTATAAAAGTGGTCTCTTTTGACAAGAACATGCTCTTTTTTATTCAGCAATCCATGTAAGTCTTGGTAATAATTACTTTAAAGAACATATTGTGAGAATCATGTGGGAATAGTGGATGAGGGCAGGTATATCTCGCCCAGATTCCTTTCCTATGTGGCCTAATCTGGTCAGTATCGCACCTGCTTGCTAATGAATAATGGGAGGTGGATATAAAAGGATGCCAGGTGATTGTGTGAGTGTCTCAGCCTGGGAACACAGAGAGCCTGTCTGTGTGAGAGACACACGTGAGTGGAAGCAGTGCCCACTGCAACTGTGGTTTGGCTGGACGGGAGAAGCCCGCCAGTTGGTAGTTAGGTTGTCCATTGTTTAGTTAGTGCAAGGATTTGTTTTATGTTCTATTTCCTTTTGCATTGCTTTCACCGTTAATAAACCTGACCCAGGGTCAGTTATACACGAATCCCAGCTCTGCGCCTGAGTTTCATGCTGAACGCACGTGACCTTTGACCCCAGCAAAGGCGATCCCGGAGTGTTTTATCACATTGTGGTGGAGAACGCGGGCATCACGTTGCAAGCATGAGCATGGAGGACGTGGTGAAAGTGCTGGTACAGTCCACCGCCGTCCAGCAAGAAGCTAATCGGGTGATGATGGCCCAGCTGAAGGAGTTGGTGGACATGACAGTTACCGATCGTTCGCTTCTCCAGCAGGTGGCGCAGCGCTTGGCAAGCTTACCTGAGCTTAACCTGGAAGCCGAGTCGAGAGTGATTCACCTGAGTCGGTACTGGCAGAAGATGACGACCGAAGATGACGTCGAGGCATACCTGACCACGTTTGAACGGACGGCGGTGCGAGAAAAATGGCCGAAGGCACGATGGGCCGGCCTGATTGCCCCGTTTATTTCCGGGGAGGCCCAAAAGGCTTATTATGACTTAGAGCCTGAAGCCGCGCAGGACTTTGACAAATTGAAAGCTGAGATCTTGGCCCGGCTGGGAGTGACGACCGCTGTCCGTGCACAGAGAGTGCATCAATGGACTTATCAGCCGGATAAACCACCGTGGTCACAGATATTCGACCTGATCCACGTGACAAAGAAGTGGCTACAACCCGAGGTGCTGACAGCGCCAGAGATAATCCAGAGAGTCGTCATGGACAAGTACCTGAGAGCTCTACCGCCAGCCCTGAGGAAGTGGGTAAGCCATGGAAATCCTACGACGGCAGATCAACTGGTGGATCTGGTTGAACGTTACTCCGTGGCGGAAGGACTCCGAGACGACGCTACCCCACCTCGTTCTTCATCATCTCCATGTGGAACCGGTAAGACTGTTCCAGGGAGTAGGGGAGATGGAAAAATCCCTAAGACAGTGGGGGAGGAAAACGGGACTGCCCGCACTGCGAGGCCGAGAGTAACGAACTATGGTCTAAGCAAGAGGCCCGTTAGGTGTTTCCGCTGCCAAGAGATGGGACATATTGCTGCGAACTGTCCGGTCACTACTGAACCCATGCAGTGCGACGTCACAGACTCTAAAAACCGCATGTCTATGGTTGCACGGGTAGTGAGTGTGAATGCCGGTCAAAAAGATGTGGAAAAACATTTGTGTGATTTAACTGTTGATGGCAAAAATGTGGTGGCATTGTTAGACTCGGAAAGTGTGGTGACTCTGGTGAAGGCCAGTCTGGTGTCAGCCCCGACTGGACCATCAGACAAATTTTCTGTAACGTGTATGCATGGAGACACCTGTTCATACCTCACCGCGGTCATATGCATTACTACTTCCTATGGGTCTGTGCAACATAAAGTGGGACTTGTCCCGGCGTTATTGCATGATGTTATCCTGGGCCGGGATTTTCCCCACTTCTGGCAATTGTGGGAGAATCAGTTGATGCCCTCAGGTAATAGTGTACATGATTCTTCTCCCAGGGCGCGTGTGGGTCCCAAACCCCTGGAAGAGGTCTCCCCGGAAGACTCGGGGGAAGAGTCTGCTGGAAATGACCTACAGTTCCCGTTTTCAGTCATGGCGGGTGATACGGAGGAGACCGGGGAAGAGGAGGAGGCTGACAGCCGTCCACCTCCCCATTTGCCGGATTTAGAAGTTCAGAAAGATGACTTCCAAAGCGAGCAAATAAAGGATCCTACCCTTTCTCAGGCTAGGACAAATGTAAAAGTGATAAACGGGGTACCCGTAGAACCTGGCTCTAGGCTGGCATATCCTTACATGGTTCTGGAGAATGATTTACTCTATCAGATAGAGAAAAAGGGGGAAGATACGGTGCAACTATTAGTCGTGCCAAAACCCTACCGGCGGCAGGTGCTGGACCTGGCCCACGGACATGTGATGGGAGGTCACCTGGGAGTCCAGAAAACCACTGAAAGGATATTACACTGTTTTGTTTGGCCAGGCATGCATCACGATATTCGAGTATATTGTGAGTCTTGTCCTGACTGCCAAGCCTCTGCCCCTAAGCCCCGGTTCTGTAGCCCTTTGGTACCCCTACCTATTATTAAAGTCCCGTTTGAGAGGATTGGGATGGATTTAGTTGGGCCCCTTCCACGGTCAGCACGTGGACACCAACATATCCTGGTCATCTTGGATTATGCCACTCGTTACCCGGAGGCCATCCCTTTGCGTAACACGGCCACCAAGACGATTGCCAAGGAACTGGTGCATGTGTTTAGTCGGGTCGGTATACCAAAACAGATACTCACCGACCAGGGGACCCCCTTTATGTCCAGGGTAATGAAGGAGCTCTGCCGATTGTTACAAATCGAACCGTTACGCACATCCGTGTATCACCCTCAAACAGACGGGTTGGTCGAACGGTTCAATAAAACTCTGAAGCAGATGCTGAGAAAGGTGATAGACAAGGATGGGAAGAACTGGGACTATTTACTTCCGTATTTGCTTTTTGCCATCAGGGAAGTACCCCAGTCTTCCACGGGATTCTCGCCTTTCGAGTTATTGTACGCCCAACATCCTCGCGGACTGTTAGACGTTGCAAAAGAAACCTGGGAGGGTTAGGTCACTCCGTTTAAAACAGTGAAAGATCACGTCACACAAATGCAGGACCGTATTGCGGCTGTTATGCCTATTGTCAAAGAACACATGATACAGGCTCAAGGAGCACAAAAAAGAATCTATGATAGGGGCGCCAAGATCCGTACGTTTGAACCCGGAGATAGGGTGTTGATCCTGGTCCCCACGGTGGACAGTAAGTTCCTGGCAAAGTGGCAGGGCCCCTTTGAGATCAAGGAAAAAGTTGGTGAAGTAAACTACAAAGTATACCAGGCAGGTAAACGGAAACCTGAACAGATTTATCATGTAAATCTGATAAAGCCCTGGAAGGATCGGTCTGCCTTGTCAGCGGAGCTTGCCCGTCGTGTCTGCTCGCATACCGTACCAGAGGTACGGGTTGCAGAGACTCTCTCGGAGCGGCAAAAGACTGAGGTCAGGCAGTTTCTACTTCACAACCAAAAGTTTTTCTCAGAAAAACCCGGGCAGACTATGCTAATGAAACATGACATCGTAACGGAACCTGGTGTCACAGTTCACGTAAAGCCCTACCGAATCCCGGAAGCGTGCCGTGAAGCCGTTTCCCGAGAAGTGAAGGCAATGTTAGAGTTAGGAGTCATTGAGGAATCGCACAGTGCGTGGTCCAGTCCGATTGTGCTAATTCCTAAACCGGACGGCACCATCCGGTTCTGCAATGACTTCAGGAAACTGAATGCGGTCTCAAAATTTGATGCCTATCCTATGCCCCGGGTCGACGAGTTAATAGATCGGTTAGGAAAAGCCCGGTATATTACGACCCTAGATCTAACAAAGGGGTATTGGCAGATCCCTCTGGCTGAGGCTGCCAGAGAAAAGACGGCATTTGCTACGCCGGAAGGTTTATTTCAGTATGTGTATATGCCGTTTGGACTGCACGGGGCACCGGCGACCTTCCAGAGACTGATGGATCGAGTCTTGAGGCCACATAGGCGGTACGCTTCGGCCTATTTGGATGACATTGTCATTTACAGCTTGGACTGGGAGACTCATCTCCAGAAAGTACAAGCTGTGATTGACGACCTGTGGGAGGCAGGTCTAACCGCGAACCCCAAGAAATGTCACATCGGGCTAGAAGAAGCCCGGTATTTGGGGTATGTAATTGGGAGGGGTGTTGTTAAACCCCAGGTTGATAAGATTCAGGCGGTTCAGGACTGGCCACAACCTGTCAACAAGAAGCAAGTGCAAGCCTTCCTGGGGATCGCCGGCTATTATCGCCGGTTCATACCCAATTTTGCAGCCATCGCTACCCCCCTGACGGATCTTACAAAAGGGAAAGACTCCATCATGATTAAATGGAGTTTAGCGGCTGAAGAAGCCTTCCATAGCCTAAAACGGGCACTTTGCTCTCAGCCCGTACTGGTGACTCCGGACTTCTGCAGTGAGTTTGTGGTACAAACGGATGCCTCTGATACCGATATCGGGGCCGTACTCTCACAAGTGAGGGACGGAGTGAAACACCCAGTCCTCTATCTCAGCAGGAAGCTGAATAAACACGAGCAAAGGTATGCAGTCGTAGAAAAAGAGTGCCTCGCCATTAAGTGGGCTCTAGAGGCCCTCAAATATTACCTGGTGGGCCGAAAGTTCAGGCTGATCACTGACCATGCCCCTCTCAAGTGGATGCACTTGAACAAGGAACGGAATAGCCGGGTGACCCGGTGGTTCCTTGCCCTGCAGGCCTACACTTTTACGGTGGAGCACCGCCCAGGGGTACAGATGGGGAATGCAGATGCCCTGTCCCGAGTGCACTGTTTGGCGGGTGTCATTGCTCGACCGGAGTGGTCTGAGCAGAGGGGGGGATATGTGAGAATCATGTGGGAATAGTGGATGAGGGCAGGTATATCTCGCCCAGATTCCTTTCCTATGTGGCCTAATCTGGTCAGTATCGCACCTGCTTGCTAATGAATAATGGGAGGTGGATATAAAAGGATGCCAGGTGGTTGTGTGAGTGTCTCAGCCTGGGAACACAGAGAGCCTGTCTGTGTGAGAGACACACGTGAGTGGAAGCAGTGCCCACTGCAACTGTGGTTTGGCTGGATGGGAGAAGCCCGCCAGTTGGTAGTTAGGTTGTCCATTGTTTAGTTAGTGCCGGACAGGCAAGGATTTGTTTTATGTTTTATTTCCTTTTGCATTGCTTTCACTGTTAATAAACCTGACCCAGGGTCAGTTATACACGAATCCCAGCTCTGCGCCTGAGTTTCATGCTGAACGCACGTGACCTTTGACCCCAGCAAAGGCGATCCCGGAGTGTTTTATCACAATATGTAAACTCAAACGCAATATGTTTATTTTTCTATTTATGTCAGCATCCACCTGAATGTTATGGAACAGTCAAACCAAGCTACTTCCCGGAGGTTCATCTTACTTGGGTTGTCTACTGTCCCTCAGCTACAAGTCGTCTTCTTTGTCATATTTTTTGTAAAGTATTTATTGACAATACTTGGAAATCTACTGTTGATTGTTGCCGTTAGGATCAGTCCAACTCTACACAGTTCCATGTACTTTTTTCTCACCAACCTTTCTATCATTGACATCTGCTTTACCTCATCTATTGTTCCTGTGATCTTGATGAACACCATATCCAAAGACACAAGTATTTCCTTGTTAGGATGTGTTGCACAGATGTACATCTCCTTAACTTTGGGTGGAACAGAATGTATAATTCTTGCCTTCATGGCCTACGATAGGTTTGCCACTATTTGTAGACCATTGCATTATAACACCAAAATGAGCAAGACATTGTGTTTCTCCTTAGCTGGATTGTCATGGAGTGTTGGAATCGTTAACTCTATTGTGCAAGTCACTCTCATATTTCAGCTTTCATTCTGCAAGTGCGAAGGACCATCTTTAATACGTATGTCTTGTGGAGACACCCTTCTTAGTGATCTAGTAATGTTTATCACAGGAGGAATCATGGTCCTGTGCTCCTTTCTCTTGACTCTAATATCATATGTCCATATAATATTCAGCATTCTTAAAATCCATTCTACAGTAGGAAGGCAAAAAGCTTTCTCCACCTGCACCTCTCACCTCACCGTGGTCACCCTCTACTATGGGCCAATTATATTCATGTATCTACAGCCACACTCAAATAAGCATACACATTACTCTGTTAATTCAGACAAGGTGATTTCTATTCTCTACACTACAGTAACTCCAATGTTGAATCCTTTAAAATATAGCATGAGAAACAAGGAAGTGAAAAACACCCTTATGAAATATTTGAAGAGAAATCAACAATACTAATATTAGTTCTTTATAGGCTTTGAGTAGCATTCAAATTTTTTTAATTGAGCCAAGACCTTCATTAATTCCAAAGTCTAGTGATAACTAGAGATAAGTGAATATTTCAGTGTTTGGTTCAGATGACAATAGTCATATTTGCAATATTTGCAGATTTATTCATTTAATATTCGCTGAACATAGCAGACCACCATTCAAGTTAATGGGAGGAAAAAACAAACGCATGCACAACACCTTCAAATGGCCCCAAAAGCTGCCAAAACGCATCAAATTAGGGGGAGACACCAGGAAAGTGGCCTCAATTCACACACAGTACAAATTGTAGAATGGCATGGCATGAGGTCTCTGGGACTGGGCCAGCATTTACAGCTTTCAATTGAACGTCAAAGTAAGACTAGATGTGTGAGGGATTGCTGTAGGCCTGCTGTACTGGGAGCCCTAATACTAAATGCAACAGCTCAACTTGCTTTCATACTCAGCAACACTCACATGGCACAAATATCAGTTTCGTAGACTACTATTGCCAGAAAAATCTATGAATAGTGATAACACGGGTAGTTAACTCAAAGAAAGTGGAGGCCTGATGGTCTTGGAGTCCTACTGCTACAGGCAACACGCATGAAGGAGACCCAACCAGGACTCTACACATTTACAAAAATTAGTGTCAGACATCAACAAAGTGGCATCAATTTCACCATACCAGAAACCGCATAATAGGGACCGACACCTCTTACACTTCAGCCAACCCATCAGATGGAGAATGTAACGTGCAAGGTGGTGGAACCAGGCTATCCCTCGGAAAGCTTGGGGTGTAACTAGGTGGCCTACCAAATCCCAACTTGGATAAGTGGCAACAGGTGAAAACTGTGACCCAAGGAGGGACAAGGAAGTGGCACCAGGTGCTAATCCGGGGCTGACCTACAGAGGGTGGCAGATGGCCCCCTTACAGTGGGTAGGCTGCTACGGCCCGAAGGAGGAATGAAGAATGCAATCAGGCATTGTAGGGACACTGGAACCATGGATGCAGATGGAACAGGCTGAAGAACAGAAAAACACTGGCAGGTGCGAGCTGGACCAGGTGTTAGATAAATGGGCATGAAAGATGTGTGAACTGGACCAGCTGAATGACAGAAGCCCACAGACAGGTACAAGTAGAGGGGTGAAGGGTAGACAAACAGATGGGCAGACCTGGGGAACCTGACAACTAGCAAGCATGCAAGGCAAGCTAGCAACGTAGCTCTGGCACCTCTATATTGGAGAAGCCTTAAACGGAAGATGTTACCCAGCTATAGGCTTTGAATACCTTAGGTTGATGCGGGAGATCTCTTTAAGAGGGAGGGATTGTGCACATCCCCTAAGAATAGTGCCCTGGCCTACAAATGAACCTTGGGGGACACCATCACATAGGGGGCGAGATGAGGATGTGATGTTTGAGTGGGAGACACTGAATGTCCTGTCTGTTAAGTACAAGAAATTCAACAAAGGGCCAAGTCTGTAATAGCAACAGATCAGAAAGTCTGTGGAAAGAGGGAAAGGTTCACTGAGTCAAAGGCAGATGCTAGGTTTGAGGACAAATTTGCGTCGCTTTCATTTGGCGGTTAATAGGTCGTTCATGACTTTAGTCAGGGCAGTTTCAGTGGAATGGTGCGGTCTGAAGCCAGATTGTAAGCAGACAAAGGGGGAACAAGAGGAAAAGTGGGAGGACAGTTCAAAACGGACTTGCTGTTCCAGTAGTTTGAAGGCATAGGGGAGAAATGAGATGGAGCGATAGATAGACACAGAGGATGTGCCAGGGGTGGGCTGTTTAAAGATGGGTGTGATCGAGGTATGTTTGAATCAGGAGGGAAGACACCAGTTGTTAGTGACTGGTTGAAGAGGTGGATTAGGCTCGGGATGAAGACTGTGGTAAGGTTTGGAATGAGGTGGGATGTTATTTTGTCAAGTTCACTTATGGTGAGGAAAAGTCTTCAACTGAGATGAGAGGAGAGGGAGGGGGAGCTGGTGAACGGAGGAGAAAATTGGAAGTCCTGAATAGCCCGTTTAGGGTTATGAAATAGGTATACTGTGAGGGATAAGAAGTCTGTTTTGCTGCAGCGAGCAATTGTGCAGCATTTTTACAACTTCTGTTACTAGACAGGCTACTCCACTTCCTTTATTTGGCAGCCACACAGCGGTACGCTTTGTAGATGAGGGACAGAAAAAACAAGTGCTCCAGTAGATGGCAAGCGCTGCATCAAGTGGCCTCTGCTTGTCTTCCTCCACTTTAAGATCACAAACAGTACAGTTCTCAGTGGTGGCACCTCAATTACCCTTGTTTTCTACCAGGTTACAACTTTCCAACTGCCCAACCAATTGTTGGGAGCCACAGATGAGTCTGCAGATCTGTTCGCACATTGTATGCCATGGGCATTCGGAAGTGTACTCCAGAGATTCACAGAGTCAGAAAGAGGAAATCATCTGCATCGATGGCCACTTTTTTTTTTTAGTTTGATCCAGGGCCGGACGAAGTTGAGTCTGAGTAGAATCCAAACCCTCTTCAACAGACATTAACCCCAGTGGGTGGAGGTGATCCATTCATGAAGAGACTCAGATACTTGAGGTGCCTGCTGACTGTACTGTGCTGTCAGGGCAGGAAGAGGAGGAGAGTGACTCTCCTCTCAGGAGGAGTGGACAACAGATAGGATGACGATGAGGAAGTAGATCACACTTGGTGAAAAACCAGAGGCATGCAGCTGAGTAGATCAGCAGAGGAGGAGGAGGAAGACGAGAAGGTTATGAGTAGAGTTGAGCGACTTTTGGTTTTTTAGGGTCGCGTTTCGTTTCGTGAAACCCGACTTTTCCAAAAGTCGGGTCGAGCAAGATCGTCCGATTATAGGGAAAAGTCGGGGTCGTCCCGAAACACGAAACCCAATGTAAGTCAATGGGGAATAAAAGTCGGCAGTGAGAGGAGGACAGGAAACACACCAACAGTGCCCATTTGAATGCCAAAAGCATCAATTCTTCTTACTTAAGCTTGTCAACCTTAATTAACATCATAATACAAGTTACGCACTGAAAAATGGGGGTTATTTGGCTACAGACTGTGGGGGGGGAGGGCTGGCTCCAGGTTTTCATGTGCCCTGGGCGAAAGAGCGCCCCTTTAACACATACCACAACTCATCATGCTCCGATACGGCAGAGAAATAGCGGTATAGTACAATGAAAAATACCTCACTTTTTACATCTCATGACGAGGCCCATCTATTTCTCCATACAGAATCATTGGTCCCATATAATGTTTGAAACAGTACATGATGAGCTCCACATAATGCTACAGTATATGTTGGTCCCCATGGATGAAGCTCTACTGTCTTATGGGCCCAAATAATGCTCCAAACATAATGGGCCCCATTTCTAATGCTCTAGTGTATAATGGGCCCTGTAAATGCTGCTCCAGTGTCTGATGTCCACCTTTGGAATGTTCCAGTGTATGGTGGGCCCCATCTATCATTCTCAGACGGTGTTAGGCCCAGTATGGATTGCACGTGATTGCACAAAGGTGAGAAAGGGTACCGTATACCCAGATAACATGTATGGATAGCGTACACATTCAAAATATATGTCTCAGGAGGCAGGCTCAGACGGTGTTAGGCCCAGTATGGATTGCACGTGATTGCACAAAGGTTAGAAAGGGTACCGTATCCCCAGATAACATGTATGGATAGCATACACATTCAAAATATATGTCTCAGGAGGCAGGCTCAGACGGTGTTAGGCCCAGTATGGATTGCACGTGATTGCACAAAGGTTAGAAAGGGTACCGTATCCCCAGATAACATGTATGGATAGCGTACACATTCAAAATATATGTCTCAGGAGGCAGGCTCAGACGGTGTTAGGCCCAGTATGGATTGCACGTGATTGCACAAAGGTTAGAAAGGGTACCGTATCCCCAGATAACATGTATGGATAGCGTACACATTCAAAATATATGTCTCAGGAGGCAGGCTCAGACGGTGTTAGGCCCAGTATGGATTGCACGTGATTGCACAAAGGTTAGAAAGGGTACCGTATCCCCGGATAACATGTATGGATAGCGTACACATTCAAAATATATGTCTCAGGAGGCAGGCTCAGACGGTGTTAGGCCCAGTATGGATTGCACGTGATTGCACAAAGGTTAGAAAGGGTACCGTATCCCCGGATAACATGTATGGATAGCGTACACATTCAAAATATATGTCTCAGGAGGCAGGCTCAGACGGTGTTAGGCCCGGTATGGATTGCACGTGATTGCACAAAGGTTAGAAAGGGTACCGTATCCCCAGATAACATGTATGGATAGCGTACACATTCAAAATATATGTCTCAGGAGGCAGGCTCAGACGGTGTTAGGCCCAGTATGGATTGCACGTGATTGCACAAAGGTTAGAAAGGGTACCGTATCCCCAGATATCATGTATGGATAGCGTACACATTCAAAATATATGTCTCAGGAGGCAGGCTCAGACGGTGTTAGGCCCAGTATGGATTGCACGTGATTGCACAAAGGTTAGAAAGGGTACCGTATCCCCAGATAACATGTATGGATAGCGTACACATTCAAAATATATGTCTCAGGAGGCAGGCTCAGGCGGTGTTAGGCCCAGTATGGATTGCACGTGATTGCACAAAGGTTAGAAAGGGTACCGTATCCCCGGATAACATGTATGGATAGCGTACAAATTCAAAATATATGTCTCAGGAGGCAGGCTCAGACGGTGTTAGGCCCAGTATGGATTGCACGTGATTGCACAAAGGTTAGAAAGGGTACCATATCCCCGGATAACATGTATGTATAGCGTACACATTCAAAATATATGTCTATACATCAGGAGGCAGGCTCAGACGGTGTCAGGCACAGTATGGATTTGATGGCCCAGACTACACAGCGGAGGAGCAGGGAGAGGTAAAGATTGCAAATGCTGGGGCCCTGCCCAAGCAAGGGGGGCCCACTCGTGGGCGTCGGTACTGGCACTGGGCCCCTCATAGTACAGCGGTGTGTCTGACGGCGGGTGTGCACCACCACCGTCAGAGACACTTGATTGCACTATGAGGGACCCTGTGCCAGTGCCCGCGCCCAAGAGTCGGCCTACCCACCTGTCCAGGCACTCGCACGGTGTCGTGCGCTAGGTGGTGACCCCGGCCATGGGGGGGGGAGGCAGCACAGTTAGGGAGTTTTAGAAAGTGGCATATGTTGATGTTGGACATTCAGCTGATGCAAAAGGCGAAATAGGTGAAGTACCAGGAAGAGGTGGACCAAAGCAAGCCATTTTTCTGTCACCCTATGTGTCATCAGAGGAAGGTGGGACAAAATCCTTGGAAACCCATGCGTGGTTCATTTTAATGAAGGTTAGATCATCCACATTTTGGGTTGACAGACGGGTCCTTTTTTCTGTCAGGATTGATCCAGCTGCACTGAAGACTCTTTCCGATAGCACACTTGCAGCTGGGCAAGCGAGCTCCTGTAAGGCATATTGGGCCAATTCAGGCCAGGTGTCCAGTTTAGCGGCCCAATAGTCAAAGGGGAATGACCTGTGTGGGAGAACATCGATATGGGAGGAAAAGTAGTTTGTAACCATAGTTGACAACTGCTGTCTCCTGTCACTTTCCATCGATGCAGTATTACCAGTTGTGTGAGCGGTATTTGAAAAATCAGTCCACAACATTGTCATGAAACCCCTGTCTCCAACGCCACTTCTGCTGTGTGCACCACGAACACCTCTGCCAAGCTGCCCCCGGCCCGTACGGCATGTGTGAGAACCATCACCGCTGCTGTGTGCTGGGAATGCCTCAAGCAACCGATTTACCAGAGTTGCTTGTTTATTAGCCAATATTAGGTCAAGGTTCTCCTGTGGCATGATGTTTTGTAATTTGCCTTTATAGCGTGGATCCAGGATGCTGGCCAACCAGTAGTCATCATCGTTCATCATTTTGGCAATGCGGGGGTCCCTTTTTAGGATCCGCAAGGCATAATCTGACATGTGGGCCAATGTTCCCGGTGTCAATGATGCACTGCGAGTGCTGGGTGGAGGAGCACTTTCTGGCAAATCCACATCATTCCAGTCACTCACAAACCCTGTACCAGACCTTGCCACGCCAACATTTTCACTTGCCCCACGAGATGCATCCTCCTCCCCTAAGTAATCATCCCCATCATCATCCTCCTCCTCCTCTTCTTCCTCCACCTCTCTCAGGAGAGGTCCCTGAGTAGACAATGGCTGAATGTCATCAAGGATTCCCTCCTTCTCTTCCTCCTCATCAACATTGGCTGCAGACGCCTGCTCCTTAAGGTGCGTCAAAGTTTGCATGAGCAGACGCATAAGTGGGATGCTCATGCTTAGGATGGCGTCGTCTGCGCTTACCAGCCGTGTGCATTCCTCAAAACACTGAAGGACTTTACAAAGGTCTTTCAGCTTCGACCACTGCACACCTGTCAACTCCATGTCTGCTCTCAAAGTGCCTGGCCGTGTATCCTCCCACAAATGCATTATGGTCTGCCTCTGCTCGCACAGCCGCTCCACCATGTGCAGGGTGGAGTTCCACCTTGTTGCAATGTCGATAATGAGGCGGTGGTTGGGAAGGTGGAGCAATCGCTGCAGCTTCTGCATACGAACGGAGTGTACAGGCGACCGGCGGATGTGCGCGCACAGTCTTCGCATCTTCTGGAGCAGGGCTGTTAACTCCGGATAATTTTTGAGGAAGCACTGCACCACCAGGTTCAAGGTGTGAGCCAAGCAAGGTATGTGGCTGAGTTTTGAAAGGGCTATGGCTGCCACAAAATTACGGCCGTTATCACTAACTACCTTGCCTGCCTCAAGATGTACACTGCCCAGCCATGACTCAGTTTGTCGCTTCAAGTACTCGGCCAGCACCTCGGCGGTGTGTCTGTCGCCCAAACACATCATCTGCAACACAGCCTGCTGACGCTTTCCACTAGCTGCTCGATAGGGGGACACATCGTGTGCAACAGTGGCAGCTGCAGATGGAGTGCTCGTACGACTGCGCTCTGTGGACGAGCTTTCGCTTCTGGAGGAGGAGGAGGAGGGTCGAACGCCTACAGCCAACTGTTTCCTATACCGTGGGCTAGGCAGCACTGTCCCACCACCGCTGTCCCCTGTGGACCCTGCATCCACCACATTAACCCAGTGCGCAGTGATGGACACGTAATGACCCTGGCCATGCCGACTGGACCATGCATCAGTTGTGAGGTGCACCTTTCCGCTCACTGACTGCTTGAGTGCATGGACAATGCGGTCTTTCACATGATGGTGGAGGGCTGGGATGGCTTTGCGAGAGAAGAAGTGGCGACTGGGTAGGTCATAGCGTGGTACTGCATAGGCCATGAGTTCGCGGAAAGCTGTGCTTTCCACCAACCGAAAGGGCATCATCTCAAACGAGATTAGTTTGGCAATGTGGGCGTTCAAACCCAGTGTACGCGGATGAGAGACTGAGTACTTTCTTGACCTACTCATAGTGTCTGGGAGGGTGAGCTGGACTTGAGAGCTGCATATGGTGGAAGTAGCGGTGGACAGGGCGGACTGAGAGAGGGTTGATGATGGTGATGGAGTTGGTGTTCTTTCTGATGGCCTAGAATCAGTCTTTCGTTGATATAACAGTGGGATTCCCTGACTGCTGTGGTCTTGCAATGACACCTCAACATTTGCTGCTGTGCTAACCGGTGGGCTTACAGTGGGGGAAACAATGTAGCGTTGCTGACTACCTTCGTTGTGATCAGTTGCACATGTGGCACTTGAGGTTTGGTGTTGTGTCCACGCTTGCAAGTGCATGCTGGTTAAATGTCTAAGCATGCAACTGGTATTCAAATTTTTCAGATTTTTCCCTCGGCTAAAGGTCTTTGCGCACTTCTTACAGATAACCTTGGCCTGATCATGAGGATTTTGCTCAAAAAAGTGCCACACTGCACTCTTCCTACTTTGGCAGACATTTTGCGGCCTAGCACGCTGTGATCTTTTGACCCTCTGGACAAGCTGTCCAGCAACTCTTTTGATGTTTGGAACCTGTCTTTGGAGTGCTCCGGGCCTGCCAGATAACAGCTGTTGCGATGTCGATGTCTGCTGTGGATGCTCCTCATCTGAGTTATTGGAAGCAGCACCCTCTTCCCCCAATGGATGCCAATCTGGGTCAACAACTGGGTCATCCATCACCTCCTCTTCTATGTCATGTGCACCTACCTCTGTGTCACCGTGTATGGTGGTATAGTGTGTGGGAAGGGGCACCTGAGTCTCATCAGGGTCAGAATCTGGCTCTGTACACTGCGAGGACAATGTAGTGCTCTAAGTGAATGTACCAGCAGAATCATCCATCAGCGGCTGTGCATCAGTGCACTCCATGTCAGATTCATCTTGGCCTGGGTAATTCACCATTTCACTTGATAATCCAGGCATGGTATGTGAAAACAGCTCCATGGAGTAATCAGTAGTATGGCCTGCGTCATCCTTCAATCTTGGTTGGGGTGAAGGACACAAGGAAAGGTGTGGTTCATGAACATGAGCCTCCAATGACGACTCAGTGCTTTTACTTTTTACAACTGAAGAAGAGGAGGCGATAGAGCTGGAGGCTGAGTCAGCAATGTAAGACAAAACTTTTTCCTGATGCTCTGGCTTTAAAAGCGGTTTGCCAACTCCTAGAAAACTAAGCGTTTGAGGCCTTATGTAGCCAGACGATGACGCAGGGTCAGCACCTCCTGCATTCGGTCCTATTTTGCTCTTGCCACTACCATCAGATCCACCACCAACACCATCATTACCAGCTGCCAACCCCCGCCCAATTCCACGGCCTCTTCCACCAGCCTTCCTCATTTTTGGTAGAAATGTAGACAAAATTCAACAAACTATATAGTAATGTAAAACAAGGTACAAGGTGTCTATAGGACAGGGGAGATTTTGAATTTCTGCAGACACTTGTGGACACTGGACACTTTTGGATTGTGTCAGGCCCACTGATATCTGAGCGCTATGTGACAGGCTCGATGGCACAGCTGTGACCAAAGTGACTAGAGGATAAGGGAGATTTTGAATCTCTGCACACACTTTTGGACACTGGACACTTTTGGATTGTGTGAGGCCCACTGATATCTGAGCGCTATGTGACAGGCTCGATGGCACAGCTGTGACCAAAGTGACTAGAGGATAAGGGAGATTTTGAATCTCTGCACACACTTTTGGACACTGGACACTTTTGGATTGTGTGAGGCCCACTGATATCTGAGCGCTATGTGACAGGCTCGATGGCACAGCTGTGACCAAAGTGACTAGAGGATAAGGGAGATTTTGAATCTCTGCACACACTTTTGGACACTGGGCACTTTTGGATTGTGTGAGGCCCACTGATATCTGAGCGCTATGTGACAGGCTCGATGGCACAGCTGTGACCAAAGTGACTAGAGGATAAGGGAGATTTTGAATCTCTGCACACACTTTTGGACACTGGACACTTTTGGATTGTGTGAGGCCCACTGATATCTGAGCGCTATGTGACAGGCTCGATGGCACAGCTGTGACCAAAGTGACTAGAGGATAAGGGAGATTTTGAATCTCTGCACACACTTTTGGACACTGGACACTTTTGGATTGTGTGAGGCCCACTGATATCTGAGCGCTATGTGACAGGCTCGATGGCACAGCTGTGACCAAAGTGACTAGAGGATAAGGGAGATTTTGAATCTCTGCACACACTTTTGGACACTGGACACTTTTGGATTGTGTGAGGCCCACTGATATCTGAGCGCTATGTGACAGGCTCGATGGCACAGCTGTGACCAAAGTGACTAGAGGATAAGGGAGATTTTGAATCTCTGCACACACTTTTGGACACTGGATGGACACTTTTGGACTGTGTGAGGCCCACTGATATCTGAGCGCTAAGTGACA
Source organism: Dendrobates tinctorius (assembly GCF_039654945.1). NCBI lineage: Eukaryota > Metazoa > Chordata > Amphibia > Anura > Dendrobatidae > Dendrobates > Dendrobates tinctorius. The sequence goes on along the minus strand of NW_027361687.1, from coordinate 55,535,211 downwards.
GGCTCGATGGCACAGCTGTGACCAAAGTGACTAGAGGATAAGGGAGATTTTGAATCTCTGCACACACTTTTGGACACTGGACACTTTTGGATTGTGTGAGGCCCACTGATATCTGAGCGCTATGTGACAGGCTCGATGGCACAGCTGTGACCAAAGTGACTAGAGGATAAGGGAGATTTTGAATCTCTGCACACACTTTTGGACACTGGATGGACACTTTTGGATTGTGTGAGGCCCACTGATATCTGAGCGCTATGTGACAGGCTCGATGGCAGAGCTTTGACCAAAGTGACTAGAGGATAAGGGAGATTTTGAATCTCTGCACACACTTTTGGACACTGGACACTTTTGGATTGTGTGAGGCCCACTGATATCTGAGCGCTATGTGACAGGCTCGATGGCACAGCTGTGACCAAAGTGACTAGAGGATAAGGGAGATTTTGAATCTCTGCACACACTTTTGGACACTGGATGGACACTTTTGGATTGTGTGAGGCCCACTGATATCTGAGCGCTATGTGACAGGCTCGATGGCACAGCTGTGACCAAAGTGACTAGAGGATAAGGGAGATTTTGAATCTCTGCACACACTTTTGGACACTGGATGGACACTTTTGGATTGTGTGAGGCCCACTGATATCTGAGCGCTATGTGACAGGCTCAATGGCACAGCTGTGACCAAAGTGACTAGAGGATAAGGGAGATTTTGAATCTCTGCAAACACTTTTGGACACTGGACACTTTTGGATTGTGTGAGGCCCACTGATATCTGAGCGCTATGTGACAGGCTCGATGGCACAGCTGTGACCAAAGTGACTAGAGGATAAGGGAGATTTTGAATCTCTGCACACACTTTTGGACACTGGACACTTTTGGATTGTGTGAGGCCCACTGATATCTGAGCGCTATGTGACAGGCTCGATGGCACAGCTGTGACCAAAGTGACTAGAGGATAAGGGAGATTTTGAATCTCTGCACACACTTTTGGACACTGGACACTTTTGGATTGTGTGAGGCCCACTGATATCTGAGCGCTATGTGACAGGCTCGATGGCACAGCTGTGACCAAAGTGACTAGAGGATAAGGGAGATTTTGAATCTCTGCACACACTTTTGGACACTGGACACTTTTGGATTGTGTGAGGCCCACTGATATCTGAGCGCTATGTGACAGGCTCGATGGCACAGCTGTGACCAAAGTGACTAGAGGATAAGGGAGATTTTGAATCTCTGCACACACTTTTGGACACTGGACACTTTTGGATTGTGTGAGGCCCACTGATATCTGAGCGCTATGTGACAGGCTCGATGGCACAGCTGTGACCAAAGTGACTAGAGGATAAGGGAGATTTTGAATCTCTGCACACACATTTTTTTGACACTGGATGGACACTTTTGGATTGTGTGAGGCCCACTGATATCTGAGCGCTATGTGACAGGCTCGATGGCACAGCTGTGACCAAAGTGACTAGAGGATAAGGGAGATTTTGAATCTCTGCACACACTTTTGGACACTGGACACTTTTGGATTGTGCGAGGCCCACTGATATCTCAGCGCTATGTGACAGGCTCGATGGCACAGCTGTGACTAAAGTGACTAGAGGATAAGGGAGATTTTGAATCTCTGCACACACTTTTGGACACTGGACACTTTTGGATTGTGTGAGGCCCACTGATATCTGAGCGCTATGTGACAGGCTCGATGGCACAGCTGTGACCAAAGTGACTAGAGGATAAGGGAGATTTTGAATCTCTGCACACACTTTTGGACACTGGATGGACACTTTTGGATTGTGTGAGGCCCACTGATATCTGAGGGCTATGTGACAGGCTCGATGGCACAGCTGTGACCAAAGTGACTAGAGGATAAGGGAGATTTTGAATCTCTGCACACACTTTTGGACACTGGATGGACACTTTTGGATTGTGCGAGGCCCACTGATATCTGAGCGCTATGTGACAGGCTCGATGGCACAGCTGTGACCAAAGTGACTAGAGGATAAGGGAGATTTTGAATCTCTGCACACACTTTTGGACACTGGACACTTTTGGATTGTGTGAGGCCCACTGATATCTGAGCGCTATGTGACAGGCTCGATGGCACAGCTGTGACCAAAGTGACTAGAGGATAAGGGAGATTTTGAATCTCTGCACACACTTTTGGACACTGGACACTTTTGGATTGTGTGAGGCCCACTGATATCTGAGCGCTATGTGACAGGCTCGATGGCACAGCTGTGACCAAAGTGACTAGAGGATAAGGGAGATTTTGAATCTCTGCACATACTTTTGGACACTGGACACTTTTGGATTGTGTGAGGCCCACTGATATCTGAGCGCTATGTGACAGGCTCGATGGCACAGCTGTGACCAAAGTGACTAGAGGATAAGGGAGATTTTGAATCTCTGCACACACATTTTTTTGACACTGGATGGACACTTTTGGATTGTGTGAGGCCCACTGATATCTGAGCGCTATGTGACAGGCTCGATGGCACAGCTGTGACCAAAGTGACTAGAGGATAAGGGAGATTTTGAATCTCTGCACACACTTTTGGACACTGGACACTTTTGGATTGTGCGAGGCCCACTGATATCTGAGCGCTATGTGACAGGCTCGATGGCACAGCTGTGACTAAAGTGACTAGAGGATAAGGGAGATTTTGAATCTCTGCACACACTTTTGGACACTGGACACTTTTGGATTGTGTGAGGCCCACTGATATCTGAGCGCTATGTGACAGGCTCGATGGCACAGCTGTGACCAAAGTGACTAGAGGATAAGGGAGATTTTGAATCTCTGCACACACTTTTGGACACTGGACACTTTTGGATTGTGTGGGGCCCACTGATATCTGAGCGCTATGTGACAGGCTCGATGGCACAGCTGTGACCAAAGTGACTAGAGGATAAGGGAGATTTTGAATCTCTGCACACACTTTTGGACACTGGATGGACACTTTTGGATTGTGCGAGGCCCACTGATATCTGAGTGCTATGTGACAGGCTCGATGGCACAGCTGTGACCAAAGTGACTAGAGGATAAGGGAGATTTTGAATCTCTGCACACACTTTTGGACACTGGACACTTTTGGATTGTGTGAGGCCCACTGATATCTGAGCGCTATGTGACAGGCTCGATGGCACAGCTGTGACCAAAGTGACTAGAGGATAAGGGAGATTTTGAATCTCTGCACACACTTTTGGACACTGGACACTTTTGGATTGTGTGAGGCCCACTGATATCTGAGCGCTATGTGACAGGCTCGATGGCACAGCTGTGACCAAAGTGACTAGAGGATAAGGGAGATTTTGAATCTCTGCACACACTTTTGGACACTGGACACTTTTGGATTGTGTGAGGCCCACTGATATCTGAGCGCTATGTGACAGGCTCGATGGCACAGCTGTGACCAAAGTGACTAGAGGATAAGGGAGATTTTGAATCTCTGCACACACTTTTGGACACTGGATGGACACTTTTGGATTGTGTGAGGCCCACTGATATCTGAGCGCTATGTGACAGGCTCGATGGCACAGCTGTGACCAAAGTGACTAGAGGATAAGGGAGATTTTGAATCTCTGCACACACTTTTGGACACTGGGCACTTTTGGATTGTGTGAGGCCCACTGATATCTGAGCGCTATGTGACAGGCTCGATGGCACAGCTGTGACCAAAGTGACTAGAGGATAAGGGAGATTTTGAATCTCTGCACACACTTTTGGACACTGGACACTTTTGGATTGTGTGAGGCCCACTGATATCTGAGCGCTATGTGACAGGCTCGATGGCACAGCTGTGACCAAAGTGACTAGAGGATAAGGGAGATTTTGAATCTCTGCACACACTTTTGGACACTGGACACTTTTGGATTGTGTGAGGCCCACTGATATCTGAGCGCTATGTGACAGGCTCGATGGCACAGCTGTGACCAAAGTGACTAGAGGATAAGGGAGATTTTGAATCTCTGCACACACTTTTGGACACTGGACACTTTTGGATTGTGTGAGGCCCACTGATATCTGAGCGCTATGTGACAGGCTCGATGGCACAGCTGTGACCAAAGTGACTAGAGGATAAGGGAGATTTTGAATCTCTGCACACACTTTTGGACACTGGACACTTTTGGATTGTGTGAGGCCCACTGATATCTGAGCGCTATGTGACAGGCTCGATGGCAGAGCTGTGACCAAAGTGACTAGAGGATAAGGGAGATTTTGAATCTCTGCACACACTTTTGGACACTGGATGGACACTTTTGGATTGTGTGAGGCCCACTGATATCTGAGCGCTATGTGACAGGCTCGATGGCACAGCTGTGACCAAAGTGACTAGAGGATAAGGGAGATTTTGAATCTCTGCACACACTTTTGGACACTGGACACTTTTGGATTGTGTGAGGCCCACTGATATCTGAGCCCTATGTGACAGGCTCGATGGCACAGCTGTGACCAAAGTGACTAGAGGATAAGGGAGATTTTGAATCTCTGCACACACTTTTGGACACTGGACACTTTTGGATTGTGTGAGGCCCACTGATATCTGAGCGCTATGTGACAGGCTCGATGGCACAGCTGTGACCAAAGTGACTAGAGGATAAGGGAGATTTTGAATCTCTGCACACACTTTTGGACACTGGACACTTTTGGATTGTGTGAGGCCCACTGATATCTGAGCGCTATGTGACAGGCTCGATGGCACAGCTGTGACCAAAGTGACTAGAGGATAAGGGAGATTTTGAATCTCTGCACACACTTTTGGACACTGGACACTTTTGGATTGTGTGAGGCCCACTGATATCTGAGCGCTATGTGACAGGCTCGATGGCACAGCTGTGACCAAAGTGACTAGAGGATAAGGGAGATTTTGAATCTCTGCACACACTTTTGGACACTGGACACTTTTGGATTGTGTGAGGCCCACTGATATCTGAGCGCTATGTGACAGGCTCGATGGCACAGCTGTGACCAAAATGACTAGAGGATAAGGGAAATTTTGAATCTCTGCACACACTTTTGGACACTGGACACTTTTGGATTGTGTGAGGCCCACTGATATCTGAGCGCTATGTGACAGGCTCGATGGCACAGCTGTGACCAAAGTGACTAGAGGATAAGGGAGATTTTGAATCTCTGCACACACTTTTGGACACTGGATGGACACTTTTGGATTGTGTGAGGCCCACTGATATCTGAGCGCTATGTGACAGGCTCGATGGCACAGCTGTGACCAAAGTGACTAGAGGATAAGGGAGATTTTGAATCTCTGCACACACTTTTGGACACTGGACACTTTTGGATTGTGTAAGGCCCACTGATATCTGAGCGCTATGTGACAGGCTCGATGGCACAGCTGTGACCAAAGTGACTAGAGGATAAGGGAGATTTTGAATCTCTGCACACACTTTTGGACACTGGACACTTTTGGATTGTGTGAGGCCCACTGATATCTGAGCGCTATGTGACAGGCTCCATGGCACAGCTGTGACCAAAGTGACTAGAGGATAAGGGAGATTTTGAATCTCTGCACACACTTTTGGACACTGGACACTTTTGGATTGTGTGAGGCCCACTGATATCTGAGCGCTATGTGACAGGCTCGATGGCAGAGCTGTGACCAAAGTGACTAGAGGATAAGGGAGATTTTGAATCTCTGCACACACTTTTGGACACTGGACACTTTTGGATTGTGTGAGGCCCACTGATATCTGAGCGCTATGTGACAGGCTCAATGGCACAGCTGTGACCAAAATGACTAGAGGATAAGGGAAATTTTGAATCTCTGCACACACTTTTGGACACTGGACACTTTTGGATTGTGTGAGGCCCACTGATATCTGAGCGCTATGTGACAGGCTCGATGGCACAGCTGTGACCAAAGTGACTAGAGGATAAGGGAGATTTTGAATCTCTGCACACACTTTTGGACACTGGATGGACACTTTTGGATTGTGTGAGGCCCACTGATATCTGAGCACTATGTGACAGGCTCGATGGCACAGCTGTGACCAAAGTGACTAGAGGATAAGGGAGATTTTGAATCTCTGCACACACTTTTGGACACTGTACACTTTTGGATTGTGTGAGGCCCACTGATATCTGAGCGCTATGTGACAGGCTCGATGGCACAGCTGTGACCAAAGTGACTAGAGGATAAGGGAGATTTTGAATCTCTGCACACACTTTTGGACACTGGATGGACGCTTTTGGATTGTGTGAGGCCCACTGATATCTGAGCGCTATGTGACAGGCTCGATGGCAGAGCTTTGACCAAAGTGACTAGAGGATAAGGGAGATTTTGAATCTCTGCACACACTTTTGGACACTGGACACTTTTGGATTGTGTGAGGCCCAATGAATATCTGAGCGCTATGTGACAGGCTCGATGGCACAGCTGTGACAAAAGTGACTAGAGGATAAGGGAGATTGGATTGCTTTTAAAAAAGCAGTTTGCGGAGCAGTGAGTAAACAGCAATGCAGGAATGTCAGGAAGCCTTAGAAGGCAGCCCAACAACCAACACCACTGATACACCACTATATAGCCTCCCCTTGCACTGCACACACAGTGACTGGTGTGTTGTGCAGGCCAAATTGCTAGCAGCAGAAGCAGTTTTTTTTTCTTCTCAGCAGGACAAAAAAAAAAATTGGGATTGCTTTTAAAAAAGCAGTTTGCGGAGCAGTGGGTAAACAGCAATGCAGGAATGTCAGGAAGCCTTAGAAGGCAGCCCAACAACCAACACCACTGATACACCACTATATAGCCTCCCCTTGCACTGCACACACAGTGACTGGTGTGTTGTGCAGGCCAAATCGCTAGCAGCAGAAGCAGTTTTTTTGTCTTCTTCCCTGCCTAACGCTCTCCCTACAGAATCAGCAGCAACCTCTCCCTATACTAAGATCGGCAGAAGTAAGATGGCGGTCGGCGTGCACGCCCTTTTATACCCCCTGTGACGCCCACCAAAGCAAGCCAATCACTTGCATGCCCTTCTGAAAGATGGTGGTGACCCGTGCCTATGTCATCACGTTGCCCACAGTGTCCGTGGATCATGATTGGCTGAAAAAGAGCGCAAAAAAAACTTTTGAAACGCGACTTTGGCGCGTAAGTCGCCGACCTCGTGGCCGACCTCATCCTAGGGTCGGGTTTCGTTTCATGAAACCCGACTTTGCCAAAAGTCGGCGACTTTTGAATTTTTTCGACCCGTTTCGCTCAACTCTAGTTATGAGGAGGTTAGGTAGACACAGAGTTATGCAACCACAATGAGCAATGCATTCTGAGCCACAACTCTGTCAGTGGACAGCAGCATTTGCAGTTCTGATGTTGCCTAGCTTGGGTCTTTTTTTCAGACCTGCAAAAATCTAAAAAATCACGTTATTTGTCAACTTTTTTAACAAACGACATAGTAGGTAAAAAAAATGAAATAACTCAGTACTACATGCATGACCTGGCACATGGAATCTAATTGTGTTAAAATGCAGACTAGCAGGTTTTGTCAACCACCGTCCATCCCATCACCCGCATCTTTTGGTTGGGGTTACTGAGAGCCTGTCAGCTGATACGGAAGTGAACATGCCTGCTGTTTTGACTGATCTTAAATACCAAGCACACCCCATCTTTCTCGACCCAACATAACATCTCTGCATGCACTTCTCTTACTGTCCAGCAGCTTGTCGTGTTCACCCTTCTCCACCCTGTGTCAGCACAGCAGCGAGCCCTCGGTTGTGCAGTTGTGCTCACTTAAAAGATTCTTTCCTCTCACACATGGAAAAGCTAAGAGCTTGAACTTCACCATGTTCAATCTACTAATAATAATAACTTTTATCTATATATCACAAACATATTCTGCATAGCTTTACAAGTCAGCAGTTCATATAAAACAGTCAAAAGTTACCAAGTTTAAGATAATCAAACAATTAAAGCAAAAATAATGATGACCCTGCTCTTCAGAGCTTACAATTTACAATTAGGCGGGGGTGACACACAGTTCAGGTCCTTATTTACAATGATGGTCCAATCATCTTGATGAAATGGAGTAGATAAAGGCTGCATGAGGCTTTTGGGTATGATTTAGTTTGATGGCAAATTATGTTCAGAGAAGTAGAGAAAAGGCTATATGTATAAAAAAGACTTTGATTAGGGAACGTGATAGGCAGCTCTAAAGAGATGTGCTTTTATAGAGCACCTAAAAATATCTGAGTTGTGGTTGTACCCCTAATTTCATGGAGGACAAAGAGTAAGGCTATGTGCACACATTGTGGATTCTGCTGCGGATCCGCAGCGGATTTGGCCCTGTGGACCAGCAGTGGTTTCCGCAGCGGTGTACAGTACCATGTTAGCCTATGCAAAACAAAAACCGCTGTGCAGATGATGCGGATTTTTCCGCACGGTTTTGCCGCGGATTAGAATCCGCAGCATGTCAATTGTTTGTGCGGAATCCGCAGTGGTTTCACACCTTATCCTTATGAGGTGTGAAACCGCAGGGCAAAACCGCAGGGTAATCCGCAGACAAACCGCAGGACTTTTGTCCTGCGGATTTCACCAAATCCGCGCAGAAAAATCCGCAGATTAATCCGCAGCTTGTGCACATAGCCTAAGAGGTGAGTCATCTAGGTAGGAGATTGATCTGAGCTGGACAAAGACCACATAAAGTAAGTGGTGTTACTTTCTTTGTGTGTCACAGACCTTGAAAATTGTGAAAGACCAAAAGAAGTGGATAGAGATAGAAGATGAGGTGCAGTTGGGGAGGTTGGGCTGTTGAAGTCTCCCAGGAAAAGGGTAGTCAATGTCTGGATGATAGGGGCCAGCTGAGAGATCTTCGCCACAAATATCACAGCACCTGTTTCTGCATGACTCACAGCCTGTGATGTATGTGATTATAATGTAAGGAGGTGAAGCACCGAAGGAGCCGAGGGGGAGTTGCCTTCCTGGCTCCGTGCCCGGAACCATCGAGCAGTGCGTTAGGTTCCCCGGGGAATGCTTTAGGGGACTGGACTGCAGCCAGGAACAGGAAGAGGTCAGGACTGGGAGTGGGAGAACTGCACGCGCTTTCAGCAGAGCAGCGCAGAGAGGAGAAGTGGGAGGACGCTGACGCAGGAGCAGAGAGCAGACGGGTGCAGCGGCTAGAGACTGAGATACCGCGGACACAGGCGGTGTGCAGTGAGTACATGAGGCTTGTAACTGCACCGCCAGGAAGACTGTTGACTCCCCTCCTAAAGGAGACCCTGCCTCACAGACAGACCGCATACCCCGATGAGACACTGACCTGCAGAGAGAGACTGTGGGAGGCAGTCTCTGCCCCTGTTGGGAGAACACCGCAGTCGAAGCAGAGCCAAGGACCGTGAGCACAGGGGGATAGCGCCATCTTCCTACCCCTTCGACCCCCACGTACACCCTCCATACTACGGCTGGACTATTTCAAGGACCCCAGAGACAGAGGACATCAAGCACCGCTGGTGCCTCGGTGCCAACGTTGGACCAGAGGATCTCTCCAATCAAGACCCCTGAGAACTGATGTTTGCCTCATCAGAGAATAACTTTTTCCACTGTTTTAACCCCTTATATTTCTCCTTCTGTTGAAATAACCCTTTCCCATTATTTTCTCTGTTATACTGATTGTTTTACCAGTATTATCCCCTGTAAATAAACCTCCCCCTTTACTGTTGGTCTGCCTGCTCTGAGGTGACATATAATTCCTGCACGTTATTACAATTGCATGGCCACTCCAGTCTGTTGGCCACGGAAATACGGCCTTTCCGCATTGTAGATTCAGACGGTTTCCGAAAGCTGATAGTCATTGCAGTCTCCCGGTACCAGTTGCCTAGTCACCATTACTTCTCTAAGAAAGATGTGTCTTCGCTACAGTAGCAAGTCACAGACAGCATCACCCATTCCCTGAAAAATTCTATGTGTGCCAGGGTGCATTTCAACACTGACACCTGGACGAGCAAGCATGGACAAGGGAGTTACATCTCAATATCTGGGCACTGGGTGACTCTGGTGGCTCTGGGGGCAGTCGGGGAAAGGGCTGCTACAAAAGTCTTGAAATCCCCAAGGCTTGCAGGGCGCTTGGGTATGTAGAAATAAAACACCACACATCATAAGAAAGATAACTAAAGAGCTATTACTACAGCCAACCCAGTAGAGGTAATCTAGAAGATAGGCTCAAATTAATTTCAAACTCATTTCTCGGCTGCTGTAACACGTTTGAAAAAAAATATATATATTTAATGTGCAACAGCTCTGCACACAGGACAATTTCAACGCTAATAAATGACAAGGTTACATAACAGTAAAAAAATAATTTTAATGTGCGTGAGGTCTGCAGACAGTTTCATATTACCGCCACAAATTTACAATGTAGGATAGGGCGGCCTGTATCATGTTCTGCAAAAGAAAAAAATTATATATTTTTTTATGTGCATTAGGACTGCAGAGAGCCTCATATCACCATCACAAAATTATAGTGTGGGATATGGTAGGCTGTATCATGTTTAGCAACAGAAAAAAATATTATTTATTTTAATGTGCATGAGCTATACACATTATGGAATTTCACCGCCACTAAATAGCAAAGTGAAATATGGCATGGTGAATCACGGTAGCAACTGCTCCAAAAAAAATATTTCTTCAGGTGTGACACCCCAGCTTCCGGTTGTCACAATGACATTACCTCCCTCTAATGGGTAAAGTCATGCTTGGAGACAGAAAGGGACCCCCATGCCAGGCAGCATATGTTTAATAACAATTTCCTGCTGCAGGTCAGGAAAGGGAGATGCCTTATAAATTCTGGACAGCAGAGGGGGTTGGTGAGTCAGCTAGAAGTCAGCTGAGGGAGCTGTCATGGAAACAAAACAGCTGTGAGCTGTGAGGAAAAAGGACAGTTAAACGTGAGGATGTGAGGTAAAAAAAGATCTTTCTGGAAGATCCTGTCAGATGAAGACAGAGAGTTGATCTGTGAAGAGGGAAAGGACAAGAGCAGAGATTGAGAGACTCTAGGGAAGCTAAAATACTGCATATAGCAGACCCCCTAAGTGAAGCGCTAATAAAGAGAAAAGGGACATCAGAGTCCTAGGCTGACAGGAACCTTACGCCCTGATAGCCGAATCTGAAAGTACAGGGGATTGTAAATTCCTGTGCACATTGAACACCTGAGGGCACGTCAGCGGATATGGAGCCCGGGGCCGAAGGTGAAGAGAACGGTACCCGTGGAATAGGCTCACGCTGATAACCGTACAGGTTAGTGAAACCATCACGAATAGAGGGTCGCAGCATAGTTATATACAGCGGAGACCCACACACAAAGCGCAGAAGGAAGGTCCTAAATCCCCACCTGGCAAGGTGGATCCCCTGAATGCCTCCAGGCGAGCCAGACTCATTCCATCACCTGTATGTGGTACTCCGGACAGCAACCTATTACCAGTAAAAGGTAAAGAAACAGCATCTCTCTGTGTCTTTCTCTAATTTATCTGCACCCCAACGGTTACAGCCATTTTTCTATTAATTTAACATCTTTGCCCTGGGACTACAGCCCTACCTGTGGAGGGCTACAACATCATAGCTGCGCCCAACATCCATCCCAGAGAAGCAACACCACAGCACTGGTCACCTCTGCCTAGACTACCACAGGTGGCATCACGTATTTCACCATCTAATACTTTATTTTCATTTTTACCACACAACTTTCCCCTATTTTTATTACTGGACGCCTCTGGGCCACGGACCGGGTCGCAGCTGCCGTGACACCATCCACCATTGAAGTCGACGGGCCCGGTACCGAGTACCCCAAGGCCCCATGGGGCGCTCCACAGGCACAACAGTTCAAGTCACAGAGCAATGTCACCACACCACTAAATGACAAGGTGGGATATGGCAGGCTGTTTCACATTTAGCTACTGAAAAAATAAGATTTAGAACTGTCTACTCATGCATGGAGCACAATAGAAGCAGTGCACAATACACTGACATGACATGTGCCCTGCTGGCTTTCTTTGTGGACCTCGGTAATGGCACACAAAAAATGCTGGAGGGTAAATTTCACAGCAACACTTGACACTAGCTAGCTACACTATCTGACTAATAAACAGCCATCTAGCTAACTACCTAAAATGTAGCTGCTAACACTGTCAAGGTCTGTAGCAGCCTCTCTGCGCTGTTACAGTGTCAAAATGGTGCTAAAGCAAGATATCCGCTATTTATATGGAGAGGGACATGTGATTTCAGCAACCAGGACATTGTGGGTGTTTCCTGCACCCTGACTGGCTAGCTGCAATGTGCATACATAAAGTTAGAGAAAAAATGACAGTTTACCAGCACACCGCTCCTCTGAGCTCTGCACACCCCCTCCCCTCATCAAACATGTGCCCCACGCACATCATACACCACCATTATCGTAGCCAAAGTGCTGAAAATACTTTAGTGGCAACGCAAATATTTTCCCGAACTTTTTACATAATGTTATGGATTTTTCACGATTTTGTAAAATTTTGCTCGTGTTTCCGATCACGAATCCGAATGTGCCATATTCGTGCCGAATTTATGTTTGGAAATCGTTTTTCGAACAAATTAACTCATCACTAGTAGTAGCACTCGAATTATCTTATGCTGTCTAAGGATTGGCCAATATTTGCTAATAGGAAACAAAAAATATGAATGAAACCTAAACCTAATAAATACTAATACACATGCAGGGTAATGAAACTCATAATCATATTTTAACAGCTCAAATAAACAATTAGATTGTAATCATTTCTTTTATTATGTCCATTTTCACTCTGTGAGTTTAGCAGAATTGTTGTTTTATTTCTGCACCTTCTGTATGGGTTTCTAATGGCTTCCCCTCCCCGTGCATAGTCCCACCGTGTATAATATGGCTATCCTAATTAGCAAGGCTATTTATATTCCATTTACCGGGGTGAGCCACACCCTAAGGAACAAGGACTAAACGCTTCGGTTTGTGGCCGTACCGAGGTTTCATAACTTTGTTTTTGATATTATACTGTTCAGGCCACCGGCTCGTGTCTTAGCCTAGCAGCAGCACTTCTGGCCAGAGTGTGCCGATGTCACAACTTCTGACAGGCACAGGAGAGGGGCCACCAACCAACACTCAAGTATTGGAACTGTGCTGCACACACCCAACTAAAGTTAATTCAGGTAGTTTCAATGCAGTGAATCAGGGGACATTCTTGGACTATTAATCCTTAAAAATTAATTCTATTTTCACTTTATGTCATTGTGGTCACTAGATACCCTACACTATTGGTGAAGATACGCAATAGCCACTGGTCCAAATCATACCAACTGTTATTGTTATCTTTTTTACTATCTCCACATCTGAGTCCTATTGTGTTCCACCAACTTAGTTGCATAAGTGTTCCAAATACATATATGATCTAACATCCAGCAATGTTGACTCCAAAAGTCTAATCTGTTCCATGTGTATGTGCTAACGCGGTGGCATATACTGAAACCTCTTTTTCATAAACCTGCTAACAGACTAGCACACAGAGCCCATCTTATTACCAGAACCTTCACTATATCAGCACTTACTAAGCGTCAGTGTGTGTGTCCTACCCATTTTTTTCAATATATTGGAATATGGAAGATGTTTGAAGGTTGTCAAGTCTTTTGAATGACATTGACATTACAAAACATAATATGTGGACAAATGTATTATGATATCTACACATTACATCTACAGGAATTTTTATGACCTCTAATTCTAAATCCATATGCATTACTATGGAGTTGGTTCCCCCCATGCACCTATAACAGCCTCCGTTCTTCTAGGAAGGCTTACTACAATATTTTGGAGTGTTTCTGTGGGAATTCTTGCACATTCATTCTGATGAGATTTGTGAGATCAGACAGTGTTGTTGTTTCCATGTTGTTTTATTATTTTTATTTTACAGTAATAAGTCGATAAAAGAGGCTGGGGAGTTTTTACGCCAAATAAAGGAGTCTGTGTGTATATTTCAAATAAAAGACTTTAATCTGGATGTGTATTTTTTACAATATGACTATGGTGTTAGTAATGGGGCCATCTTGTGGAACTCCTAGGATTGGTGTTAGCAGCCTTAAAGCAACTGACATCAACCCCAACCCGACTTCCCCACTTTTTACAGCATCAGGGCAAGTAGGAAGAGCAAGGCTAAGCTCCAGAATTGGTAAATCTAATGGATGCAACATTTCTAGGGTGGCTGAGAGCTGATGTTTTTAGTCTGGGAGGGGGTCAATATCCTTGGCCCTTTCCTAGGCTATTAATATCAGTCCACAGCGGTCTGTTGAGCCTTTGCTGGTTATTGAGTATAGGGGTGACCCCTCATTATTGTTGGGGGTCTCCCCTATAATAACCAGTTATTATATCCAGGTTACAGCTAAGCAAATAGCTGTGAGCTGATATTAAAAGCCTGGGAACCTTTAGAAGCCCATTCCCAGATTATTAACATCTGCCCCCAGCTGTAATTTTCTTAACCAACTATGCCTCAATTGGTTATGAAAATTACGGTGGACTCCACACCGTTTTATTTATTTATTTTTTTATTCTTCAAAATCTTCAATATTTCTCCCCAAAATCCCCTGTAAATCAGGGACCCAAATCTCAGCTGGTCACACTGACTCACTTTCAAAAAACTCTGTTTAGAAAATCCTTCATCCTTAAATATAACAGCTACCACTATGACTGCCATCTTCCCTCACCTACTGTCTTTTCCTTACTTCCTTTGTAGAGTGTAAGAGGCCCCCTGACCCATGTTTCAATGTGTGTCTCTTTTTGTCATGTTTGACATTCTTTTGTAGTTTATGGTATAAACTTTTGGTCTGTAGGATTATACATATGTTATGTGCTAGAAATTACCAAAAAAGAAAGCAGTCAAGATATCCATAAAATAACAATGTTTATTGAAAATACTAATAAATATGGACATGTAATTATGTGCCCCTGTCTTATTTTTGGTCATAATATTTAGCTCTGCATTCTACTGGCCTGATGAGATGTTTGCAGCATAGTTGGCCCTAAGGACCATTGTGCTCTTTTATATGCTGTTCCTCCCTTTCCATATACCCTCGCGGGCAGGGTCCTCTCTCCTCCTGTACCAGTTATGACTTGTATTGTTTAAGATTATTGTACTTGTTTTTATGTATACCCCCCTCACATGTAAAGCGCCATGGAATAAATGGCGCTATAACAATAAATAATAATAATAATAATAATAATAATAATAATAATAATAATATACCGTGTGTCCATATTTATTAGTATTTTCAATAAACATTGTTATTTTATGGATATCTTGACTGCTTTCTTTTTTGGTAATTTCCAGTGAATGTGCAGTTGTCCTGCATTTGTCCTGTTTCAACTATGTGGATCATGATATATGATTTATATTATTGATCACCTCTATGGCCATTATAAATCGTTGATTCTTTTGGCCTCCACATATAATATGTCTATTACCTATTTGCTACATATGTTATGTGCTATAAACCGTGTTTGTACCATTTTATATGTAAATAATGATAAGGCATCATTAAGTCATGAGACGTTTTTTATGTAACGGTATATATCTCCAGAGTACTAATTAATGGTGTTGTATTCCTGATACTGAATTCTGCAGAGACTAATGAATAACTAGGGAGTTTCAGAAATTACTTTTTTCTTCATAATCATATAATAAGATTGGGATCACAAGTCATGCTTACCCTTTCTCTGTGGAAAGTGAAATTTCAATGATTTGGTCCTAACGAGCCTTAATAATGGTCACACATGGGATAGAGGACCTAAAGAACAGAAATAAAGTTTGGTCAGCAATTTACTGAATACCAAATTCTGTTGCTGTAAGTCACAATTATTAACGAATATCTATTCTTACTGAATTTCTAACATTATACTTTTGAAAAATATACTGTATACTGTATTTGGGTTTTATCATTTTTGTGACCCTTATAGCTACTATGCTTTAGAGGAGACACAAAAATTGAGCTTAGTTTGAGTTGATATACATATAGTACATAACCGCATGCTCACATTGGCCAAAAAATGAGCCCTGCTGTAACTAAATAGGTAAAAAGCAAAACTGCATTTAAATAACACGGGGTTCTTAGTTAATACTGTTTTTGATCAAAAATAGCAGAAAAGCCATCCGTCAACAAGGTGACACCGTTCGGAATGGTCCTACACTGTCTAATATTAAAAATCTTACCATGTGTCAGAGTTGACCTCAATGAGTCAATGATCGCAGACAAAGGACCAAGTCCCGAACTGGAAAATAAACATATGCTTTCGAAAAGGTTTTGCAGTGAATGAATTTTATGGAAAATCGAATAGATACTTTATGCTTAATTGGATCCTTCTAGTCTATGGGAGAGATGAAAACGGGCAAGAGAGCATGCTTAGGTAATTCCATATGTCTGTGCTAGCTATAGCTACAGTCAATGGTACTTGTATCTTCCACCTCCATTCACCAGTGCAGTGGCACATTGCATAATAATAAACAATAAATTACCATTAGCCAAGAGAATGTCTTTGGTGAGATGTTGAATCAGTAACTTATTTAACACTGAGCTAGAGCAGTGTTCCCCAACTCAAGAGCCTCCAACAGGTTTCAGGTTTCAGGATTTCCTTAATATTGCACAGGTGATGGAATTATTGCCTGTCCAGGTGATGCGATAATCATCTTGGCAATACTAAGGAAATCCTGAAAACATGACCTGTTGGTGGCTCTTGAGGACCGGAGTTGGGAAACACTGAGCTAGAGAGACACATGTCAGTTGCCTTTTGCTTGATACAGCAGATCTCCCCACACCAGCAATGGCCAGATTAGATTGCATCTGCATCCTTTACCTCTATCAGTGCCTTATGGCACCCTACAGTAACTATCTCTTGCATCTGCCAAGTTTGTACACAATTGGTAAGTGAAATAATATTAAGTAAAGCAGAAAATACAAAAAAGGTAAAAATTACAAAAGATATTGCAAAAACACAGCATATCAACAGATACATACAGGACAGTCAGAATATGTATACAGGATATACAAATGATATACCAACATGATAAGCAACAATAAATATGCACAATAATCACCTTTCATGATTTCATCTGGGGAAACCATTTGCACTTCTTACAACAACACAGGTTTTTATCCTATAAGAGTAGGCTTAACCTTTTGGATCTGCAGTTTAATCTGGGCTCCTCTGTTCTTTGTCTAACACACACTTCTATAGCCCCAATGATTTTGTGGAATACTATGTGCACTTTATGATCTTTATCCTTTGTTTAACCAGTAGTCTGGTCTTACCTGTCTGCAAGGACCAATCAATTTGTATGAAATCACATTTTTTACAAATTTCGCTACAATTTTTAATTCTTCAGAATCCATATTTTTTGGGTTACAGTTCACAAAAATTCAGCATAATGGCAGCACTACAGCCATGGATTATTTTGAGGGCTGAGAAGGGAAGGAAAAATAATAAAATACTGCAGGCACTTGTCCTACCATACAGCCAGGGCCGGCGTTAGATGCAGGCAAACCAGGCAGCTGCCTAGGGCCCCCGCTCCCCCAGGGGCCCCCAGCTAGTGGCACATCACGCAGCCGCTATGTGGCCCCTGAGAGGCAGGGGGGCCAGCCTGCCCCCAGCGCCGACTCCCCCCGCAGCCGCCGCATTGAACTATAGCAGCGACTGCCGGTACAGTTCAAAGCAATGATAAAGGAGAGAGCATCAGGACAGGAGACAGGAGCCGGGAGCAGCATGGGCACGAGGAGAAGGTGAGGAGTTTGGATTTTTTTAATATAAGTGTGAGTACTGGACTGTGGGGCCATTCGTGTGGGCGGCTATATACTATGCTGGGCTATATACTACGCTGGGCTATATACCATGCTGGGCTATACCATGCTGGGCTATATACTATGCTGGGCTATATACCATGCTGGGCTATATACTATGCTGGGCTATATACCATGCTGGGCTATATGCCATGCTGGGCTATATACTATGCCGGGCTATATACCATGCTGGGCTATACCATGTTGGGCTAAATACTATGCTGGGCTATATACCATGTGGTGCTAGGCTATATACCATGTGGAGCTGGGCTATATACCATGTTGGGCTATATACCATGGTGGGCTGTGCTTTATACCATGTGGTACTGTGCTATATACCATGGTGGGCTGTGCTATATACCATGGTTTTACTTTGCTATATACCGTGTGGTGCTATGCTATATACCATGTGGTGCTGTGCTATATACCGTGTGGCGCTGTGCTATATACCATGTGGGGCTGTCCTATATACCATGTGGGGCTGTGCTATATACCATGTGGTGCTGTACTATATACTATGTGGCTGTGTTATATACCAAGGGGGGTACATTTTACATTATATTCTATGGGGGAGGCTGTGTTGTATAAAATGGGGGCTGTTACATTATATTCTATGGGAGGTAGGCTGTATTATATTCTATTTAGGGTTACATTATATTCTATGGGGTGGCTGTATTATATTTATTATATTCTATGGGGGGGTGACTGCATCATACTCTATGAGGGGGCTACATTAATCTATACTAAGAGCCCGGCGCTGCCCAGGCATAGTAACTAACTGTGGTTAGTTATAGCAAATTATAATTATCCTCCATCCCATAGTCCCATGCCCATATACCCATCATACATATCCATGATCCCATAGGCCCGTGTCCATATACCCATCATACATATCCTCCATCCCATAGTTGAGTGCCCATATACCCATCACACATCCTCCATCCCATAGTCCCATGCCCATATACCCATCATACATATTCTCCATCCCATAGTCCCATGTCCATATACCCATCATACATATTCGCCATCCCATAGTTGAGTGCCCATATACCCATCACACATCCTCCATCCCATAGTCCCGTGCCCATATACCCGTCATACATATCCTCCATCCCATAGTCCAGTGCCCATATACCCATCACACATCCTCCATCCCATAGTCAACCATTATGACATCATAATGAGCGGCGGGGCTTGCAACCTATGATGACATCAGCATCGCCATGGCAACCATTATGACATCATAATGAGGGGCGGCGCTTGATACACACACACTTTTTCCCCATTATGTAGATAGGGGCAAAATTGTTTGGTGAATTGGAACGCGCGGGGTTAAAATTTCACCTCACAACATAGCCTAGGACACTCTCGGGGTCCAGACGTGTGACTGTGCCAAATTTTGTGGCTGTAGCTGCGATGGTGCGGATGCCAATCCCGTACATACACACACACATACATACATACACACATACATACATACATACATACACACCCACATTGAGCTTTATATATTAGATGAGGAGGCTACATTGTATTCTATGGGGGCTGCATTATATTCTATGGGGGGGTTAAATTATAGTCTGTGGAGTGGCTGCATTATTCTCTGAGGGGTTGCTGCATTATGCTCTAAGGGGTGGCTGCATTATACTATATGAGGGGGGCTGCATTATATTCTATGGGGGTTACATTATATTGTATGGTGGGGCTGCATTATGCATACTATGTTGGGTGGCTGCATTATGCTATATGTTGGCTGCATTATACTGTATCGAGGACTATGGGGAATACATTATATGAAGAACTATGGGGTGCATTATACTATGGGAAGTGAATTGTACTACAGGGATGACTATGGCGGTGCATTATACTATATGGAGCACTATGAGGAGTGTATTATACTATATGGAGGACTGAGCAGTGTATTTTAATGGAGGGCTATGTGGAGTGTATTATACTATATTGAGGACTATGTGGAGTGTATTATACTACATGGAGGACTGGAATGTATTATACTATATGGAGGACTATGGGGCCTGTTGTGAGTTCATTCTCTAGTCCACCAGTAGTGAGTTCTCCTTCCAGACTCCCTCTGGTGGTAACAGGAGGTAGTGAGGCTGATTTAATACCACCTGATAATGAGGTTGACGATTGGACCTCAGGAATCTTCCACTGGATTTAAGACAGCCGACGCCCTAAGTCAGTGCTGGTGATTGCTTCTGGCTTCTGAGGTCTTGGTTTTCAGCTCTGTTCCAGCCTTCTCAAAGCTAAGTGTTTTTACTAATGTTCACACTTGATTTTGTTGGTTTATTCAGTTTTTTGTGTGTTCAGCCAGTCCCGGCTGGGGCTGTGCTGAATTTCCACTCTTATTTGTCTGTATTTGCCAATTTGCTTTTTAGTCCCTTATTAGATTGGCCTCTTTTTTGCTCTGTCTCAGAATATTTCAGAGTGCTGATATAGTGGGAGAAGTCTAGTGACTTCAGGGTTAATTTTGCTATCAGAAGTGTTGGACATTATTTTTGTAAGGTTTTTGGCAGATTGCAGACAGTACCTTTCCTTACCTATCCTTTATAGTTAGTTTGAACCCCATCATTTGCTCAGCCTATTTTCCTGCCTGTGTTTGTGTTTTCATCTTGTTTCACCGTCAATACATGTGTGGGGGCTGTCTATTCCTTTGGGGTCTGCTCTGGGGCAGTTAGTTTTCCCCTTTTCTTGCTTTAGGCTTATGTAGTCCTCCGGCGGTGACGAGGCGTCTAGGTCATCGTAGGAACGCTCCACTGCTACTGCTAGTTGTGTGGATAGGATCAGGGATCTGCAATCTGCATAGTTACCAACCTCTCTGGTTTTCTGGGACTTGGCTTTTTGTTGTCCTCCTCGGTGATCCATTCATAACAGGGGCCCATTATATTATATGGAGGACTATAGGAAGTGTATTATACAATATGGAAGACTATAGGGAGTGTATTATACAATATTTAGGACTATAGGGGACATATTATATGGAGAACTACGGGGTGTAAACTGTAGATGTGCTGCTGATAACATGATACTGTATGGTGATCTGTTAGTGATCCATTAGTGATTGTTCTGTTCCTATCATTCTTTCTCAGATGGTGAAAAGTGGCCGGGAAACAAGTGTTGAACGACTTCAATATTGTCAACCACAATCATTTAGCGGCCTCAACTCAGGGCATCTAAATACAATCAAAATGCTTCTGTGTGATGTGAAATATGTTAGCATTTGGGGCCCCATTTTAAACTCGCCTGACATCCTTATAAAGCTCTTTGGCCTTGCCCAGGTTGTAGAGGTTACAGTCTGACTGATTAATTGAGTCTGTGGATAGGAGTATTTTATAAAGGTGACTATGTAAGACAGCTGTCTTTAATGCAGGTAACGTGTTGATTAGGAGTGTCTACATGGTCTGTAGGAGCCAGAGCTCTTAATGATTGGTAAAGGATCAAATACTTTTTTGTCACTGCAAAATTCAAATAAATTTATATAATTTATACAATGTGATTTTCTGGATTTTATTTTTGATATTCTATCTCTCAATGTTAAAAGGAACCTACCCTTAAAATTATAGACTGTTCATGTCTTTGTCAGTGGGCAAACTTACAAAATCAGCAAGGGATCAAATATTTATTTCCCCCACTGTAGTTGTGTATACACAACATTTCCATCACTTATAAATCTAGCAGCTGCAGATCCAACGTTTCATCAGAACAAAATAACAGAGATAAGTAGAATTGTGCTGTATTTACGTATTAAGTCAATTCTGGTGCTGTATTTATATACTCATGATCGTTCTTTTGCTGTGTTCCTATAATAATGATAGTGTAAGGTCTGGCCAGGGTGGTAGTCGTGGCCAGGGGCAATGGTGTCCTTGCCTCCCCTCACATAGACATGACAGTTTTCTGTCAGCACACATGCAACTCCATTCCTCTCAGGGCTTCCTGTAATTCACTGCACGTTCTCAGACGATGTGGAACAAACAGAGTCACAGTCCCATTCAACGCTTGAACTATCAACTTTACTGCTTCTGGTGCACAACGCGTATATATTCTCTCCAATATCAGCATCAGGGTTAGCAATGGACAATTTCTCCTCCTCTGTTCCTGTCTTTCCCTCTCTATCACCAAGCTCGCTTCCGGGACGGACCACACTCTCTGGTCTTCCAGCGTCATCTCCGCTCAGTCTTACTCCAGTAGGGGACCCTCTTAGCCATTTCATCCAGGCCTCGAGAATATCCACCCACGTAGTCAGCCGCCACATTCTGAATAACTCGCCTGTACTGCCTAGTCCTCCTCCGGCAACTGCAGTCCCACATATACTGCACCGTCAGTGCTTCTCCTGGTGCTTCTCCCCGATGAAGTCCTGGCCCGAATACTGTATGACTGGGCTCCTGACTTTAACGTTATGGAGCTAACAGCCCTGTCAGGGTGCTCCCACCCAACTGATTCAAATCTCTGCTGTTCCCCAGCTTAACGGCCATTAGCTCCTCCTACTTAAACTATACACAGGCTGGGTATGCGCTCCACCCCACCTAGTAGCATTACTAGGGTACTACGCTTTCCCTACAACTACAGTAGTTATACATAAATATACACAACATCAGACATCACAGTATCATATTTACAGACACCTCCTTATGCCCCTTATAATAGTTTTGGTACTGTATTTCTGGTACTATTGGTGGTTCTGGTGATGTATTCCCATACTGTTGTTAATTTTGGTGAGGTATTCCTTTACAAATTGTGGTCCTGGGGAAAATTATACACATATGTATCAATCCAGAGCTTTCAGTTGATATTCTATGTGGCTACAATAACAAAAGTATTGTATTTGTTTGACAAGTTAGGAATGATATCTATATTTATGCTACAAGCAAAATTAGATGTTTGTATTTGATGAGGAAGGGCAAAATGTTCAACTTTGGTCTCCTGTGTAATCTGAGTAGATCCTGTACTCTCTTTAAATGCTTGTTTAACAGCTACTATATAATCAGAACTCAAAGAGGTTATTTATTATCACGGTTTATTTCTGGTTTTACATAAGACTTAGAAAAATTTATCTGTAATGTTAGCTACTATTACAGTACATGCTCTTAGGTCTTATTGACTTCATAGGTCACCGGAATCCTATGGATACATAGTTTTACATGTTGACTACATCTACTCAAGTTATGAAAGCTGTCTTCAAAGTCAACTTTTCCACAATATTGTGATCTTTACTTTTTCAGAAACAGGATATCTTAAATGAAGATGATGAATCAAACAAGACCAAACTGGTTCATACTACTTGGTGTATCCACTGTACCTCACCTTCATGTTGTTAGGCGTCTGGTTTCTGCGTCTGTGCTGCAGGAATCCAGAGCCTCACATCCTGCGGTCTCCTGCTGTCTATCTACTGCAGAGAAGATTACTTTGCAGCAGACCGCTCCAGAGACTAAGTTCCTCTGTGCTCCTACTGGGCATGCTCACGAGGTGATCTCCCATTGGAGATCGGGAGTCATGTGCCCAGGTCCTGCTCAAGATCTCATTGGTCCATCTCGGAGATCTGGAAGGTCCTGCACGGCTTTAAAAAGCGCGCATGACCGTTCCGCCATGAGCTAGTATAGACTATACTTGCTATGTGTGAATGGTGACGGATGTATGATTCTGGTGACTGACTTATTAAGAAACCCCTTCCCTCTGATATTACGCATGTGGATAGGGAATTAGTTCAGCAGTCAGCGCCAGTCTGTGGCAAGTTTTAGGCCACTGTGCACACCGCACCTCTGTGCTAGCGTCCGACATTGCGCCTGCTTTGTAGCTGTGTCGTCCAGTGGCAGTTTCCTACGCCGCGCTGCAGTTGCAGCCCTTCTTGGCACTCGCAGTAGCAACACCACACACGGTAGGTCTAGACGGACGCAGCTCCTCAGTCTTAGGTCCTGCTCCTGTGACCTGATACCGTGTGTACATTTACCTGAGGCCTGTGACACTAACAGGCTCAGCGTTTTTGTATATTTTTGTTGCGGCGCCTCTGTGTGTGAACAGAGCCTGCTCTGCGCACTTCAGGTGAAGTTGAACCCGTGCGCATTATACCGCCATATTGCTCGTCTGTCATTACCTTGCAGCGGTGTAACACCTACTGCACGGTGGACCCAGAGTGGCGAACGCACTTTATTATTTATTTTTATTTATTGCATTCCGCTGTTCCTAACATTATACTAGTGCCAGGGTCTGGCTAGTGATGGCAGAACAGCAGCAACTCTTACAGTATATTCGGCAGCTGGACAGCCGGTTGGCTACTCTTGAGAGTGCTAACTCAGCTGTGAAATCCACTGAAGCTTCTGTACAGGCAATCACAGACCCGGTTTCACATATGTCCACGTCCTCCCACGCACCGACAGTTACCCGCCTCCCATTGCCCGATAAATTTTCTGTCGATGGCGCCTCCTGTAGGGGTTTCGTCAGCCAGTGCTCTATCCAGCTGGAGTTACTGGCTGCGCGATTCCCTACGGAACGGGAAAAGGTGGGGTTTATTGTTTCCCTTCTGTCGGGCAAGGCGTTGGAGTGGGCTACGCCATTATGGGAGAGTGGTGATCCAGAGGTTTGGACCGCTGCTCAGTTTTTAACAGCTATTAAGCAGGTCTTTCTGGGACCATGGGTCATGCACGACACCTCTCTTCAGCTACTAGCTTTGACTCAGGGATCCCTCTCGGTTAGTCAGTATGCCGTTCATTTTCGGACACTGGCTTCCGAGCTGGAGATGTCCGACAAAGCCCTCATCCCTGTGTTTTGGAGAGGTTTGGCAGAGCATGTTAAGGATGCTTTCTCTACCAGAGAGGTTCCTGCAAGTTTGGAAGAGCTGATTGCCATTTCCACCCGCATTGATCTCCATTTTTCGGAGCGCGGCCTGGAGCGTGCTCAATCCAAGCGGAATGTTACCTCGGCTCCCAACTTTTTTGAGCCTCTGGAACCACCCAAGCCAGAGACTCCACTCCCAGAGCCCATGGAGGTGTCTTGCGCCGTTCTCGAGGTGCGTCCGGCACAAAACTCCATTTGCGGTTACCATTGTCAACACGCTGTTTCTCCGGACAACAATGCCCCGCAATGGCCAAACTCTGTGCCGCCGGGCAAGACCTTTGTCCCTCCCTGCCTTCGGCCGAGGGTTCTCGCATGGGCACATGCCTCCAGGAGGGGTGGTCACTGTGGCTACATGCAGACCACAAAACTCCTGGCGGGGTCGTATTGGTGGCCGCACAGGACTCGGGACGTTAAAAAGTATATTCGGGCCTGCGCCTTTTGTGTTTGGAATAGCTTCCTTAAACAGAGTGGAGACGCCAGCCGACACACTGCGGCGTTCCACTTTAGCTTCTGCTCCTGGCGATTTTGCCGCCCCCGTTGGCTCCCACGCATCCCTTCTTAAACCTGGCGACCTTGCCGCCTCTGATGCCTTCCACGTGTCCCGGTTTTCCTTGTCATCTACTGGGACATCAGACTTACCTTCAGACGAGTCTGAGACCTATGCCTCTGATGGGCACAAGGTGGTGGATCGGAAGGCTCAGAGGGGAGGGGGCCCTAGGAGGGGGGGTAATGTTAGGCATCTGGTTTCTGCGTCTGCGCTGCAGGAATCCAGAGCCTCACATCCTGCGGTCTCCTGCTATCTATCTACTGCAGAGAAGATTACTTTGCAGCAGACTGCTGCAGAGACTAAGTTCTTCTGTGCTCCTACTGGGCATGCTCACGAGGCGATCTCCCATTGGAGATCGGGAGTCATGTGCCCAGGTCCTACTCCAGATCTCATTGATCCATCTCGGAGATCTGGAAGGTCCTTCACGGCTATAAAAAGCACGCATGACCATTCGGCCATGCGCTAGTATAGACTATACTCGCTATGTGTGAATGGTGACGGATGTATGATTCTGGTGACTGACTTATTAAGAAACCCTTTCCCTCTGATATTACGCATGTGGATAGGGAATTAGTTCAGCAGTAAGTGCCAGTCAGTGGCAAGCGTTAGGCCACTGTGCACCCGCACCTCTGCGCTAGCGTCTGACATTGCACCTGCTTTGTAGCTATGTCGTCCAGCGGCAGTTTCCTACGCTGCGCTGCAGTTGCAGCCCTTCTTGGCGCTTGCAGTAGCGATGCCACACACACGGTAGGTCTAGGCGGACGCAGCTCCTCTGTCTTAGGTCCTGCTCCTGTGACCTGATACCGTGTGTGCATTTACCTGAGGCCTGTGACACTAACAGGCTCAGCGTTTTTGTATGTTTTTGTTGCGGCGCCTCTGTGTGTAAGCAGAGCCCGCTCTGCGCACTTCAGGTGAAGTTGAACCCGTGCGCATTATACCGCCATATTGCTCGTCTGTCATTACCTAGCAGCGGTGTAACACCTACTGCACGGTGGACCCCGAGCGGCGAACGCACTTTATTATTTACTTTTATTTAGTGCTTTCCGCCGTTCCTAACACATGTGCTCTGTTTCCTTGTATTCTTGGTCATGTACATGATTATACTTTCTGGAAACCTTTTACTAATTTTTGTGGTGAGGAGTAATCCAAACTTACACATCCCTATGTATGTCTTCTTGAGTAATCTTTCATTGACATTTGTTTCTCCTCCACCATAGTTCCTGTACTCCTCAAAAATACTGTATCTAAGGACCAAAGTATTTCCCTTTTAGGTTGTGGTTTTCAGATGTTCTTCTCCTTGGTTCTTGGGGCAACAGAGTGTATTTTACTTTCAGTTATGGCTTATGGCAGGTTTGTAGACCATTACTTTACAACGCTATTGTGAACAAGAAGGTGTGTGTTTGTTTTCCTCTGGTATCATGGAGTATGGGTGTAATAAATGCTTCCATTCATGTAGCACTTGTTTTTCAATTACTTTTATGCAGTAATTATTATGTGAATCATTTCTTTTGTGAGGTGCCTCCTTTCTTAAGACTGTCCTGCAAAGATCCTTGGCTCAACGAGGTTGCAATATACAGTATATAGCTGCTGCGTTCATTGCTATGTGTGCTTTCTTCTTGACCTTAATTTCATATGTCAATA
The DNA here is from genome assembly GCF_039654945.1 of Dendrobates tinctorius. Lineage (NCBI taxonomy): Eukaryota > Metazoa > Chordata > Amphibia > Anura > Dendrobatidae > Dendrobates > Dendrobates tinctorius. Next base: position 55,508,361 of record NW_027361687.1, on the reverse strand, counting down.
TAATTTCCACCATTTTGAAGATTCGCTCTTCAAATGGAAGACAGAAAGCTTTCTCTACATGACTGTAGTAACCCTTTATTATGGAACCATTATGATTGTGTATTTTCAGCCTCGATCTTCATTCTCTCCAGAGACAAACAACTCTGTGTCTGTTCTCTACTTGGTGTTTACTCGAGTGTTGAATCCCATCATCTGCAGCATCAGAAATAAGGATGTTAAGAACTCAATATTAAAACAAGTGAACAGGAAAAGGAAATGTCCTTAAAATATGGTGAAGTGAATCTAGTGGTGTATATAAAAGAGAGGGGTCCCATTAAAAGCATCATTTTTTGATTCCTGAGAAAAAAGAAGATGGTACCCATCCATTTTGTAATAAGTGATAACAACCTACAGACAAGATGTTTCCATTCCTCATCTGCTAGCCACTACAAAGTATTATGGCATTTGCTCATTATAATGGCTCTCTGCAACTGACTCAGGCCATCTGCAATCAACTCTCTTACACTCTTTGTCCAGTCTCTCTGAATTTTCAGGACAACGACAACAGACTTTTACTTTCTAAACGGCTACATCATTAGCATAGCTTAGCACTACCATGCAAATTCATGGGGGTAACATGTCTAACAATAATATCAGCCTAAATGGTAACAGGATGGTCGGTGTCCACCTTTACCTTGTTGCAATTCCATTGCAAAATTATTAAAGTAGAAACTTCTTAGAGCAGAATTCATTGATAGCCTCAGTATCAGTATTGAATTTCTAACAACATATTATTTTTTAAAATGTGTACTTGGTTTTTTTCACAAGCACTACGTTACAATGGAGGGTTATTTTGAATGAGTTTTATGGCAAATCCAACAAATATACTTTAACGTCTTGCCATTGGTGGTTTAATGGCAAAACGATTCACTAATTACTAAAACAAATTTCTCAAATTGTAGCCATTCACAATCCACCCTTCTACTTATTACTCTTCAGTTGAGCTGGTCTTTATATCTAGTAATTTAATTTGCCTTTTAAAAAATTATTGTTAAAAACCATCAGTTGAATACAGAAAAAATGTACGGAATAATAATTTACAGAATGATTCCCATGGGCAGAATTATTAGGCAATTTGAATTTTTGATGATTAATTTTCTTATTAAACAACTCCAGTGCTGTCGGTCAATCCAAAAATAAACCTGAAACCTGAATATTTGAAAAGGTAAAAGTGAGGTTCTGTCTTTGTTAGGAGAAGATATATGTGTGCATTCTTTTTGGACAACTATTATTGTGCAGAATTAATTTGCAAATAAATATAAAATGGAAATATTCCCATCTCAATTGTATATTTTCATCTGTTAAAGTGAGAAAGCAACCAATCTCAAAATGTTCAAAACTATATTTGTGAAATTCAAAAAATTATCAGTGGCCCTTCTTTTCAATAGCAGCCATAAGCCATCCATCCATAGAGTGCATCAGTTTTTTAATCTGTTGATGATCAACTTTTTGGGCAGCACCAACCGCAGCCTCCCAGACGCTGTACAGAGAGGGGACTATATCCTTCACCCTAAATCTCCCATTTAAGAAGGGCTCACAAGTTCTCAGTGGGGTTTAGGTTAGGTGAGGAAGGGATCATGTCATTAATCTTCATCTTTAAGGCCTTTTCTGGCACCAAGCATTGTAGAATTCAATGCTGCGATGTAGCCTTGTCCTGAAAAAATCATGGTTTTCTTGAAAGATAGAGACTTTTTCCGGTACCAGTGCCTGAAGTGTCTTTTAACCCCTTTTTCTATGACCATGGATGAAATAGTACGTCTCAGCGATCGGCCGCGCACACGGGGGGTGCACGTCCGATCACAGCCGGGTGTCATGACGACATCCGGGTTACCAGAGCTGAGAAAATTCCTGTCATGCACAGTGCATGTGAGGAAGTCTCTCAGTGTGCAGAAAGTGCAGCGTTGACAGCTTCTATAGGTTATATACCAAAATTAGTCCAAAAAGTATACAATATCTGGCACTTCCAAATAATGACAAAACTAAGGTTTTCGGATCTAAATCACAAGACGGAACCGAAAAACATGAAGAGATCCAGCACTAGAATAAAATGTCATATTTTATTGAATATTATTAAAAGAAATTTAAAATAACAAAATGCCCAGCAGGAGGCGCTCAAACATCAATAGGTAAATAATGTAGTCACATAAACAGCGCAAAAGTTCATCAAACATAAATCCTGGATGTAACATTTAGATATATATTAGTTATAATTAGAGATGAGCGACTTTGCCTTTTTTAGGGTCGAGTTCTCAAAAGTCGAGTCGAACGAAATCGGCCGACTATCGGGAAAAGTCGAAGGTCCGACTGAAACCCGAAACCCAATGCAAGTCAATGGGGAAGCAAAGTCGGCAGGGAGTGGAGGACAGTAAACACACCTACATGCCGGACCGCTTTTTCAAAGTGCTCGAAAACTCTCTCTGAACTGTAAAATTTGGCCTGGTCATGAAGGTGAAAACAGCTTGGAGGTGAAGGGGTTAAGCACTGAAAGTGGCATATAGGCCTGTTTCATGCGTCAGTGTCTCCGATACGTACCAGAGACACAGACACACGTAGACCCATTCAAATAAATGGGTCTATGCAGATGTCAGCGTGTTTTCACGGACACACAGTTCATATGCAAACACGCAGACATGTCTGTTTTGACCCGGACACACGGGCCACAACACATGCAGCACATGTGCATGTGGAGAACAGCGTACACTTCCTCCATGAGCACAGACGGCTGCCGGGGAAGAAGCGCTACTGTAAGACCTGTTCCCCTGCATGTGGGAAAATGACGGTGCTGAGGTCACAGGAGTTCATGCTGTAAGCGAACACAGACGCAGTGATGTCACCGCTCATCACTGAGCCTGTGTACGCTGCTTCCCATTCACTCTCAGTAGCTTACAGCCGGAGCGCTCACAATAGCACCACTCCGGCTGTAAACTGATTTATGCTGTGGGACTTGACTGAGCGCCAGACAGGTATTGTACGGTTGTGTCCAAAAGTATTGACACCCCTGCAATTTTGTCAACTCAGTTTCTTCTTGAAAATAATTGCAAACACAAATTATTTGGTATTATTATCTTCATTTAATTTGTCTTAAATGAAAAAACACAAAAATAATTGTCCTAAAGCCAAATTGGATATTATTCCACACCAAACATAAAAAAAGAGGGTGGACAAAAGTATTGGCACTGTTCGAAAAATCATGTGATGCTTCTCTAATTTGTGTAATTAACAGCACCTGTAACTTACCTGTGGCACCTAACAGGTGTTGGCAATAACTAAATCACATTGCAGCCAATTGACATGGATTAAAGTTGACTCAACCTCTGTCCTGTGTCCTTGTGTGTACCACATTGAGCATGGAGAAAAGAAAGAAGACCAATGAACTGTGAGGACTTGAGAAACCAAATTGTGAAGAACCATGAGCAATCTCAAGGCTACAAGTCCATCCCAAAGACCTGAATGTTCCTGTGTCTATCGTGCACAGTGTCATCAAGAAGTTTGAAGCCCATGGCACTGTGGCTAACCTCCCTAGATGTGGACAGAAAAGAAAAATTGACAAGAGATTTCAACGCAAGATTGTGCGGATGTTGGATAAAGAACCTCGACTAACATCCAAACAAGTTCAAGCTGCCCTGCAGTCCGAGGGTACAACAGTGTCAACCCATACTATCCGTCGGCATCTGAATGAAAAGGGACTGTATGGTAGGAGGCCCAGGAAGACCCCACTTCTTACCCCGAGACATAAAAAAGCCAGGCTGGAGTTTGCCAAAACTTACCTGAAAAAGCCTAAAACGTTTTGGAAGAATGTTCTCTGGTCAGATGAGACATAAGTAGAGCTTTTTGGGCAAAGGCATCAACATAGAGTTTAGAGGAGAAAAAAAGAGGCATTCAAAGAAAAAAACACGGTCCCTACAGTCAAACATGGTGGAGGTTCCCTGATGTTTTGGGGTTGCTTTGCTGCCTCTGGCACTTGGACTGCTTGACCGTGTGCATGGCATTATGAAGTCTGAAGACTACCAACAAATTTTGCAGCATAATGTAGGGCCCAGTGTGAGAAAGCTGGGTCTCCCTCAGAGGTCATGGGTCTTCCAGAAGGACAATGACCCCAAACACACTTCAAAAAGCACTAGAAAATGGTTTGAGAGAAAGCACTGGAGACTTCTAAGGTGGCCAGTAATGGGTTCCGGCCATGAATTCCATAGATCACCTGTGGAGAAATCTAAAAATGGCAGTTTGTAGAAGTCACCCTTCTAATATCAGGAGTATTTTGCTTCTGCTTCTGTCAGCTGTGCTGTTTGTTTCCTCAGGGTGTTTTCTACTGTGCTCAGGACATTCTCTGTTCTCTGCTTTGGAAAGCTACACTCATGGTGCTACCATGTTGACTTTGAAACAACCCTTGGTAAGAACTGTGTTTCAGAACTGTGTGTCGCCTCAATCCTCCACTCTCCCCGGTGAGAGCTGTGGGAACTATCATCGACCTGATACTTTGATGTGAACTTGTTTCTGGACTCATTTGTGTTCACTTCGCTTCTGGAACCAAATAGTGAATCAGCTTTTGGACCTTCTTGTGTTTTGCTGCTTTTGGGATCAACTTGTGAACTTGTTCTGGACTTCCCTGCGCTTTCTACATATCTGGATTTGACTCTCTCTGCACCATTAGTGTGAACTGCGCCACGCCTCCAGAGTGTCACACTCACCTTTTGATCACCTTTTTTTGTGAGGACTCTGTTTTGGGAACTCTGCCGACTTACTATATAGGTTGAGGACTGTTCTCATTGCGTGTTATCAGTATATCGTTTGGGGTGTTATCACTGTGTAAAAATACACTGTTTGCACAAAGTAACCTGTCTCTGTCTGTTCATTGCCCCACGCTATCAGAATCCTCGAGTTCCTACACTAGTATTACATGGACTCTAGGTAGCGCCCCCTCCTTACCTGAGAGTGGAGTACCACACCTCTGGCTGATGTGCAATACCTCTGTGATGACTGAACCCTCAGGGGTGCTACAGAAACGCTCGCTGCTTACAATTAAAGAGGAGGCTTTGCAGGCGGAGCAATTTGAGATGGAGCAAGAAACTACACTGGGAGAAACTACAAGAAACTACACAGCCCAGCCTCATCTCATCTTCTCAACGCAGATTGGATGATAATGAAGAGGAGGAGCAACAGCAGCTGGTTGCCTGCACTACAGATGGTACTGTGATGGAAATATATACACTTCATATAGATCTCACTTGCATATATCCTTATATACTGATATACACATGTATGTATATATATATATATATATATATATATATATATATATATAAATCACAGCTAACATCTCTAATATGTGACCTATAATCAACTGTTCAGAATGGCCTAACTAACTCGTGACCCACACTAGTGCAAGCCAGATTAGCTCCTTGATACTTTCCCAGATATTGAGAAGAGAAGGTAACAACAGATTAGAGATGAGAGACTTTGCCTTTTTCCTGGTCGAGTCGGGTTTCACGAAACCCAACTTTTGCAAAAGTTGGGTTGAACGAAATCGGCCGATTATTGTGAAAAGTCGAAGTCCAACTGAAACACGAAACCCAAAGTAAGTCAATGGGGAAGAAAAGTCGGCAGTGAGTGGAGGACAGGAAACACACCAACAGTGCCCATTTTAATGCCAAAAACATCAATTCTTATTACTTAAGCTTGTCAACCTTAATTTACTTTATAATAATAGTTAGGCATTGAAAACTGGGGGTTATTTGGCTAAAGTAGTGGGGGGGTAGTGCTGGCTCTAGATTTTCTTGGGCCCAGGGCCAAAGAGTGTCACTGGGCTCCTTTAACACATGACACAATTCATTATCCTTTGATACGGCAGAGAAATAGTGGTACAGTACAATGAAAAATACTTCAATTCTTACATCACATGACTGATATCCATTTTAAATTCTCCAATAGCTCCAAAAACAGACAGTATATTCCTCCATACAGTATTATGGCCACCGCATAGTGCGCCATACAGAGTAATGAAGCCCATATATTTCTCCATACAGAATCATTGGTCCCATATAATGTTCCATACAGTATATGATGAGCTCCACATAATGCTACAGTATATGTTGTTCACCATGGATGAAGCTCCAGTGTCTTATGGGCCCAAATAATGCTCCATATATAATGGGCCCCATTTCTAATGCTCCAGTGTATAATGGGCCCTGTAAATGCTGCTCCAGTGACTGATGTCCACTTTTGGAATGCTCCAGTGTATGGTGGGCCCCAGATATCATTCTCCAGAGTATCGCGCTCCCCAAAAATTGCTCCCAACCTTTAAAACAATTAAATAAGTCTCCTCGCTAGGGAATCCCTGTACTCTGGACTCCTCGTCATCCCCATCTTCCATCTCTCTGCACTTGGACTGTTTAGGCAGAGGGCGTTACAGGCGTGATGTCATCGCGCTCTTTGACCAGAATGTCACTGTCAGGAAAAGTGTTTGGTTTCCGGGGGCAGTATGGTTGCAAAGCTGAACCTTAAAGGAATGTCCAGAAGGGCACCACCAGGAGTGGAGCCTGCATCTTAATTGGACTCAACACGGGCAACCTCAACCATGCCATCCACAAAAAGGCTGCACAGATTACAAGCTTAATTCCGGTAACAAACGAGTCTCAGGCATGCCCCCGCGGTCCGCGTTCAGCTTACTAGAGGGACACGCGAGGCTCTGGCACGCGAGATCGGCCAATAACAGGTCTGTCATGCCCTTACATGTCCGGGGCTGCACGCGTGCTACAATGAAAGTACCAGCGTGTATCGCTTACAGGTGCGGATAACACGCTGAACCCTGTTAGTGATGGGGATCTGGGATTACAATTTTTCCCCGCGAACAAGCATTTCCCAGTAAGTGCAGGTCAACCGAATTTCCGGAATTAGGCCTAAACGGCATTCCAGAAAGAATGTGAAAAAATTAAGTGTCCAAACCACAGGTGCTGTAGCTTGCTTAACAGCTGGGCTCCTCTGCTGAGTAGCACACAGTTCTTACATAAACAGGCGGCATAGCTTGGTTCATGGGTGGCCAACTCTGCTGAGTAGCATACACAGTTACTAGGCCCAAAGTATTAAGTGGTGTAAATGCAGTCAAAAACTGGTTCTTTCATAAACAGGCGGCATAGCTCGGTTCACGGGTGGGCTCCTCTGCTGAGTAGCAGACACAGTTACTAGGCCCAAAAGGATTTTCAGGACAATATGTGGTAAAAAATTATTAGAAACACACAGTGTTTGCTCCTTCACTACACCACTACTACACCACTGGCTACCAGACACCGCTACTAAAACGCTTTTGTTTAACGAAACGTTCTCGAATGGAAACTCGAACAGCCAAATTTTAATCAAAGTGTTGTAGTTCAACGAACAGATCTAACACCGCCCAAAACAGCTAGAATATGAACTTAGCCAACAGTTCCACTCAAACACCACTCATCTGTAAGCAGGAGGCAAACTCAGACGGTCTCAGGCACAGTATGGATTCGACAAGATTGCGGAAAGTTGAGAAAGGGTACAGTATCACTGGATAACAGGTATATATAGCATAGTTTAAACATATAAATCTCCATGTTTATTTCCGGAGTACGACAAAGACACTCACAGCCTCAGTATGGATTAGACAACAATCTAAAAAGTAGAAAAAAGGAAATGTTTTTGAAGCGTACAACAGTATACACTGTTGTTGTATTTCTAGATCTTCATATATATTTCTGTCTCAGTAAGACAGTCCAGACTCTCCGCAAGAGGAAACGAGATGGATAAAAGTACAGACATAAAGTCGAGTGATTGCAGAAATTTATGAATTACTAATCACGGGAAAAACTCCCGGGAGAATTCTCAGAGGCGATGCTGACCCTCAATTACTTTGACTGTGGAGACAGCGAAAACAGTTCTTTGTGAAGAAACGGTTGCTGTATCGCAGTACCGTGGATCCCATCACCGTTACTCATCTCCATCAAATTGTGATCACAGGGAGTGATGCAGACATGGTCCTCACTTCCTATCTTGATCTGTCAGGTAACTTTGGAGTGCAAAAGACAGAAGCCACAGGCCGTAGGCGATTCTATTGGATTGGCATGAGAGGACACATTTAAAAATGTGGGCAGGAATGTCACACGTCTGTGAGTAGGAAAACTGTGAAAGCTGATGATAAACCACCACTGCATCTCATTGTGAGTCGACGTCCATAACAAGTGGAAGCCATTGATCATCTGAAGATAGAGCCCAGCAGGACAGGGCATAGCTATGTCTTAACCATCATCTATCAGTTCACCAAATTTGTAGTGCCAGTCCCAGTGAAGAATGTAACAGCCCAGACTACACAGCGGTGGAGCAGGGAGAGGTAAGTATTGCAAGAGATGGGGCCCTGAGCAAGCAGGGGGGGCCTACTCGTGGGCGGCGGTACTGGCACAGGGACCCTCATAGTACGCCGGTGTGTCTGACGGCGGGTGTGCACCCCCACCATCAGAGACACTTGATTGTACTATGAGGGACCCTGTGCCAGTGCCGGCGCCCAAGAGTCGGCCCTCCCACCTGTCCAGGGCAATGGCACTCGCACGGTTGCGTGCGCTAGGTGGTGACCCCAGCCATGGGGGGGGCAGCCCAGTTAGGGAGGTTTAAAAAATTGCATATGTTGATGTTGGACATTCAGCAGCTGCAAATGGAGGAAATGGAGAAGTCCGAGGAAGAGGAGGACAAAAGTGAGCCATTTTTCTGGCAACCTATGTGTCATCAGGGGAAGGTGGGACAAAATCCTTTGAAACCCATGCATGGTTCATTTTAATGAAGGTTAGATCATCAATATTTTGGGTCGACAGACGGGTCCTTTTTTCTGTCAGGATTGATCTAGCAACACTGAAGACTCTTTCGGATAGCACAATAGCAGCAGGGCAAGCGAGCTCCTGTAAAGCATTTTGTGCCAATTCAGGCCAGGTGTCCAGTTTACAGGCCCAATAGTCAAAGGGGAGTGACCTGTGAGGGAAAACATCGATATGGGAGGAGAAGTAGTTTGTAACCATAGTTGACAACTGCTGTCTCCTGTCACTTTCAATCGATGCAGTATTACCAGTCGTGTGAGCGGTACTTGAAAACTCAGTCCACAACATGGTCATGAAACCCCTATCTCCAATACCACTTCGGATGTGTGCACCAAGAACACCTCTTCCCTGTTGCCCCCTACGGCTCGTGGGAGAACCATCACCGCTGCTGTGTGCTGGGAATGCCTCAAACAAACGGTTTACCAGAGTTGCTTGTTTGTTAGCCAATATTAGCTCTAGATTCTCCTGTGGCATGATGTTTTGGAATTTGCCTTTATAGCGTGGATCCAGGATGCTAGCCAACCAGTAGTCGTCATCGTTCATCGTATTGGCAATGCGGGGGTCCCTTTTTAGGATTTACAAGGCATAATCACACATGTGGGCCAATGTTCCAGGTGTCAATGATGCACTGCGAGTGCTGGGTGGAGGAGCACTTTCTGGCAAATCCACATCCCTCCAGTCACGCACAAACCCTGTACCTGAACTTGCCACGCCAACATTTTCTCTTGCCCCCTGAGAAGCATCCTTCTCCCCTAAATAATCATCCCCATTCTCCTCCTCCTCCTCTTCTTCCTCCACCTCGTCCAGGAGAGTTCCCTGAGCAGACAATGGCTTCCCTCCTCTTCCTCCCCCTCCTTCCTCCTCCTCTTCCTCCCCTCCTCCTCAAAGGCTTCCCTCCTCTTCCTCTTCCTCCACGGCTGCAGACGCCTGCTCCTTAATGTGCATCAAAGTTTGCATGAGCAGACGCATAAGTGGGATGCTCATGCTTATGATGGTGTCGTCTGCGCATACCAGCCGTGAGCATTCCTCAAAACACTGAAGTACTTTACAGAGGTCTTTCAGCTTCGACCACTGCACACCTGACAACTCCATGTCTGCCCTCAAACTGCCTGCCCATGTATCCTCCCACAAATGCATTACAGCCTGCCTCTGTTCGCACAGCCTCTCAACCATGTGCAGAGTGGAGTTCCACCTTGTTGCAACGTCGATAATTAGGCGGTGCTTGGGAAGGTGGAGCAATCGTTGCAGTTTCTGCATACGACTGGAGTGTACGGGCGACCGGCGGATGTGCGAGCACAGTCTTCGCACCTTATAGAGCAGGGCTGTTAACTCCGGATAATTATTGAGTATGCACTGCACCACCAGGTTCAAGGTGTGAGCAAGGCAAGGTATGTGTCTGAGTTTTGAAAAGGCTATGGCTGCCCCAAAATTCCGGCCGTTATCACTAACTACCTTGCCTGCCTCAAGATGTAGACTGCTCAGCCATGACTCAGTTTGTCACTGCAAGCAGTCGGCCAGTAACTCCGCGGTGTGTCTGTTGTCGCCCAAACACATCATCTTCCACACAGTCTGCTGACGCTTACCACTAGCTGTTCAATAGTGGGACACCTCTTGTGCAACACTGGCAGCTGCGGATGGAGTGCTCGTGCGACTGCGCTCTGTGGACGAGCTTTCACTTCTGGAGGAGGAGGAGGGTCGAACGCCTACAGCCAACTGTCTCCTATACCATGGGCTAGGCAGCACTATCCCACCGCCGCTTTCCCCTGTGGACCCTGCATCCACCACATTAACCCAGTGCACAGTGATGGACACGTAACGGCCCTGCCTTATGGACCATGTATCTGTTGTGAGGTGCACCTTTCCACTCACTGATTGCTTGAGTGCATGGACAATGCGGTCTTTCACATGCAGGTTGAGGGCTGGGATGGCTTTTCGAGAAAAGAAGTGCCGACATGAGCTCGTGGAAAGCTTCGCTTTCAACCAACCGGTAGGGCATCATCTCTAACGAGATTAGTTTGGCAATGTGGGCGTTCAAACACAGTGTACGCGGATGAGAGGATGAGTACTTTCTTGTCCTACTCAGAGTCTCTGGTAGGGTGAGCTGGACTTGAGAGCTGCATATGGTGGAACTAGCGGTGGATATGGTGGACTGAGAGAGGGTTGGTGATGTTGATGGTGTGGGTGGTCTTGATGATGGTCTAGACTCAATCGTTCGTAGCAATAACACTGTGATTCCCTGACTGTTTTGGCCTTGCGATGACACCTCAACATTTGCTGCTGGTGGTGTGCTAACCGGTGGGCTTACAGTGGGGGAAGCGATGTAGCATTGCTGACTACCTTCATTCGGAGCAGGTGCACATGTGGTACGTGAGGTTTGGTAGTCCGTCCACACTTGCAAGTGCATGGTGGTTAAATGTCTAAGCATGCAACTGGTATTCAAATTTCTCAGATTTTTCCCTCGGCTAAAGGTCTTTGCGCACTTCTTACAGATAACCTTTGCCTGATCATTAGGATTTTGTTCAAAAAAGTGCCACACTGCACTCTTCCTACTATGGAAGACGTATTGAGGCCTTGCACGCTGTGCTAATTTGACCGTCTGGCCAAGCTGTCCCGCAACTCTTTTAGTTTTTGTAACCTGTTTTTGGACTGCTATGGGCCTGCCAGATAACAGCTGTTGCGATGTCGATGCCTGCTGCGGATGCTCCTCCTCCTCTTCTGAGCTATTTGCAGCGGCACCCTCTTCCCCCAATGGATGCCAATCTGGGTCAACAACTGGGTCATCCATCACCTCCTTTTCAATGTCATGTGCACTTTCCTCTGTGTTACCGTGTAAGGTGGTATAGTATGCGGGAAGGGGCACCTGAGTTTCATCAGAGTCAGATTCTGGCTCAGTACACTGAATCATAGAATCGTAGAGTTGGAAGGGACCTCCTGGGCCATCTGGTCCAACCCCCTGCTCAAAGCAGGATTCGCTAAATCATCCCAGTCAGATGTTTGTCCAGCCTCTGTTTGAAGACTTCCATTGAAGGAGAACTCACCACTTCTCGTGGCAGCCTGTTCCACTCATTGATCACTCTAACTGTCAAAAAGTTTTTTCTAATATCTAATCTGTGTCTCCTCCCATTCAGTTTCATCCCATTGCTTCTAGTCTTTCCTTGTGCAAATGAGAATAAAGTTGATCCTTCTACAATGTGACAGCCCTTTAGATATTTGTAGACAGCTATTAAGTCTCCTCTCAGTCTTCTCTTTTGCAAACTAAACATTCCCAAATCCTGCAACCTTTCCTCATAAGACAGGGTTTGCAGACCGGTCACCATTCTGGTCGCTCTTTTCTGAACTTGCTCCAGTTTGTTGATGTCTTTTTTAAAATGTGGTGCCCAAAACTGGACACAATATTCCAGATGAGGTCTGACCAAAGAGGAGTAGAGGGAAATAATGACTTCACGTGATCTAGACTGTATGCTTCTGTTAATACATCCTAGAATTGCATTTGCCTTTTTTGCTGCTGCATCACACTGTTGACTCATATTCAGTCTGTGATCTATTAGTATACCCAAGTCTTTTTCACATGTGCTGTCACTTAGCCCTATTCCTCCCATTCTATATATGCTTTTTTCATTTTTATTGCCCAGATGTAGTACTTTGCATTTCTCCCTGTTAAAAACCATTCTGTTAGTTGCTGCCCACTTCTCCAGTTTATTTAAATCTTTTTGAATCCTCTCTCCCTCTTCTCTAGTATTAGCTATCCCTCCTAGCTTTGTGTCATCAGCAAATTTAATCAGTTTACCCTCAATTCCTTCATCTAAATCGTTGATAAAGATGTTGAACAATACAGGGCCCAGGACAGAGCCCTGTGGTACCCCACTTGAGACATTCTTCCAACTGGATGTGCAGCCATTTACGACCACTCTTTGGGTCCGATCACTAAGCCAGTTATGAATCCACCTAACAGTTGCCTTGTCCATTCCATACTTAGTCATTTTTTCAATAAGGATTGTATGAGAGACTTTGTCAAATGCTTTGCTGAAGTCAAGATATACTATATCTACAGCATTTCCTTGATCCACCCAATCAGTGATACCGTCATAGAAGGAAATTAAGTTAGTCTGACATGACTTATTAATTACAAACCCATGCTGACTCTGTTTAATCACTTCATTCTTATCCAGGTATTGACATACATGTTGTTTAATAATAATTTGTTCAAAGATCTTTCCTGGTATAGAAGTCAGACTCACCGGCCTATAGTTGCCTGGGTCCACCTTCTTCCCCTTTTTGAAGATAGGAACAACATTTGCTCTTCTCCAGTCTTCTGGCACTTCTCCTGTTCTCCAAGAATTTTCAAAGATTATGGAGAGGGGTTCAAAAATTTCTTCTGCTATCTCCTTCAGTACTCTGGGGTGTAATTCATCTGGACCTGGAGACTTGAATTCATTTAGGTTAGCTAAGTGTTTCCTCACTATCTTTCTGTTTATAGATATCCTGGATTCTTCTATTCCCTTAATAGGACAGAGAATAACAGTTGATGTTACATTTCCTTTCTGAGAGAAAACAGATGCAAAATAGGAATTTAAAAGTTCAGCCTTCTCAACATCCTGTCTTACCATTTCATCATTTTCATCCTGTAAAAATCCTATAGCATCTTTGACTTTTCTTTTACTTTTGACATATCCCCAAAATCCTTTATTATTGCTTTTGACATCTCTTGCAAGCCTCAATTCATTTTCAGCTTTAGCTAATCTGATTTGTGCCCTGCAGGTTCTGCAGACAGCATTATATTCTTCTTTAGATATGCCTCCCTCTTTCCATTTTATAAACATTTTTTTCTTCCTTTTTAGCATGTGCTTAAGTTCTGTGTTCATCCATCCTGGTTTCCTTAAATGCTTCCTATTCTTCCCTCTTTTCGGAATTGTTAACAACTGTGCTTTGAGAATTTCATTTTTCAAGATTTCCCATCCTTCCTGGACATTTTTGTCTTTAAGGATATCCATCCATTGGATCCCTCCAATTCTCTTTCTGAATCCCTTAAAATCTGCCTTTCTGAAATCTAACCTTGACGTCTGAGTCTTCACAGGTCTTCCGCCTCTAGTTATCCAAAATTCTAAAATAGCATGGTCCCTACCTCCTAGGGTCCCAGCCACTTTTACCTCCTCAACCATTTCCTCCCTGTTTATAAGGATTAGATCCAAGGTAGCAGTTCCCCTTGTTTTCTCCCCTACCTTTTGGAAGATAAAGTTGTCAGCAAGAGAGGATAAGAATTTCCTTGACCTGTTTGTTTTGCCTGAGAGAGATTCCCAACAAATGTCTGGATAGTTGAAATCTCCCATGACAACTATGTCATATTTTTTGGAGAACTTGGCCATTTGATGCATAAAGAGTTCATCCATATCTTCAGCTTGCACAGGCGGCCTGTAGTAAATGCCTACAATGGTGTCCTTTCCATTGTTCTGTCCTTGTATTCTTACCCAAACAGTTTCCACAGAACTCCCAGTCTCTGAAGCTTCAATCTCTGTGCAGATATACGCGTTTCTAACATACAATGCGACACCCCCTCCTTGTTTATCAAGTCTGTTTCTTGCAAATAAGTTGTATCCTTCTAGTCTTGTATTCCAATCATGTGTATTGTCCCACCAAGTTTCAGTGATTCCAATGACATCATATTTCTTTTCCTGTGTTAGTAGTTCCAGTTCTCCTTGTTTGTTGCCCATGCTTTGTGCATTAGTATAGAAACACTTTAGTTTGTGATTGGTTTCTCTTTCTCCAATATTTTTATTAATTAGATTCTTTTGTCTTTGTTCTTCCTTTCCACTTCTAATAGCAGAGTTCTCAATAGCATTTGTCAGGTGTATGGCTTTTTCTGGTCTTTTGCTTCCCTTCCCATGTTGTTCTAGTTTAAAGCTCTCCTTACATGTGTAGCAAGGCAACTTCCAAATACATGTTTTCCAGTCTTCGTAAGGTGCACCCCATCTCTAGCAAGTAGTCCATCGTATAAGTAGTTCACTCCGTGATCCAGAAATCCAAATCGATGCTGACGGCACCATCGACGTAGCCAGTTGTTCACCTGCAGAATCTTATTCCACCTCCTTGTTCCATGGCCATCCACTGGGAGGATGGAAGAGAAGACCACCTGCGCTCCCAGTTCTTTCACTTTCTTGCCTAAGTCTTCAAAGTCTCTGCAGATGGTTTCCAGGTCGTTTCTTGCGGTGTCATTTGTCCCCACATGTAGTAGCAGGAATGGGTAGTCATCTGTAGGTCTGAAGAGTCCTGATATCCTGTCAGACACATCTTTAATTTTTGCACCTGGAAGACAGCACATTTCTCTTGAAGTTATATCCGGTCTGCAGATAGCGGCCTCTGTTCCTCTCAACAGGGAATCCCCCATGACCACCACTCTCCGTTTCTTCTTCACAACATTTTTCTTTCTCCACTGCGAGGACAATGTAGTGCTCTGAGTGAATGTACCAGCAGAAAAATCTAGCAGTGGCTGTGCATCAGTGCACTCCATGTCAGATTCATCTTGGACTGGGGAATTCACGATTTGACTTGCTAACCCAGGCATGGTATGTGAAAAGAGCTCCATGGAGTAATCTGTAGTGTGCAGCATCCTTCACTTTTGGTAGGGGTGAAGGACACAAGGAAAGGTATTTTTCCTGACCAGGAGCCTCCACTGACGACTCAGTGCTTTTATTTTTTGAAACTTCAGAAGAGGAGGCGATAGAGCTGAAGGCTGTGTCAGCAATGTAAGCCAAAACTTGTTCCTGAAGCTCCGGCTTTAAAAGCGGTTTACCTACTCCCAGAAAAGGGAGCCTTCGAGGCCTTGTGGAACCAGACGATGACACAGGGTCAACACTTCCTGCCTTAGGTGCTATTGTGCTTTTGCCACTACCAGCAGATGCACCACCACCATCAGTACCAGCTGGCAACCCCCGCCCACGTCCACGGCCTCTTCCACCATACTTCCTCATTTTTGGGAAAATGTACCCAAAATACCACCAGCTATATGGTACTGTAAAACAAGGTACAAGGTGTATATAGTATTGGGGAGAATTTGAATCTCCCTAGAGATTTTAGGAGGCTGAACTATTATCTCAGGCCCACTATAGATTACACCTCAATTTAACAGGCTGAAATATGCTGGTGTATGACAATGTACAACGTGTATATAGTATTGGGGAGAATTTGAATCTCCCTAGAGATTTTAGGAGGCTGACAATGATGCTCTCAGTCAAAGTATGGCAGCAGGCAGCCTAATAAGCACGACTGCTGCACACAAAAGTATGGAAAAATGAACGCTTGGTAACTGTGCAGAAAAGAGGAAGAAAAGTATTTTTGCTTTTAAAAAAGCAGTTTGCACAGCAGTGTGCAAACAGCAATGCAGCTATCAGGGAGCCTTATAACGCAGCCTAATAACCAACAGAGCTGATGCATAAAAATATATTCTCCCCTGTCACTGCACACAAACTGTTGTGTTGTACAGTGAAAATCGCTACCAGCAGAAGCAGTTTTTTTTTTCCTTCACTTAAAAACTCTCCCTATTCAGAAGGAGCAGCAGCACCACCTACTTTAGTGGTGTCAGGCACTCAGTTTTTAAAATGTGAACACTCCTTTATGAAATTTATGCCAGTTCTGTAGTGTAAGGCCCTTATTTCTTTAAATGTGAACACTCCTGGTTGGATGTCCATCTGCTGTGCTGGGTGCAGTTGTAAGGGGGTGGCGTTGCTATGGACCGTAGAGACAAGCTGCCACTTTAAGAAACAACACCAACACTTGGTTAGAGCAAGGGGACATTCTCTCTCCCCTGCAGTAAAGATTGTATGGTATCTTCTGCCAGCACTGGAGAGGGGAGGGGCTGCTTTTCTGTGTGTGAGTTGAGAGCCGAGATTTCTGCAGGAAGCAGACATGCCTGCCTGGAGCTGTGAGGAAAGAACGTTTAGTCTGAAACTGTGACTTTGTGAACTATTCTGGGGATAAAAAGGTGGCTTTTCTGTGTTGCCGTGAGGAGCCACGAAGAAAAGACAAGAAAGGAATCCAGAGGAGGGAATCCAACATTTCTAGGAGCATCACTGTACCTGCACACAAGGAAAAGACCACGTTGCACAGAGCTTCCAGGAAGAAGTGCACACCATCTTGTAAAGCTGCAGGCCCCCAGGATTGGATTGAGATACCAACGCTACTGTGAGTGTTAACCCCTTCTGTGCACATGCTAGGGCTTAGGATAGGCTGCAATAGATAGAGCACGGCAGCCGTGTGGCCTGGTTAGCAAAGGCCAGATAGGTTATAGTTAGTGTAGCATCATACATTATTTTACTGTGTTGTCTTGCCAGTTGGATAAATACACTGAGCTGTTATAGTTGGTGCTCCATGCTGTTTGATGGACCAGGTAAAGAATATTATCCTTGTAAATTGTCTGTTTCCATAGCATACCCCTGTTTCTGCATTTTCCTAAACACTGCATTCCTTGCCTGTAAATAAATTAACCCGTTGTTGCTTGCACCTCATCTTGTGTACTGTAGTCTCCCTGCATTGTGGTGGTCCCCTGGCCATCGCTTCAAGTGGTGCTGTGAGCAGGGTTACTGTCACCAAGATGCAGGCAGCAGGTGGCAACAGTGAGAGTGCTAGTGTTAGTGGGGATGCTGTGGGCATTGGTGGAACCCCTGCAAGGACACTCCCTATGGGCACCATATTTAGTGTGCTTCCAAAGTTTGACGGCAATAATATGCCCCTGTCTGATTGGGTGTCCCGGCTTCAAAGCACCCTGAAGATTTATAATATCAGCACAGACCTTGAAGTGGACATTGCTTTGACTGCTTTGGAGGGAGAGGCCTGTAAAAACGTCTGTCTACAGACGGAACTCACCCATAGTACCATGAAGGAGCTAGTGAAATTCTTGGAAGAGACTACTAGCGCGGGACACCTTCGCGCCAAATTTTTCTCTAGACTGCAGTGGGAAGAGGAAGGGATCTCTCAGTATGCGACAGCACTGCAAGAAGTGTTGGCAGAAGTGCAGAGGAAAGAGACGGATGGGCTCGGTGGCATGGGCTCTAAAGACCGGATACTCCGGGAACAATTCATTCTGGGACTGCACTACACGTCCTTGAGGAGAGCATTGTCAGAATGGGTCCATGCAGATCTGGCTATTTCATTCCGTCAAATCCTGGCAGAAGCAGTGTCATGAAGCAAGGAAGACAGCTATGCATCTGGGGTGAGGGGTGTCCAGGGTGCCAATACTAGAGGGGACCCAAATAATCAGGATGCGCTGGTCCAGGTAGTGCAAGACTTGCAGTGGTGCAAGACAAATTAACCCGGATGGAGCAAAGAATGGGAGAACAACAGTCTGACCCATCGTACTCATATAACCACTCTTTGGCCCGACCCATAAGGGATCAGTGGGTGCGGGCTCCCTCCCGTCAGACATCGGAGGCACTAAGACAGGCTCGGGGTGCCCCTCGGCAGAGAGGAGGCATCCAATGCTGGGAATGTGGAGGACAAGGGCATTTTGCCAGAGACTGCTGGAATTATGTTCAAAGCCAGCCACAGCCACCGTTAAACTACCAACCCCCGCAGTAACACGGCACTCTGCGGTGGAGGCAAGACGAGAGGCCGCTCCTTATCATAATGAACATTTGATTGCTGGGAGTCCCATCCTGCGTGTGCCGAATTTGAGGGTGTTCCAGTGGATTGCTTAATAGATACCGGGTCACAAGTGACAACGATGCCAGAATCATATTTCAAACAGCATTTTCAGGCCCTGGCCAAGCCAGAGAAGGAGACATTGATCCGGTTGTTTGCTGCCAATGAACAATCGACCCCGGTCAAAGGGGTCGGGTGGATGAATATTCTAATCTGTGGGCAAGAAGTGGGAAAGAAAGGGATCCTGCTCATCCCTGAGCCCATCAAAGAAGATGTGCCTGTAGTACTGGGAATGAATATCCTACGAGAACTCGATCAGATAATGTTTACCAAACAGGGACCCAGTTATTGGAAGAAGGCTGCTAAACACAAGCCTACTCAGGAAGCCCTTCAGCGATTGATCCGCGTCTGTGGGATGCAGAAGAGTGTGCCATCTTATCAAATGGTAGGGGTCATCGCGGCCCCAGGGAAAGAGCCTGTAATCCTGCCTCCCAAGTGAGAAAGTATATTACACCTTCCAGTGAGGACTCATCGCTACATTGACGGCCTGGGGGTGATTGTTCAACCTGTGGTAGGCGGAGGAGCGGACCAAGAGGTCATGATAGCTCATACGATAGCAGTGGTCCAGCGAGGACACATCCCCATAAGAGCTTTGAACATGGGCCCAGGGGAGGTCACCTTGCCGCGAGGGACAGATCTGGCCTGGGTGTACCTACACAAGGGTGAAGTGGTGAGTCAGAGGGAGATGTCTTTATCGCTGATAGAAGGTATGGGGTAGACTCTGGCAGTATCTGCGGGGCACGAAGAGACTCCATTCCCGGAGTGGAATGGGCGGGTCATCCTGGATCAAATGGAAGTGGAAGTGAAGGCCCGAGGCCCTGAGCGTGTGCAGGCGATAGAAGCTATGCTGTGGGAAAATCAGGCCACATTTGCTCGCCATGCCGAAGATTTTGGCTGTACAGAAGTGATCATTCATGAAATACCGACTGGGGACATTCATCCAATTCGAGAACGATACCGGCAAATCCCAACCAAGATGTATCAAGACGTAAAGACATTACTCGGGCAGATGCTGGATTCAGGAGTACTGCAGAGTAGTCAGAGCCCCTGGGCAGCCCCTGTGGTGCTCATCAAGAAGAAGGATGGGACCATCCGGTTCTGTGTCGATTACAGGAAACTCAATGCTTGCACTGTGCGAGACTCATACCCATTACCCCGCATCGAGGAATCCTTGACAGCATTGGGGAAAGCCAAATGCTTCTCCACCTTGGACCTAGCAAGCGATACTGGCAAGTAGCCGTGACAGAAAAAGACAAGGATAAAACCACCTTCATCCTCCCTATGGGATTGTTTGAGTTTAACCGGATGCCCTTCGGGCTCTCCAATGCTCCAGGCACTTTTCAACGGCTGATGGAAAAGTGTTTGGGAGACTTAAAATTTGAGGCTACCCTGATCTACCTGGATGACATCATTGTGTTCTCTGCCTCATTCGAAGACCATCTTGCCCAGCTTGGACAGGTAAATGGAAGACTGCGGGCTCATAATCTGAAGGTGAAGCCAAAGTAATGCCACCTCTTCAAGAGAGAGATTGAGTACCTGGGTCACATAGTGTCACAAGAAGGGGGTTCTACCCTCACCGGAAAAAGTGTCTGCTATCCAGAACTGGCCAGTCCCTCGAACAGTGAGGAAACTCCAGGACTTCCTTGGGCTCGCTGGGTACTACCGACAGTTTTTCAAAGATTTTGCAAAGGTGGCGGGTCCCCTGAATGAGCTGCTGAGGGGGACCGCTGGAGTGCCGAAGAACCAGTGCATCCCTTAGGACCAGAGGCGAGATGAGGCCTTCCAGGCTATAAAGAATGCTCTTACTTCAGCCCCGATTTTGGCTTATGCAGATTTCGATCAACCGTTCCTGTTGTTCACAGACGGTAGCCTTCATAGACTCGGTGCAGTACTTTTCCAAATACAGGATGGACATGAGAGAGTCATCGGGTATGCTAGCAGGTCCCTGCAAGACAGCGAAAGAAACCCCCACAATTACAGCTGTTTCCGGTTAGAGCTCTTGGCCCTGGCGTTGGCCATGACAGAGAAGTTTGTGGGCTTCTTTGCAGGGACCAAGATTCAAGTTTGAATGGACAATAACCCCCTGGCTCACCTTGAGAATGCTAAATTGGGGGCCTTGGAACAACGGTGGGTGGCTCGCCTGGCCAAGTTTGACTTTACCATCCGTTATCACTCTGCCACTGAAAATGCAAATGCCGACAGCCTTTCACAAGTGACGGTGGAAACACCAGTGGGGGATCTCAATGGACAACTCAAAGAGGAAGAAACCCCAGACTTCTGTAAGTTCAGGACCCCAATGGTTTCTGTCCAGTCAAGTGGGGAGGCCTGCGCACTACCCTGATCTCTGGGAAGAACCAATGAAGTATGGGGATGAGTTCAAGACAAAGACGAAGGGCTGAGACAGATGAAATGCTGGGTAGCGGAAGACAGGCAAACAAGAGAGGGATAGTCTGGACACTGAGATGAAGAGTGTCTTACACCAGTGGGATAGGCTGGAGGTGCGAGAATCGGTGCTATATTGCAAGAGACAACAGCCGAAACACACTGAAGTAAGGTGGCAGGTGGTCATCCCAGGAGGAATGGCCCAGGAAGTGGCTAAAGAAGACCACAAATTTGGAGCCCACTTTGTGTCCACATAGACCTACCAGTAGTTACAACGGTACGTGTACTGCCACTGTTTGCTGTCTGTGGTAGAAGAGGTCTGCCGGCAGTGTCGGGTATGTGACCTTGTTAAGAGTACTGAACAAAGGGCACCCATCCAGATCATACATACTAAGGAACCGCTGGAAGTCTTGATGATCGATTATCTCCTCGTAGGACACTCAGCCCGGGGGCCACAGTACTGTTTGGTGATGACCGACCATTTCTCCAAGTTCGCGGTAGTCACCCCGACCAGAGATCAGACTGCCGTCCATTTGTCAAGACTTCATCCGAGTGTATGGGTGCCCAAAGCGCATCCACTCTGACCAAGGTGCATGTTTCCAAGGCATGGTGATGGAAGAACTGGATCGTTTGTATGGAATCGAGTGGTCCCGGACCACCCCTTACCACCCTCAAGGCAGCAGAGCATGTGAACGCTTCAACCAAACCTTGCTGCAAATGCTGAGGACATTGGAAGAGGACAAGAAGGCATGCTGGCCAGACTACCTGCCAGAGTTGGTCTGGACCTACAACAATCGGGTCCATTCCACCACAGGTTACACCCCATATCTGCTGCTGTTTGGAAGAGCTGGACGAGAGATCATTGAGTTGAAGTTAGAACAGCCAGAAGAGCTGATGGAGCGAACCATCACTTCATGGGTGAAGGAACATCGGCAATGATTGCAAACAATACAGCGGTTGGAGGGGCAGCAGCAGCTACAGGAGAAAGAGCATATGGGCTGTAAACCGATTCAGGAGATACCGCTCTGTCCCGGGGACCGAGTATTAGTCACAGAGAAACGCCCCGGGGTAAGCTAAGTGAGAGATGGGAAATGCAGCCTTACAAAGTAATCGAGCGAGTGTATGCTGACGGCCCGGTCTACAAGGTGCAGGTTGAGAATGGGGCGTCTGCCCCTAGAGTGCTCCACAGAAATATGCTGCGGCCATGCCGGTCCGAGGCCCGTCCTGTACCAGTGCCATTTAAGGGTGATGCTCCACCTCCTAAACCAGTCTTGACTGCTGGCAAAATCAATGATGAATGGTGGATTGGCCCTGACAACGTGGGGGGCCCTCAGCCAAACAAAGATGGTAAACTTCTGGAGGTACCACTGCCGCCACGTGATGATGAGTAAAGACAAGAGCCTACTACAACTCCTGCAGGAAAGATAGTCAAGACATCCGGAGATCCCAGAGGTCTACTGCAGGGGTTCCACCAGCCCGATACATAGAAGTGTTCTCTGTCTGTTTCTCTGCTTTTGTTTTCTCCCCTATAGGTGCTGTTCCACATTGCAAGTGTCTCTATCCCACTGCAACCTTGATGCTATGATGGTTGAGGACGACCATCTTTAAGTAGGGAGGCATGTAAGGGGGTAGCGTTGCTATGGACGATAGAGACAAGCTGCCATTTTAAGAGACAACACCTATCCTTGGTAAGAGCAATGGGACAGTCTCTCTCCCCTGCAGCAAAGACTGTGTGGTATTTTCTGCCAGCACTGGAGAGGGGAGGGGCTGCTTTTCTGTGTGTGAGTTGAGAGACGAGATTTCTGCAGGAAACAGATGTGCCTGCCTGGAGCTGTGAGGAAAAGAACGTTTTGTCTGAAACTGTGACTTTATGAACTATTCTGGTGATAACAAGGTGGCTTTTCTGTGTTGCCGTGAGGAGCCACGAAGAAAAGACAAGAAAGGAATCCAGAGGAGGGAATCCACCATTCCTGGGAGCATCACTGTACCTGCACACAAGGAAAAGACCACGTTGCACAGAGCTTCCAGGAAGACGTGTGCACCATCTTGCAAAGCTGCAGGGGCCCTGGGATTGGACTGAGATACCAACGCTACTTTGAGTGTTAACCCTTTCTGTGCACATGCTAGGGTTTAGGATAGGCTGTAATAGTTTGAGCACGGCAGCCGTGTGGCCTGGTTAGCAAAGACTAGATAGGTTATAGTTAGTGTAGCATCATACATTACTTTACTGTGTTGTCTTGCCAGTTGGATAAATACACTGAGTTGTTATAGTTGGTGCTCCATGCTGTTTGACGGATCATCTAAAGAAAATTATCCTTGTAAATTGTCTGTTTCCATAGCATACCCCTGTTTCTGCATTTTCCTAAACACTGCATTCCTTGCCTGTAAATCTGTAAATAAATTAACCCTTTGTTGTTTGCACCTCATCTTGTGTAACGTAGTCTCCCTGCATTGTGGTGGTCCCCCGGCCATCGCCTCATAGTGATAGACCTGTCAGTCCCTATTATACTATTTCTACTGTGGTGAAATAGATGCCAATTTTGTGATGTCTGTCAGTAATTTTTGGAAATGTGAACACTACTGGATGTAAGTCAATCTGCTGTATTAGATCTAGTGGAAGAACTGTCGGTTTCTATTATACTATTTCTACTGTGGTGAAATTGATGCCAGTTCTGTGGTGTAAGGCCCTCATTTTTTAAATGTAAACATTCCTTGTTGGGTGTCCATCTGCTACATTGGGTGTAGTGGAAGAACTGTCAGTCCCTATGATACTATTTCTACTATGGTGAAATTGATACCACTTTGGAGGTGCCTGCCAATAATTTTTGAAAACGTGAACACTCCTGGTTGGGTCTCCTTCATGCATGTTGCCTGTAGCAGTGTGCCTCCAAGACCGTCAGGCCTCCACTTCCTTGGACTTAAATACCCGTGTTACTATCCTTACATTTTTCTGACAATGGTAGTCTACAAAACTAATATTTGTGCCACCTGAGTGTGGCTCAGCATGAAAGCAGGTAGAGGTGTTGCATGTGGTATCAGGGTTCCCAGAAAAGGGGCCGTATACCAATCCCTCACCCACCTCATCTTACTTTGTCGTTCAATTGAAAGCTGTAAATGCTGTCCCAGACCCCGATACCTCATGCCTGGCTGATTGCTGCAGTGCCATGCTAAAATCTGTACTGTGCGTGAATTGAGGCCACTTTCCTGGTGTCTGTCCCTCATTTGTTGTGTTTTGGCAGCATTTGGGGCCGTTATAAGGTGTTGTGCATGTGTTTGCTTTTGCCTCCCATTGATGTGAATGGTGTTCGATTATGTTAGGTGAAGATTCGACAAATTAATTGGCGAATATTGCAAATTTGGCGAATGTAATCCTAACCGAACATTGAAATATTCGCTCATCTCTAGTAGGGAGTTCTTACATTGCATACAGCATTTCCTAGCCAGGATAGGAAAGTTTGTACAGTAAGAACAGAAGATCTTGGTCTCCTCCATTATTCATATCAGGCTGAGTAGTTGCGAAATGGTCCACTACATTCCCCAGCAAGGTTGATTAAATAACAATCATTGATGCTGCTACATTAAACTAATCCTTTTTTTCTGGGCTAATTCAAATAGATTCTATTCTGTTATGATAATACTCATCTTATCTGCACTTCGTCTACTGTGAGTTATCGCAGTAGGTATTGTGTATGATAGGTATCTAGTCAGGGATTATTGTCTTATAAATTCTAATCCTTGATGCTGCTATCTTCCATGCACTCTTTGACCGATTCATGCTTTTTACGGTGATCTATACTCAGAAATTTATCAAAGCAGGCAAAATTAACTAATTTAATGTGTCCATTCACAATTTCTCTGTAGTATCTGTGTGTAAGAAGTAGTGGTGGGAGACTTTACGCTACTGGAGCTGGAGTTACCACTTCCGAACTCTCCAGCTTTCTGAACCCATGCACTACATTGCGACCCAAAATCCATTGGTAATCTTCACACTACATGATGCCTTGCACACAGTCAAGGCACCCAGGGTCAGAGGCAGCAAAACAACCCGAAAATATGTTTGAACCTCCACCATATTTGACTGTAACTACTGTGTTCTTTTATTTGCAGGCCATATTCCATTTACAGTAAACAGTAGAATGATGTGTTTTGCCAAAAATCTCTATCTTGGTCTCACTTGTCCACAAGACACCCTCTAAAAATAATAAGGGCTCTATGCAGTCCCTCTATAAATTGTGAGTTCCGCCTGCTGACCCTCCAAGTTCAAACTTTACAGTATTAATACGAAAAGAAACTCTGCCCACCTCAAGTGGATAAATTATACTGCAGTAGCAATATACGGCTATATAAAGCATAACCGGCTGCTGGCCCTCCAAAAATGCTTTGTGAGGACTGGCTGCTGGCCTTGTAAAATTAAACTGAGGGCTGCCTTATGGTTCTGAAAAAAAATTGGCTTTCCGAGTCCCTCCTTCATAAATTAAACATGATATGTCTAATCATGTCTCACACACTACATAGCCAGATAAGGTATTAAAATTATAAAATTACCTTTCCTGTTTAATATTTTTTTCACCATTGAAAGCAATGCAAACGTGCAAAAAAAAAAAAAAAAAGAACACTACATGTGAACATAGTGGTGTGAAGAAGCTTTTTTTTCTCTTATTTATTTTGCTTTAGATACAAGTCATTATCCTGGAAAGAATTGTTTCTTAACATTTTTTCCAGTTAAATCCATTTTAACTGTGGTTTTGCATGTTTTATTGTCAGTCTGTAAAAGTGGAGTACTACTCTGACAAAATTGCTCCCAGCAGCGAACTAGTATTCAGAGATGCTTCCCATGGTCTTGCCATGACATTCCTGTGCCATTTCAGGGCTGTTTCCATTGTTTTCAGCATTTTTTAGACCCCCTCCAGACCTCTGAGTGGAGTAGGGGCTGGAAAACTGCTCCAGTTTCCCATTGACTTTGATAATACTTGGTACTCGGTCGAGAACCCGAGCATTACGATTTGCTTGACTCAAGTAACAAGTACCCGAGCATTTTAGTGCTCACTCATCACTAGTTAGCACTGTTGCTCTGCAGCGCTGGGTTCCTCAGTTCAAATCCCACAAGGACAACATCTGTAAGACGTTTGTATGTTCTCCCCGTGTTTCATAGGTTTCTGCCCACATTTCAAAGACATATAACTTTGTATGTAACCCCTTCTCATGTACAGCACCATGGAATTAATGGCGCTATATAAATAAATAATAATAATAATAACATACTGATAGGGAGTTTAGATTGTGAGCCCTAGTAGGGACAGTGATGTTGATGTCTGTAAAGCGCTGTGGAATATGATAGTGCTATATAAGCAAAGCTTAATAAATAAATAAAAGTACAACTTGTCCTGTGAAAAACAAGCCCAAATATGGTCATGTCAATGGAAAAATAAAAACGTTAACAACGGGATGAAAAAACAAAAAATGAAAAATTGTTCCCTTGGGAAGGGTTTAAGTTCGTCGGTCCAGGACTGTAATAGTTCATCTATTTGGTCTCTTTCTTGACACTAAAACAACATAAAAACCAGTAACTAATTAATACAGTATACTTTCTGTAAAAGATTTTATCTCTGGAGAGCTACTGTAATTCCTTTCTTTTAATTCCAAAGAGACCAATAAAAAACAAATGGTTACGTAATCCTGCCACACAACAAGAGTCACAAATTGTCTATATAAGAACGATTTCTATATCCAACCTCACTCTTTCTCTAATGAATGAGCCATTTACAGAACAAGCCGTAATAATATCCATAAATGCTTTTCACAGTTTGGATTTTACAGGTTCTTTGTTTCCTTGTACATTGCTGGCTGCAGAATAAATTCACTTAGAATCTGTAAGTGAGCTCGTTCTGACAGATTGGTCTGAACACCTCGTAGCTGATTAATTACCACCATCAAAAGCATCAATATCGGTATTGAATTTCAATATGATATTTTGTAAATGTGCATTTATGTTTTCTTCCTTCTGAATCCTCTAATGTCACTATGGCCCCAATTCATCATTGCATTTCTGATTGTTTGTTTGGCTAATATTTGGTATATTTCACCAGTTTTTCATTAGTGCCTTATTCTTCATGTAGTTAGTGCCTTTTTTAAATCTACTCTATATGTACAGTATGTACGCCTGTTTTTTCTTATGTTCACCATAGTCAGCGCAGTTTAGAATTTCCAGATGTTTCCGCCTAATTCATCACTTTTTAAAAAGTCACAAAATTTGGCACAAATATACACTGCTCAAAAAAAATAAAGGGAACACTTAAACAACAGAATATAATTCCAAGTGAATCAAACTTCTGTGAAATCAAACTGTCCACTTAGGAAGCAACACTAATTGATAATCAATTTCACATGCTGTTGTGCAAACGGAATAGACAACAGATGGAAATTATTGGCAATTATCAAGACACAATCAATAAAGGAGTGATTCTGAAGATGGGGACCACAGGCCACATCTCAGTACCAATGCTTTCTGGCTGATGTTTTGGTCACTTTTGATTTTTGGTTGTGCTTTCACAGTCGTGGTAGCATGGGACGGACTCTACAACCCACACAAGTGGCTCAGGTAGTGCAGCTCATCCAGGATGGCACATCAATGCAAGCTGTGGCAAGAAGGTTTGCTGTGTCTGTCAGCGTAGTGTCCAGAGGCTGGAAGCACTACTAGGAGACAGGCCAGTACACCAGGAGATGTGGAGGGGGCCATAGGAGGGCAACAACCCAGCAGCAGGACCGCTACCTCTGCCTTTGTGCAAGAAGGAACAGGAGGAGCACTGCCAGAGCCCTGCAAAATGACCTCCAGCAGGCCACAAATGTGCATGTGTCTGCACAAACGGTTAGAAACCGACTCCATGAGGATGGTCTGAGTGCCCAACATCCACAGATGGGGGTTGTGCTCACAGCCCAACACCGTGCGGCCCTCCAAAGAAATGCCACCTCACACCATTATTGACCCACTGCCAAACCGGTCATGCTGAAGGATGTTGCAGGCAGCAGATCACTCTCCAAAGCGCCTCCAGACTCTGTCACGCCTGTCTCATGTGCTCAGTGTGAACCTGCTTTCATCTGTGAAGAGCACATGGCGCCAGTGGCGAATTTGCCAATCCTGGTGTTCTGTGGCCAATACCAAGCGTCCTGCACGATGCTTGGTTGTGAGCTCAATCCCCATCTGTGGACATCAGACCATCCTCATGGAGTCAGTTTCTAACCATTTGTGCAGACACACGCACATTTGTGGCCTACTGGACGTTATTTTGCAGGGCTCTGGCAGTGCTCCTCCTGTTTCTCTTTGCACAAAGGTGGAGGTAGCGGTCCTGCTGCTGGGTTGTTGCCCTCCTATGGCCCCCTCCACATCTCCTGGTGTACTGGCCTGTCTCCTGGTAGCGCCTCCAGCCTCTGGACACTACGCTGACAGACACAGCAAACCTTCTTGCCACAGCTTGCATTGATGTGCCATCATGGATGAGCTGCACTACCAAAGCCACTTGTGTGGGTTGTAGAGTCTGTCTCATGCTACCACGAGTGTGAAAGCACAACCAACATTCAAAAGTGACCAAAACATCAGCCAGAAAGCATTGGT
Source organism: Dendrobates tinctorius (assembly GCF_039654945.1). Classification (NCBI taxonomy): domain Eukaryota; kingdom Metazoa; phylum Chordata; class Amphibia; order Anura; family Dendrobatidae; genus Dendrobates; species Dendrobates tinctorius. Next base: position 55,479,819 of record NW_027361687.1, on the reverse strand, counting down.
ACTGAGATGTGGTCTGTGGTCCCCACCTGCAGAACCACTCCTCTATTGAGGGTGTCTTGATAATTGCCAATAATTTCCATCTGTTGTCTATTCCATTTGCACAACAGCATGTTAAATTGATTGTCAATCAGTGTTGCTTCCTAAGTGGACAGTTTGATTTCACAGAAGTTTGACTTACTTGGAATTATATTCTGTTGTTTAAGTGTTCCCTTTACCTTTATTTTTTTAGGCATGTAATTGTGTGTTTTTGAGTACACTAGTACTTTCCTGCTGGTTTTGCACTGCTTTACAAAACGTGCAAAATGTGCAGTAAAGCATTGCAAAAACAGTTCAAAACTGAAGAAAAGACCATTTTTTAGTTTTCAGCAAAATTCATCAACTTTGTATGTCATTTTGAAGAATTTGGTGCAAAAAAATGCAACAAATACCCTAAGACAAAAACTCAAATGATGAATCGAGGTTTATGTTCTTATAATACTTCAGCAAAACCAAAGAAATCAGCCTGAAGACAAATCGGTATATGTACAATGTGTCGGAGCACATTCACACTTTGGTAAGTTAATAGACAAAACCTGTAGTAGGTACAAAAGTAGATTGTAATAATACATGTAATTAACATAGGGTACTTAGTTAATTATTTTGATAAAAAAAGAATAAACATATGCTCATTTTCTTTGGTTTTGCTGTAGTTTTTGTCCATAGTGTAAACAGAGGTGATACTTACTGTCATGATCCAGTGTTGGATCTGGCGGTATTAAAAGCACAAAGTGAACTTTTTTTACTTTGGTTGAGTTCAAAGGTGTTTTGACTGTCCCCGGTGGTGGTTAGCGGTATCGCACCATAGGTTTAGGTTAATGTTCACTTAATTAGGGATCAGGTGTGATTCCCTATAAAGGTGTGCTTAGGGTGTTCACTCACCGCTGGTGATATTTCTTGCTGAGTTGTTGGAGAGCCTGGTGGAAGGATGGAGCGGGATAGGAGTCCTGCGCAGTCAGCCAGAGAGGATGAGTGCCAGCTAATGGTGTCTGCAGGAAGGACTGGCATGGCTTGGAGTCGCAGTTTATGGTGTCGGTGGGAAGTGCGGGCATGGCTTAGAGGAGTGGCGACTAGGAAGAGAGTTGCACTCAGCATGTTCGACTTGGTTGCTGAGAACTGGACTTGAGCATGCTTGGATTCTTGGCAGAGGCTGGACTCATCTTGGGACTCTGTGTACTGGACTGCTGCAAGTGGTGATGGACTCTGCTCCCAGGCTGCACGATGGTGACGGATCCAGTTATGGTGATGGATCCAAGTGGAGGGGAAGATGCACGCAGGTGGTGGGCTCTGTTGCTAGGAGCGCACGCAACAGAGCAAAGCTAAGTGGTGTTCCCCCTGTATTGTCTCTTTCCTCATGTGTGTTATTAGTGCAGTGGTGGGATTAGTCTCCGCACCGACCTATTCCCTAGTGAGGGTTTAGGCTCAGGGCGAGCAAGGGCGTTAAGGTACGCGTGCGGCGACAGGTGCGGAGCCTGTTTAGGGAATGTGAGGAGTGTAGGGACACTGGCTCAGGGGAGTGCAGGAGGTCTCCATTTCCCCATTCCCTATCGCAGGGCCCACCATTGTTAAAGTTACCCAGGTTCCCCCTTATTATTTAAATGCGCCTTACTGGAGGCGGTGTTTCCAGAAATGTATATGTTAACGTGTACTTCCTAAATTCGCCAGGTGGAGGCGGCGTATCCACCTGCACGCTTTATTATTTAAATTCGCCCCACTGGAGGCGGTGTATCCAGGGTCACGTGTGTTATGGGTTCGCCTTGCGGCATCATCTGCGACCTGACACACGTGATCATGACACTTCCCTTTCTGAGCAAGGAATTTGAACTGTATAAATTCGCATAGGTAATATCTGAACAGTCGGGCCTGGCTCCTGCTATACCATCATCTATATTGAGGTGAGATGGCTCTTACGCTTTTTGATTAAGTGTTAACCACCATATGTCATTTACGGGTACATGTGCTATCACTATTAACTTACTGCAGGGTATAAGTTCATTTTGATTTTGCCTTATAATATTAGCATGGACTGATATCCCTTTGTCCAATTATGGACTGGCCGCCAGTCTCCATATCCAATCTCAACAGCATCATATGTGGCTGTTGAGTTCAGATCAGATGACCCCAGGACGATTAATATATCATGATCCACGTGAATGTCGAATATGTGAAGAGGTTTTCTGATGAATGAGTTTTACAGAAAATTTACTAATTATACTATAACATCTTATTAGTGGTGGCTCATTAATAATTGCACCAATTGACCAACACAATGAAAGGCCAATCTCGATTCGTGGCTCCCAATATGTCTATGTCCTTTAGACTATTATGAAGGTCACTGTTCATACATGACTACGAATGCATAGAGTCACTTTCCATTACTGCCTATAGAATACATGGAAATTACCATCAGAAGCTTTTACAGCATTGGCACCATGGGCACGTGCCATTTTTACCAGGTCCCATGAATCATCAATCACCAGCTATAGCCATATTAGATTGTATCTGTATCCTCCACATCTGGCAAAGTTCCAGAGACAGTGGGTGCAACAATCTTGTTTTTAGAGTTTGTGATTATGACCAGAGCAGAATTGGCATGTCAAGCCAACTTCAAGTGTTGAGTGTCCTCAAAAACAATTACTACAGGACCCTGTATGAGTCCCCAGATGTCAGTATGGAATCAGTAACTATGTCATTTAGAATACTGGTGGGAACGTTCATGGTGATGAAATAATCAAAATTACTAATGATCAAATTGATTCAATGCAAATTAGGAGTCAAATTGTTTTAAATTCATAGGCAGGTCCATCACAAAAGAAATGCTCGCTGCCTTTTTACATATTGCAGATGATTGCATCAGTAACAAAATGGAGACATGACATCAGGAGGGTCCGCACTGGTTTCCCAATAATGTCTTGCATCTATCAACACTGTACGGTATATAGCATGTTTACAAGCCTAGACAGGGAATGCAGCAGCATATTTAGGGTGATTTATTATGGTGATACTGTAGTTTGTCAAATCTCACAGCTCAGAAATAGAGATAGGAAGAGAAAACACCAGAACACTGGACAAATGCTACTGACATGTTATATTTTCAGTAATGTGTATTATATGTGTTTTTTCAGATGCAGACCTAAATATGAGAGTAGTAGTCTTGGAATAAGGCCACCTTCATATGTAGGTGAAAAAGCGGTACTAGTGTCATCAGTGCATTCCATCAGTGTGTTATCAGGTTTTTTCTGGTATGGATAAATAAATAATTTAATTACAGAGCTTCTCCTATATTTTGCAATGTTAAACACAGAGAGAACACGGATGGCACACAGATGCCATCCATGTGATGTGCATGTTTTTCTCGCACCCATAGACTTGTTTTGACCCTTGGAACACAGAGAAACACAGTACAACAAACGTGAAAAAATACTCTGCTGTAAGAAAAATTCCAACAATGAACAGCAAGTGCTAGTAAAAAGATGATGACAAAACAGAGTATTTAATTGATACGTTTTTTGCGACTTGTTCACTGTATGTGCATGGCCCGTGCGTTCATTTTTATTCCATTGGTTTCTTGCTTTTGCAAGTCTTTGGGAGGTTTCCACCCCTCCCATGTGAGCCATGCACATATAAAGCCGTCTTACACAGCATGCCCATATCAGACATTGCCTCTCTGAACCCTGCTCATATAGGTACTGTTCACATGGTCAGGTTTTAAATACATTGGATAGGACTGCTCTGATGGGTATACCTTGGCGTTGGTGGAGCAGCTTAGCGTACATTTTTTGCAAAAAACGTATCAACTAAATACTCTGTTTTGTCATCATCTTTTTACTAGCACTTGCTGTTCTTTGTTGGAATTTTTTTACAGCAGAGTATTTTTTCACGTTTGTTGTACTGTGTTTCTCTGTGTTCCAGTCTCTTGGTGGTGTGAACACTGTCCTACCGACTTGTCTACTGTATGTGCATGGCCCGTGCATTCGTTTTTATTCGATTGTTTTGACCCTTGTCACCCATGCTGGACATGTTTCTGTGTGGTTTGAACTAACACACAGTCCATGTAAAAACACCAACAAGAGTAGTCCAATAAGTGATAATTAGTGATGTGTGAACCCCCCGATGTTCGGGATCGGCGGGTTCGCCCGAATTTTTTTTGTGAAGTTCGAGTTTGGGGCTGGAGATGACGCGAACATGCGTCCGAACTTCGAACTCGGACTTTGCAGATATGGTATGGGGTGGGGGATCCATAAAAAAAGCAAAAAATTCATAATAAACATTCTAATTTTACTTACCTGTCCAGCAACGCGTCCTCCCATCCCGCTGTCTCCCAGCCACATCTGCTTCCAGGGCCACTCTTTAACTTCCGCCGGTATTCACTGCACTTAGCAGTCATCGGCTTTTTCCGGCTGGTAGGTGCCGGCCGCAGCTCTAGGACTTAGTGTGAATGTCATTCATATCGTGTAGCTCACATCTGTCCTATTGAATCTGAATTTAATTTACACCACTTGTCTACATTCTTACTGCACTAGAAAGCAGAAGCAAGCCAGCACGGAGTCATTCAGAGACAATGAGCTTGCTAATGACAAGCAACTGTACTGAGTTTTTTGCATTTATTTAGAAGGCAATAATTTTAAAAAAAATAATACAGCACCCTGTTGCATGTGCTGTCTTGTTGGTATTGTAGCTTCTTAATTTTTTTATTTTTTTATTACTGATAAGCGAGTTGAATTCTGTTGAAAAAAAAAATAGAAAAAAATTGTCATTTAACTGTGCATATCTGTTTTTGCACTCATGTTTGACTAGTTTAATTTGATATCCATACATACCAAACATTTGTTATTGTCTACTGACACACTTTACTTTCTGTATGTGCACCTATCCACCTAGCAGTTTTTATTATACCCTTTTTGGCAAAGGGTGAAGAATTGGTGTTAAAAAGATTGTCAAAAGATATCATTTTACAATGATATTGTAAAAGAAAAGAAAACATGCTATGGCTAAAATTGTGTGAGCTGCTAAAAGCAGAAGAAGCATTACCACAAGTGGCACCAGCCATCCAGGCAATAGTACTACCAAACACAGACCAAAATTGGCCTCCTTTGCATTTAACAAGCATATTAGGGAGGAGGAGGTGGGGGTGTTATGAAATTTATGGCACAACACTCACCTCATTTACAGAAGCATGCTGTTACCTCTGACAGTGACACTGTTGGTTTGAGTCAGTGTTCTGCATAATACGGTTTGCCTGATCCAAAGTAACTAAGAGGGATAATTTTTGGACCACTTTTTAATTTAAAAAAAACATACTTTGTCTGTTAGTTCACTGTACTATTAAGTGGCGCTGTTGATTATAACTGAGTTACTGTCCATTTTTATTTTTAGGGTGAGGTCAATTTGACATTACAAATAGAGCTGAACGAAATTGTTTGGAAAACAATCGCCAATCTCAAATTCGGATTCATTGCACATTGAGATTTGTGTTCAGATTCCTGAGCTTTTTTCCTAAAAATCAGCAAAAGTTAGCCAAAGTTTGGTAAATGACTGAGCTCACTAAGGTTTCTTTCAGACATCAGTGGCCGCAAAACATACAACACACATGCACACTGATGACACATAGATGACGTCACTGTGTCATCAGTGTGACACATACTGGCTCCTAGAAATCAGCGGTACTGTACATGTTGTTGTCCGGCACCAGTTGCTGAAGTGAAGACATCTCACATCACTGTCCCCTGCTCGTGCTGTAATCAGCGCTAGCAAGGGACAATGTTGAGAGTTGTATTCAACTGTTAACAGCCAGAACAGATGGTGACTGATGGGTATATTCATCAGCCACTGCCTGCACTATAAATAAATTTAAAATCTGATGTGGGGTTCCAGAATGACATGGGGATAATCAGCCAGGCAAAACTGTCAGCTGCACGCTGCAACCCTCAGCTGTCAGCTTGAGCGAGGCTGGTTATCATGAATAGAAGGGTTCTCACAACGTATTTTTTATAAGAAATAATTATAAAAACAGTTTGGGTTGCCCCACTATTTTTGACTACCAGCCAAGCGAAAGCAACCAGCTGGGTGCTGGTATTCTTAGGCTGGTAAGGGACCATGGATATTGCCCACAAACCTAAAAATAGCAGCCCACAGCCACCCCAGAAAAAGCTCATCTATTAGATGCACCAATTTTGGTGCTTTTCCTGGCTCTTCTCACTTACCTTGTGGCCGGGGCAAGTGGGATTCATATTTGTAGGGTTGATGTTACCTTTGTATTTTCTGATGACATCAAGTCTATAATCCTATAGCTATATTTTAAATAAACACACAGTCAGAATAAAGTTCTTTAATTGAAAGAATGACAAAAACTCCATTAATGAATCTAAATTAAACCAGACTCACCTTATCACCCATTCCACTGAAGCCATGGTTTCCTGTAATATAACAAAAATAAAAAATGACCATATCCCTCACCTGCCCATCGTTCTGTCACATGCTGTAATCCATGTATGAGGATAATCAGTGTTCAACCTGGACTGTGTCAAAATGTGACCGTTGAGGCTGAGAACCACTGAGGAATAAGATGCTGCGAGTTCAGCATAAGTGACCAGCAAAGTTTACGCTGGTCACTGAGGCTGCTTTCCTAGTCTCTAATAGCCATGCCATGCCGTACTGTAATTTCCTATAACAACCCATTAATATAAACCATCCATTGTGTCATATATGGTTCTAACTTATGCCTCAGCACGGTATGGCATAGTCTACTACACTATTCCATAGAATAATGGAAAAAGTATTCTTATCCTTATTAGTCCAGTATATATCTAAACTACACGTTTTCATGTAGCATGTTTGGTTTATGCCAAAGTCAGCTTTCCTGACGCATACATCAAACATATTTTATAACTGAAGTGTGAATAGATTTTTTCTTTTTCACAACATCTACAAGTTGTTGTCAAACTCAACTTTTTCACCACCATTATGCTCCTCACATTTTCTTTCAGATACAGGCTAAGTTATATGGAGAACTCAAACCAAACAAGTTCAAATGTTTTCTTTCTTCTTGGCTTATCTACTGTTCCTTTTCTTCAGGTTTTATGCTTTCTTATTTTCTTGGTAATGTACATGAGTACATTTTCAGGAAACCTTCTACTTATTATCGTAGTGACCACCAACCCAACATTACACACCCCTATGTACTTCTTTTTGAGTAATCTCTCTGTTATTGACATCAGCTTTTCCTCCAGCATTGTTCCTGTACTCCTCAAAAATACTTTATCCAAGGACAAGAGTATTTCCCTACTTGCCTGTGCTTTTCAGATGTTCTTTGCATTGGTACTTGGGGCAACAGAGTGCATTTTACTTTCAGTCATGGCTTATGACAGGTTTGTCGCCATCTGTAGACCATTACATTACAACACTATTATGAGCAAGAAGGTGTATGTTTGTTTAGCTATAGTATCATGGAGTATTGGTTTAATAAATGCACTAATACATGTGACCCTCGTTTTCCAGTTACCTTTCTGTAGGTCTCATGAAGTCAAAAATATCTTTTGTGAGGTGCCTCCTTTCTTAAAACTATCCTGCAAAGAGCCTTGGCTCAATGAGGTTGCAATGTATATAGCAACCGGCATCATTGTTATGTTTGCTTTCTTCTTGACTGTAGTTTCATATGTACAAATAATTTCCACAGTTTTGAAGATTCGCTCCTCAGAAGGAAGGCAGAAAGCTTTCTCTACATGCGCCTCGCACCTCACTGTTGTCTCCCTCTATTATGGAACCCTCATGTTCGTGTATCTTCAACCTCGATCTTCTTTCTCTTCGGAAATAGGCAAGACCATTACTGTTCTCTATACAGTGGTCACTCCTATGTTGAATCCCATAATCTACAGTATCAGAAATAAGGATGTTAAGAACTGTGCATTAAAGCTTATGAAAAAGAGAATCAAATCTTAAACAGAAAGGAGGGTTTCATAGCCAACATGAAAATGAACACCCCTTGCAGTGCCATATTTTACCACCCAATCAGTGTCAGACTGAAGAACATTGGGCTCACCAGAGGATTTGATTCTGGGGGCTCACCTTTCTCCCCCACTCAAGAGCCCCATAACACTGCAAGGTTTACACTATGAATTCACCTGAAGAAGAAGCCAGGGCCCACCGGAGGATTCTCCAGATCTCTGGTGGGCCAGTCCAACCCTGCACCCAATAAAAAATGGAAGAAGGAATGACAATAAACCCTAAATAATACTACTTTCTTTGCTAAAGGTGGTAAGCACTTGTATTGGGCTTCATATCTACAATAACTCTAGAGTTAGAAAAAAGAAGACGTGACATAGCCATCAAGACCCTCTGAGGTAATGCCCACCCCAAGTTTGCTAACAATGTACATTTTTTGGAGAGAATAGTCCTGAGTAGGCTCTCACCATTTGGTAGCTGTGATGATGAAACTCTTATTGGTTCACCTGGTGAGGTGGATCTTTTAAGACCAAAGTGATCAGCAAAAACAGAACATGACAGTGTAGCGGAGTGAGGGATGATGCATGTGTAAGGAGATGACCATGTTGCCCTCATCCCCACTTGAAGAAACAAGTTTAATGTTATATGATGTATTGTGAACTATGATGTACAGGGTGGGCCATTTATATGGATACAACTAAATAAAATGGGAATGGTTGGTGATATCAACTTCCTGTTTGTGGCACATTAGTATATGGGAGGGGGGAAACTTTTCAAGATGAGTGGTGACCATTGCGGCCATTTTGAAGTTGACCATTTTGGATACAACTTTTTTTTTCAATGGGAAGAGGGTCATGTGACACATCAAACTTATTGAGAATTTCACAAGAAAAATAATGGTCTGCTTGGTTTTAACGTAACTTTATTCTTTCATGAGTTATTTACAAGTTTATGACCACTTATAAAATGTTTTCAAAGTGCTGCCCATTGTGTTGGATTGTCAATGCAACCCTCTTCTCCCATTCTTGACACTATTAACACTCCAAGAATAAAAACAATTAAAAACCAGACAAAAACTCCAATGTCCGTAATAGGACTACAAGCCGTGCCCCTCTACCTCCTTAACATTTATTAGAGTGAATACCATGTAAGAGGTTTAAACAATATTTTCAATACCTAGTACAATCAGTAATTATAACACTACCTATACAGATGCTTAAGTGTCCAATAAGTGTATGACTGCAATGCTGCATAGGTGCAAGCAAATACACTTGGAACAAGATAAGTTGATGCCTTACACCCAATCAGCACAATGAATGCACAGAAATAAATAAGCAAAGAGGGCAGAAATGACTCAATACCGGGTACAGGAAAAGACTGCAAGAAGAATCAATAACACAGGTCAACGAAAAAAAAATTTTTTTCTGGTGTCCAAAATATTTTAATGAATTTGGGGTATTTTTGGGGTGCTGATTCTGAATATGTCATCAGTTTTGCCAGATTGGCTCAAGTTTTTGAGATTTTTGGTATCTTATTTATAGCACTTGTTGGTAAATGCGACGCATCATCTCATTAATTTCTTTGGATTAGTACTTGAACTGAGCAGTTCTCAATATAGTTTTGTGTTAATTAGTGTTCTAAAAGTTTGTTCATAGCTTGATTTTTGCACTAACTTTATGTTGTTGTCTGTTTTCCAGTGAAAAGCATGAACTCATCATGAAGAAGTTGTCTTAACGATCCAGACTCATTCTGTTACATTTGTGGTGAATATACACTGCCAAAACATAGAAGAAACATAACACACTTCGTAAAAAAAGTGTATTTTGCCTATTTTGGGGTTATGCTTGGGGACCAAGACAAGTTTTGGGCACCACACATAGTGTGCAAAGCATGTATCGAATTATTACGAAAATGGAGCAAAGGACAAAGAAAAAGCTTCAAATTTGGTGTTCCAATGGTGTGGAGAGAGCCAAAAAATCATCATGATGACTGTTATTTATGGTAAACACAGGTACAGGCACATCTTCACAATGAGGGACAGGCCTTCTTGCAGATTCCATGTTACTCCCATTTTCGTTTCTTATGCTTATTGAATCCTTGCACTTGCACTGCACAGAAATAACAGTCATCATGATGATTTTTTGGCTCTCTCCACACCATTGGAACACCAAATTTGAAGCTTTTTCTTTGTCCTTTGCTCCATTTTCGTAATAATTCGATACATGCTTTGCACACTATGTGTGGTGCCCAAAACTTGTCTTGGTCCCCAAGCATAACCCCAAAATAGGCAAAATACACTTTTTTTACGAAGTGTGTTATGTTTCTTCTATGTTTTGGCAGTGTATATTCACCACAAATGTAACAGAATGAGTCTGGATCGTTAAGACAACTTCTTCATGATGAGTTCATGTTTTTCACTGGAAAACAGACAACAACATAAAGTTAGTGCAAAAATCAAGCTATGAACAAACTTTTAGAACACTAATTAACACAAAACTATATTGAGAACTGCTCAGTTCAAGTACTAATCCAAAGAAATTAATGAGATGATGCGTCGCATTTACCAACAAGTGCTATAAATAAGATACCAAAAATCTCAAAAACTTGAGCCAATCTGGCAAAACTGATGACATATTCAGAATCAGCACCCCAAAAATACCCTAAATTCGATGAAATATCTTTGGCACCAAAAATGCTGTTGACCAGTGTAATCTATGTGGCCTTATAATACTACTAGATGGTGGCCCAATTCTAACGCATTGGGTATTATAGAATATGGCCAGCGGGAGACCAACGTTCAAAAGATGGTCCAGGATGATCCACCACGATCTGCGATCTCACAGCGGGGGCCTGGTCGCTGCTGCGTGTCACACTGAGACTAAGTACCCATGTTGCAGAAATGCTGCGCAAATTTCCACAGCATTTCCAGCCGCGAGAAAAAACGCATGTGAACTTGCGTTTTCTCACGGAAAACATGCGTTTTTCACGCGATTTTCGTATGCGGAATTCAAGCACATGTCAAGCAATTTGAAGCATCTCTTGGAATGTGATTGACAGGTTCGTCACACTTGTCAAGCATAGTGTTTGACAATTGTGATCAACTTTTTACTATTGATGTTGCCTATGCAGCATCAATAGTTAAAGATAGAATGTAAAAAATAATTTAAAAAATTTAAAAAAAAGGTTATTCTCACCTTCTGATGGCCCCCGATCTCCTCTCCACGCTCTTGGCATCTCAGTAATGCTTAGCGCGAAGGACCGGAGATCATGTCACTCTCGTGAGAGCGCGACGTCATTAGCGGTCTTTCGCGCAAAGCATTACTGGGAACGGAAGATACCGGGCGCATAGTGAGAGGGGAGAAAGAGTCTGGGGGCTGTCGGAAGGTGAGCATATCACTATTTTTTATTTTAATTCTATTTTTTTACAGGTTTATGGTACCCAGGGACTGGGTCATCTCCCGGCTGCGTCGCCGCTGACCTCCGTGCGGCAGAAGATGACCAGCGGTAACCGTCGGGAGATCAGCGGCTAGCACTGCAGATCTCCCGACGGTAGCGGTGTCGTGCATCGTTCAAATTCCGCGCCATTTCGTGGCCGGACTGTGCCTTTCGCTGATTGGTCGCGGCCGGCCGGGCGCGACCAATCAGCAACGCGGGATTTCCGCTACAGACAGACAGAATTAGACGATTATATAGTAGATCTGTACCCAGTGGTGCATCTAGCATATTTGGTTGAAGCACAATGACAGCCCAAATAAAACCATCAGTGCTCGAAAGGTCAGTTATGGAGGGGAGAGGCAGGCTGCAAATTGCCCAACGCTTGTCACCAGAAAACTGTCTTCTTCAAGGGCCGTGACAAGAGAGTTATAGCACGTCTTATAAATACCTTGGATGATCAAAGTGGATTTGTCGCAGCTGAGGGATCTGAGTTCAGGGATGGGAACGCTCTGCTGCTCTCGCTCCCCGGAAGGGATGTACTGTTATCATAGTAACCCAAGACACTGCGCATACATTACAAACATAGAGGAACAGATCAGCTCCTTAGGCTACTTTCACATTTGCGCCGTTTTGCGCAGCGTTTTGTGCACATATAAAACGCAAGCAAACAACGCTTGCAGCGCAGCGTGCTGATGACAACAAAAAAACGCATTTTTTGGGTTTTCATGCTTTTTTTGCATGCGTCTGCGTTTTTTATGTGTGTGCGTTGTCTAAGTGTCACATTACACAGGAGGAAAATCCTTGAAAAATTCTTGAAACAGACTCCACCAATGGGCGTGTGTCATGGGAAATCTTTATATATAACCTGTTTACAGCTGAATTCTTCAGATTTGGTTGCTTTTTCCTTTGTGAAAATGGATCTGCGTTAATAATAATAATCTTTATTTTTATATAGCGCTACACTAACATATTTCACAGCGCTTTACAGTTTGCACACATTATCATCACTGTCCCCGATGGGGCTCACAATCTAAATTCCCTATCAGTATGTCTTTGGAACATGGGAGGAAACCGGAGTACTCAGAGGAAACCCATGCAAACACGGGGAGAACATACAAACTCCTTGCAGATGTTGTCACCCCTGAGCCACCATGCTGCCAGGGATTGTACATATGATATGTATTTTCTCCATCATCTCTTCAGTTTATTCACCACACACTGACTAGAGGATGTGGTTAATTGCAAGGTATATCTAGAATCCCCTGGCCTTGAGTCACAAAGAGTGAAATGATGATGGTAAAAACACACCATCCTCAATTCACTCTTTATGATACCTGGCAAGGTAATATTAGCAGACTGAAGAGACTGGTGGTGAAAATACAAGTCATATATTTGTGTTTTTGACTACACATATCTCTAGGAATGACACAAGAAACGTGTCATTAATGGAGCTATGTGGTGGCAAAAACACAAAGTGTACGGGGCAGTGTGTGTACGGCGCAGTGTGTAGGTGGAAAAAAAACATTAATCAAACAGTATTAGGGGAAACCAGGTTTTGACATTTATTAAAAAAAATAAAAATCAAAAGGTTTTATTGGGAATGACATTTAGGGGAAGATGGTGGCAAGTTGGGGGTGTGAAGAGACGAGGAATGGCTAGAAGGCGAGGAAGGGGTTCTAGGGGAAGGGGCAACAAAAGTTGGGGGGAAATGAGCTCAGGGATGAAACTCGAGGCAGGTTGAAACACAGTGTGAAGTGAAGGGGGAGGGACGGTCAAAGTTTTCCTCTTTTTGTGTCTCCTGTGTCCTTGTGTGTCCTGCCTGGACCTCCTGGAGCTGGGTGACCGCCTTGACCTTTCTGACAGCCTGGAGCTGGGTGACCTTTGCTGTGTGGGAGCAAATATGGAATGGGGTCCCCCATTTGCTGCTGCTGATGCTACCGCTGCTCGGTGGTGGCGGTGCCAGTGCTGGTCCTTGCAGGAGAAGTGGTGGCGGCAGTGCTTGTCCAGGCAGGAGGAGTGGTGGTGGCAGTGCTGGTCCAGGCTGGAGGAGTGGTGGTGGTGGCGGTGCTCCAAGCAGGCATGGTGGTGGCAGTGGTGGTCCAAACAGGAGCAGCGCTTGCCATGGTGGTGGTGGTGGAGTGTCCTGCAGCACTCGGCCTTGGAGTGGTGTAGTGGTGTCCGGCTTGGCTTGGAATGCAGGTGGCCGTGCAGTGGTATGCAGCTGAAGTCGGTAGTGAGGTGAAGCGAGTCAGTGGTGGCACAGTTGGAAATGACACCACTGACTGCTGCATGTACTCACTCTGCTGCATAGCCTGCAAGAAAGCAGTGTTGCAGGCCTGCATCACAGTCAGCTGGAGATCTGGACCAAGGTGATCCGCCATGGCCCGTTTAATTTTGCTGAAAAAATGGTGCGCTGGTCTGTTGAGGTCGGCTTCCATATGGTCAAGGTGACTGTCGACAGAGTGGAAGCGGTGGTCCATGTGGTTAAAATCGCTTTCCACTCTGTCTGACAGCACCTTGATGCCATTCTGAAAGACCGAGCTCAAGTGAAGGAACTCGGGCATCACATTCCTGTCCGAGGCCCTCTAAAGATGGCGGGAAGTGCCCGCAAAACCAGTGGCAGAGACCTGGGACAGGGGAAGACCTGACATACCAGCGTCCTGATCTCCAGTTGTCTGTGTTGCCGACCTGCAAGCTGCTTCCTGGCTGTCGGATGGCTGGGACGGGTCCGAGGTCGTTCGATGAAGGACCGCTCCAGGGACAGGTTGCAGGGTGCTGCTCCAGGTGCTGTGAAAAGAAAAGAAAAACATTAGTATCATGCATTTACAAGCGCCAACTCCTGTGGAGTAGAAAAGCACAGAGTAAAAAACAATACAATACAACAAAATACTTACGCTCTCGTGGCACGGACCGGTCTTAGGAACTCCAACAGCCGATGGTATCTATATTTTGTTCTGGTCCTTGCCGCAGCACCACTGCAACCCTGGCCCTCCTGACGAACATCCCTGTTGAAGCGGTCCTTCATCGAGCGCCAACGGGTTCTGACTTTGTTCACTGTGGAAAAAAGAAATAAAAAAAATTAGACAATGCACTGATGGTCAAATCACTAGCATCGCACACACTTGTGTGTTCACGGCCAAGGTGACTGCGGCATCACACAGCAATACAATAGACAATGCACTATTGGCCATGATAACACAAATGTGTATGATGCTAAAATATCTCTAGCATCACACACACCTGTGTGATCACGGCCAAGAGTCACTGCGGCATCACACATCAATACAATAGACAATGCACTGTTGGCCATGATAACACAAATGTGTATGATGCTAAAATATCTCTAGCATCACACACACCTATGTGATCATGGCCAAGAGTCACTGCCACATTGAAGAGCATTGAAATACTTACGAAAATCCTTGCGGACCCGGGGAGAGACATTGTCCCAGCCATCCATCAGTGCTGCGGCTACCTCATTCCACAGCCGCTGGGTCACCACCTTGTCCGCGTGCTGCAGATCATGGCTGTCCCACAATGGGACTCGCTGCTGGACCCAGTTGATCAGGGCGTCGTTGTCCAGGGTGATTTCTTTGTCCCATTGTAGAGCCTAGAAAAAAAAGAAAAACATTATAATCTTGGAAAGATTTGGAAATGAAAAAGATAGAAAAAGATACAGAAAAGAAGAAAGATTGAAGATGAAAAACAGGACATAAAAAAAGGCAGGGGGGAAAAAATAAAAAAAGGACATTCACAGTCAGTCTATACTTACAGGCCGTCTCCCCGCTAGCACTTGGACTGGCTTCTCCTGCTGTTCGTCCTCCAAAACCGTGGCCGATGAGGTCTGAAAAAGAACAAAAATTAATTTGCCACATGTGTACATGCAGCAGCAAATACTTACCCAAAATGTAGGGCAGGAAGATACTCACTTCACTCTCTGCTTGGGCCAGTTCACCCTGGGCCGGTGTGTACTCCTCTCCAGAAGACATGCTGCAATAAAAAAAAATACATTAGTACATAATAAATTTAAAAGAGGACAGGCAGACATTAGGTTAGAATACTCACATTCCTGAAGTTCCTGCTTGTCTCAAAATAACTGGATCCTCTTGTGTCACTTGTAGGCTGTCTGTATCTGTCGAGTAGTGGTCTGCCAGTGCAAACACCTTCTTTTTGTTAGCGTGGCTGGTCTGAGCCGGAATCTCCAGGAGTGGACCCTCTGGGCCGTGGCACAGAGGGGCCCCGGGCGAGCTGCCAGGTGGAACCGACAGCAAAAGAACAACAAGGTTTACCCGTACAGCCCTCCAAACAAATGCAGTGGACCCATATAATAAAGATGGCAAAACAGGTGCAAAAATACCAATCAAGCAACTGCTCCAGCCTACCAATACATGGAGGGGGCGATTGCCTGGTATTTTGATGCACAAAACCAGGTGGAACCGACCCCTATACAGGGACCGTTAGGAACAGGCCCAGGGGTTTGAGTACCACGGTAGCCGATACCGAGAGGGGTGGCTCAGGATGGACTGGAGTAGGACTGTGGGACTGAAGTGTAGATGACAGAACAGAGCTGGAACACAGGAGACAGGAATGGAGTAAGACTATAGACTGGAACGTGGAGGAACTGAAGTGTAGATGACAGGACAGACTTGGAACACAGGAGACAGGAATAAAGGAGGATGGAAGGACTGGAGCAGGATGGAACAGAAACACCGGAGGCAGGACTGGAGTAGGATGGCAGGACTGGAGCAGGATGTAACAGGAACATCGGAGGCAGGACTGGAGTAGGATGGCAGGACTGGAGCAGGATGGAACAGGAACAACAGAGGCAGGACTGGAGTAGGACGGCAGGACTGGAGCAGGATGGAACAGGAACACCTGGAGGCAGGACTGAGAATACTGCATAGAACACGGAAGACAGGCTGCGAGGCTGCTGCAGGAAACACCAAGGACGGCACCGAGAGGCTGCAGAGAGCACAGAAGGAAGCAGGGTCCAGTGTGCAAGGTAACACAACGATCAGGCGCCTCCCTCAGGGGGAAGCGGCCTGATATGGCCCCGTCTGGTCTGCCATTGGACCGATGGTGCTTCCGGGTCAGGGCACAGTCGGAGCACAAGAAGGAGAAGGGAGGTGCGGCCGCGGCCTATGGCGCATGCGCATTGCATGCAGAGATGGCGTCGGCCGCGAGCCCGTCAGAGGTGACCACCATGGCCGTCGGGTGACGAGAGGCTGCGGCGTGGGAGCGGAGGCCGGGAGAGTATGCAGAGATGGTGTGGGATTGGAGGCCGGGTGAGTATGTCAGAGCGGTGTAACAGTAACCCCTCCCCTAAGCCGCCCTCCACAGAGATTAGCAAGAAATCTCTTGAGGATACGGGGAGCATTGATATTCTCCCGAGGTTCCCAGGATCTCTCCTCAGGACCAAAGCCCTTACAATCAACAAGAAAGAATGTCCTACCTCTAACCTTCTTCATAGCGAGAATGTCCTGCACTTCAAAGACATCATCGGTACCCACCGGCTGAGGACCAGGATCAGGTAAGGAATGGAAGCGATTCAGCACCGCAGGTTTCAGGAGAGAGACGTGGAAGGTGTTTGGGACCAAGAGCGAAGCAGGCAACCTCAATTTGTAGGCGACCTCGTTGATACGTCCAAGAATTTCAAATGGACCGATGTAGCAAGGTCCCAACTTGCAATGCGGGGGTCCCTTTTTAGGATCAGCAAGGCATAATCTGACATGTGGGCCAATGTTCCCGGTGTCAATGATGCACTGCGAGTGCTGGTTGGAGGAGCACTTTCTGGCAAATCCACATCCCTCCAGTCACGCACAAACCCTGTACCAGACCTTGCCACACCAACATTTTCACTTGCCCCACGAGATGCATCCTCCTCCCCTAAGTAATCATCCCCATCATCATCCTCCTCCTCCTCTTCTTCCTCCAACTCGTCCAGGAGAGGTCCCTGAGCAGACAATGGCTGAATGTCATCAAGGATTCCCTCCACCTCTTCCTCCTCGTCAACATTGGCTGCAGACGCCTGCTCCTTAAGGTGCGTCAAAGTTTGCATGAGCAGACGCATAAGTGGGATGCTCATGCTTAGGATGGCGTCATCTGCGCTTACTAGCCGTGTGCATTCCTCAAAACACTGAAGGACTTTACAGAGGTCTTTCAGCTTCGACCACTGCACACCTGTCAACTCCATGTCTGCTCTCAAAGTGCCTGGCCGTGTATCCTCCCACAAATGCATTATGGCCTGCCTCTGCTCGCACAGCCGCTCCACCATGTGCAGGGTGGAGTTCCACCTTGTTGCAATGTCGATAATGAGGCGGTGGTTGGGAAGGTGGAGCAATCGCTGCAGCTTCTGCATACGAACGGAGTGTACAGGCGACCGGCGGATGTGCGCGCACAGTCTTCGCACCTTCTGGAGCAGGGCTGTTAACTCCGGATAATTTTTGAGGAAGCACTGCACCACCAGGTTCAAGGTGTGAGCCAAGCAAGGTATGTGGCTGAGTTTTGAAAGGGCTATGGCTGCCACAAAATTATGGCCGTTATCAATAACTACCTTGCCTGCCTCAAGATGTACACTGCCCAGCCATGACTCAGTTTGTCGCTTCAAGTACTCGGCCAGCACCTCGGCGGTGTGTCTGTCGCCCAAACACATCATCTGCAACACAGCCTGCTGAAGCTTTCCACTAGCTGCTCGATAGGGGGACACCTCGTGTGCAACAGTGGCAGCTGCAGATGGAGTGCTCATACAACTGCGCTCTGTGGACGAGCTTTCGCTTCTGGAGGAGGAGGAGGAGGGTCGAACGCCTACAGCCAACTGTTTCCTATACCGTGGGCTAGGCAGCACTGTCCCACCACCGCTGTCCCCTGTGGACCCTGCATCCACTACATTAACCCAGTGCGCAGTGATGGATACGTAACGGCCCTGGCCATGCCGACTGGACCATGCATCAGTTGTGAGGTGCACCTTTCCACTCACTGACTGCTTGAGTGCATGGACAATGCGGTCTTTTACATGATGGTGGAGGGCTGGGATGGCTTTGCGAGAGAAGAAGTGGCGACTGGGTAGGTCATAGCGTGGTACTGCATAGGCCATGAGTTCGCGGAAAGCTGCACTTTCCACCAACCGAAAGGGCATCATCTCAAACGAGATTAGTTTGGCAATGTGGGCGTTCAAACCCAGTGTACGCGGATGAGAGACTGAGTACTTTCTTGACCTACTCATAGTGTCTGGGAGGGTGAGCTGGACTTGAGAGCTGCATATGGTGGAAGTAGCGGTGGACAGGGCGGACTGAGAGAGGGTTGATGATGGTGATGGAGTTGGTGTTCTTTCTGATGGCCTAGATTCAGTATTTCGTTGATATAACAGTGGGATTCCCTGACTGCTGTGGCCTTGCAACGACACCTCAACATTTGCTGCTGTGCTAACCGGTGGGCTTACAGTGGGAGAAAAAATGTAGCGTTGCTGACTACCTTCTTTGTGATCAGTTGCACATGTGGCACTTGAGGTTTGGTGTTGTGGGAAGGGGCACCTGAGTCTCATCAGGGTCAGAATCTGGCTCTGTACACTGCGAGGACAATGTAGTGCTCTGAGTGAATGTACCAGCAGAATCATCTATCAGCGGCTGTGCATCAGTGCACTCCATGTCAGATTCATCTTGGCTTGGGTAATTCACCATTTCACTTGATAATCCAGGCATGGTATGTGAAAACAGCTCCGTGGAGTAATCAGTAGTATGGCCTGCATCATCCTTCAATCTTGGTTGGGGTGAAGGACACAAGGAAAGGTGTGGTTCATGAACATGAGCCTCCAATGACGACTCAGTGCTTTTACTTTTTACAACTTCAGAAGAGGAGGCGATAGAGCTGGAGGCTGAGTCAGCAATGTAAGACAAAACTTTTTCCTGATGCTCTGGCTTTAAAAGCGGTTTGCCAACTCCTAGAAAACTAAGCCTTCGAAGCCTTATGGAGCCAGACGATGACGCAGGCTCAACACCTCCTGCATTCGGTCCTATTTTGCTCTTGCCACTACCATCAGATCCACCACCAACACCATCATTACCAGCTGCCAACCCCGCCCAATTCCACGGCCTCTTCCACCAGCCTTCCTCATTTTTTGTAGAAATGTAGACAAAATCCAACATACTGTATAGTAATGTAAAACAAGGTACAAGGTGTCTATAGGACAGGGGAGATTTTGAATTTCTGCACACACTAGTGGACACTGGACACTTTTGGATTGTGTGAGGCCCACTGAATATCAGAGCGCTATGTCACAGGCTCGATGGCACAGGTGTGAAAAAAGTGACTACAGGATCACAGAGATTTTGAATTTCTGCACACACTTGTGGACACTGGACACTTTTGGATTGTGTGAGGCCCACTGAATATCAGAGCGCTATGTCACAGGCTCGATGGCACAGGTGTGAAAAAAGTGACTACAGGATAAGGGAGATTTTGAATTTCTGCAGACACTTGTGGACACTGGACACTTCGATTGTGTGAGGCCCACTGAATATCAGAGCGCTATGTCACAGGCTCGATGGCACAGGTGTGAAAAAAGTGACTACAGGATAAGGGAAATTTTGAATTTCTGCACACACTTGTGGACACTGGATACTTGGATTGTGTGAGGCCCACTGAATATCAGAGCGCTATGTCACAGGCTCGATGGCACAGGTGTGAAAAAAGTGACTACAGGATAAGGGAGATTTTGAATTTCTGCACACACTTGTGGACACTGGACACTTGGATTGTGTGAGGCCCACTGAATATCAGAGCGCTATGTCACATGCTCGATGGCACAGGTGTGAAAAAAGTGACTACAGGATAAGGGAGATTTTGAATTTCTGCACACACTTGTGGACACTGGACACTTTTGGATTGTGTGAGGCCCACTGAATATCAGAGCGCTATGTCACATGCTCGATGGCACAGGTGTGAAAAAAGTGACTACAGGATAAGGGAGATTTTGAATTTCTGCAGACACTTGTGGACACTGGACACTTTTGGATTGTGTGAGGCCCACTGAATATCAGAGCGCTATGTCACAGGCAGAAATTGGCTAGTGTATCACAAACTACAAGGTGTATGTAGAATTGGGCAGAATAGGAATCTCCCTAGAGTGTAGGTCTGTAAGAACGGAACAAGTCATCCACTTATCCTTCCACAGTGACACACAGATAGCTTCACTGTGGCTGTGATAACAGCCGTTACACGGTACTGAGAGGACCGTACACCGCTGTATGGTGTGAAAAAATGCACGTTCAGTACCTCAGCAGGACAAAAAAAAAATTGGGATTGCTTTTAAAAAAGCAGTTTGCAGAGCAGTGGGTAAACAGCAATGCAGCTGTCAGGAAGCCTTAGAAGGCAGCCTAACAACCAACACCGCTGATCCACCACAATATAGCCTCCCCTTGCACTGCACACACAGTGACTGGTGTGTTGTACAGGCAAAATCGCTAGCAGCAGAAGCAGTTTTTTTTTCTTCTTCCCTGCCTAACGCTCTCCCTACAGAATCAGCAACCTCTCCCTATGCTAAGATCGGCAGAAGTAAGATGGCGGTCGGCGTGCACGCCCTTTTATAACCCCTGTGACGCCCACCAAAGCAAGCCAATCACTTGCATGCCCTTCTGAAAGATGGTGGTGACCCCTGCCTATGTCATCACGTTGCCCACAGTGTCCGTGGATCCTGATTGGCTGAAAAAGAGCACAAAACAAACTTTTGAAACGCGACTTCGGCGCGTAAGTCGCCGACCTCGTGGCCGACCTCATCCTAGGGTCGGGTTTCGTTTCATGAAACCCGACTTTGCCAAAAGTCGGCGACTTTTGAAATTTTTCGACCCGTTTCGCTCAACTCTAGTTACCACTTTCCTACCCTTCCCTATATACTTATCTTTTGGCAAGTGTTGTTCTATCTAAGTTGCTTTCTGTTATCCCTGCTTGTCTTATGTGCTTATATCCTAACATTTCTATCACAGGCCTCCTGGGGATGGGGAAGGGACAGCTTAGGGTATAACACAAATACAGTAAGGTTGGTGGTCCAAACCTCCTCACCTTTAGAGGTTCCTTTGGGAGCAAGGATAGTTAGGGTTCCAGCCTTAGGAACAGTGAAGGGTCACTTTCCCTATTTACATTCTGTCATAGCGTGACAGTGTGGATGACCTTCCTTATAATGTTTTCTGACTTTGCACTTTGTGCAAAGCATTTATGAGTGTAGGAGTAAATCAACTATACTAAATTGTTAATGTTTTTTATGATGCACAAAACTTGACTCCTTTAAACTTGTATGGATGACCCTCCTTATATTTTGTACTTTATGTGCAGCCTTTATGAGTGTAGGAGAACAGCAACTACACTTTATAAATATTTGAATGAGTACTGCCTGTTGTTACCTCTAAGGGGTCTATGGATGACCCTTCTAATAATTTTTCCTAGCTTTGCACTTTCTGCAAGGCTTTTATGAGTTTTGAAGTTCATCAACTACACTTTCAAAATATTTACATTAAAGAAATGTTTATGGATTTAATTAGTCATTCAAACAGTTGAACTTGGTTATTATTATATTACAGTGGTATGTAAAAGTATAAAAAAGCCATAAAAAATATTTCTGGATTCAATTACTTATCCGTATACTATTATGTGCTCTGTGGTACATTATAGTGCTATCTAACCCTTCAAAGAATGTTGAAAAAATTATCTATATTCAGTTACTCATTCATAGAGTATTACATGTATTTCAGTGTTGTCTAACCCTTCAAAAAAATGTTCAAAATGTTTACGGTATTGTACTGCTTTTAAGTGTTATTGGGTACATTTCAGTGGTATATATAAAACACCAAAGAAAAATTTAAAAAATGTTATTGATTCAATTACTGATCCATACAGTATTAAGTGCTTTTTGTTCATTTTGCTGGTATATTAAACTCTAAAAAATTGCATCCAAAACTTTTTAGGAATTCAAGGATTCATCCATACACTGTAATGCAGTTCTTGTTACATTTCGCTAGTATTTTGAAATATAAACAAAGGCTTTCAAAAAATGTTATGGATTCAATAATTTATGTATACACTTTAATGTGCTTTTGTTAAATCTACAGTGGGTTAAAATTAAAAAAAAAAAAAACACTTGGCCTGGTATAGTTCACAAAATATTTTTTGTTAAAAAAATTGACTATTGTCATATATACTGCTTTGAGTAAAATTTTGTTGGTTTGAAATAAAAAACAAAATTGGCCTGCTACAGGTGAACATTTTCTTAATATTTTAATGAGGCCATCCAGTTGGAGCCCTAAAGGGTGTAGCGATGATCATGCTTGTAATTAGACTGTACTGTATTATTATGGTGTATCTGAGTCCCTCTTACAGCACATTTTTTCCAGTTCTTGCTTCCTTAATAAACTACACTGAAACGTACAATTTTTTAACTAAAAATGTAAATTTTGGTTTACTTAAATTATTATTTTTTAAAAAATCCTTTTTAAATTTTACCTTATATGCAAGTCATTATACAGTAAAGAATGTTTTTTATTTTTTTTCCTTCATGAAAAATCCAATTTCTTGTTTATTTTGAATGTTTTAGGCTAGGTGCCCACGTTAGCGTTTTTAAACGCTCAGGAAACTGATCCCCTTCCCAGAAAACGCGCGTCTTTTTTCCGCGCGTTTCTTGTGTGTTTTTAGCACAAAAGACGTGCGTTTTTGACGCTTTTTTTCCACGCGTTTTCTGGGAACATTGGAGAAGGCTAAAAACACTCAGCAGTGCGGAAATTAATGAGCATGCTGCGTTTTTAGCCGCTAAGCGCTTCCTGAGTGTTTAAAAACGCATGCATTGGCACAAAAAGCCAAAAACGCATGCAAATTAATTTGAAGCTCCTTTTAAGCGTTTCTGCAGCGTCTGAGCCGGCACATACGCTGCGGAAACGCTTTAAAAAATGCAACGTGGGCACACAGCCTTATTGTCAGTCCTTAAAGTGGAGTAAAAGTGAGACACCATTGTTATTAGTAGCGATCAGGGAGTCAGGGATGGCTCCAGGGGTCTTCCCCATTTTGTTCTCCTTCTATTCAATACTATTTCCATCCATTTCAACATTTTCACTGCCTCCTCTTTGTAGGGTCTGCCAGAAAATTGTTCAGCTCGAGTAACAAGCATCCAAGCATTTTAGCACTCAGTCATCTCTAATAAGTAACACTTTGGGTTTTTTTATTGCCACTAATATGAAGTTAAACTAACAACTAAGTTATACAGTGTACTTTGTGTGATGAATTTTAATTCCATGGACAGTTATGAATAACAAGAGAGTTTCAGAAATTACTTTGGGCTCAAAAGTAGAGTTGAGCGAAGCAGGTCGGTCAGATTCAAAAATCGCCGACTTTCGCCAAAGTCGGGTTTCGCCGATCGAAACCCGACCCTAGCGTGAGGTCGGCCATGAGGCCGCTGATCAGCGTGCCAAAGTCGCGTTTCAAATGATGCTTTCAGCGCCTTTTCTCACCCAATGATGGAGGGCGAACACTGTGGGCAACGCAATGACATGCGCAGCGGCCAACACCACCTTAGAGATGGGCATTGAAGTGATTGGCTGGCTTTGTGTGGCTTCAAAGTGGGTATAGAAGGCTGTGAACGCAGACCGCCATCTTACTTCTGCCGATCTTACAATAGAGAGAGGTGCTGCTGCTGATTCTGAACAGGGAGTGCGTTAGGCAGGGAAGAAGAAAAAAAAAACTGCTTCTGCTGATAGCGCTTTTCACTGTACAGTTAATGTGCAGTGAAAGGAGAGGATTTTTTTGTGTGCAGCAGCACTGGTGGTGATTAGGCTGCCTTTTTAGGCTACCTGCTAGCTGAATTGCTGTGTGCACACTGCTGTTCAAACTGCTTTTTTCAAAGCACTCCAAATTTTATTATTTTGTCCGGGTGAGTTACTGAGCGTTCATTTTTTTGCACACCGTCTAGCAGGCCCGGATTCGTAATATAACCAACCGGGCATTTTCCCGCTGGGCCGCTGTCATGTGGGCCGCCGGCGGCAGTGCCCGATCATCTGGCCGCTTGCCAGCTGATGCGGCCACTGGCCTGGCTGTTGCTCCTGCCGCCGGCCCTCTGCGGGCACGGCGGTTATAGTTTCAAACCCTCCCGCACTGCAGGGAGATAAGCCACCACGCCCCCCCACGCACCCCATCCTCGCCGTAGCATGAGGCCTCCCCCCGCAGCCACTCACAGCGTCGCTTGCCTGCTCTCTTTTCTTTTCACAAGACCTGTGATGAGGTCACAGGAGGGGAGGAGTCAGGGGTCACGGGTCACATGATCAGGAGCCTTTGTCCAGACCCCTGATCATGTGACCCCTGACTCCGCCCCTCCTGTGACCTCATCACAGGTCCTGTGCGCTCAGCCTTGCCTCTTGGTGTCTGCAAGACTCTGCTGTGCTGTTGTCATGGTGCTGGATGAGGAGTATATGTGGGGTCAGGAGGGGTTTACAGGGTAGATGTAACAGAGCTGTGTGTGTATGAGGTGTACGGAGTGGAGCCATGTGTGTACGAGGTATACGGAGTGGAGCCGTGTGTGTATGAGGTGTACGGAGCGGAGCCGAGTGTGTACGAGGTGTACGGAGCGGAGCCGTGTGTACGAGGTGTACGGAGAGGAGCCGTGTGTGTATGAGGTGTACGGAACGGAGCTGCGTGTACGAGGTGTATGGAGCGGAGCCGTGTGTGTACGAGGTGTACGGAGAGGAGCCGTGTGTGTACGAGGTGTATGGAGAGGAGCCGTGTGTGTATGAGATGTACGGAACAGAGCAGCGTGTACGAGTTGTACGGAGGGGAGCCGTGTGTATGAGGTGTACAAAGCGGAGACGCGCGTGTACAAGGTGTACGGAGCGGAGCCGTGTGTGTACTTGGTGTACGGAGCGGAGCCGCGTGTGTCTGGGGTATACGGAGCGGAGCCGTGTGTGTACGGAGTGGAGCCATATGTGTACGGGATGTACGGAGCGGAGCCAAGTGTGTGCGAAGCATACAAAGCGGGCTTTTCCCACGGACACAGGAGTACATGGCGGAGCCCTGAGGAGCATTTTAAAATGCACACATGACGTTCCACCTGAAGTGATGTGCTGGAAACTGACCGGAAATGAGATAATTTCTTGAGGAGATTGTGACGGAACCAGGAATGCTTCAGATCCATCACCGTGTCCTCTTCCGACAGCGCAGACAGCAGGATCGCCTTGGAATCGGGGGTGCCGGCCATGTGAGCGGATCATGATATGTCCTGCACCGGGAGGCTCAGGTGGGCACTACAATGGGAGCTGCTATAGTATCTTTATAGAATCTTTCTTTATTTCTTTCTCTCTTTTTCTTTCTTTCTCTGTTCTTTCTTTCTCATTCTCTGTTCTGTCTTTCCCTCATTTTCTCTCTCTCTGCTCTTTCTTTCTCTCTCTAATCTTTCTTTTTTCTTTCTCTCTCTCTCTGTTCTTTCTTTCCCCTCTTTCTTTCTTTTTCTTTCCTCTCTTTCTTTCTCTCTGTTCTTTCTTTCTTTCTTTTCTTTACTTCTTTATTTCTCTCTCTGTTCTTTCTCTGTCTCTCTCTGTTCTTTCTTTCTTTCCCCTCTTTCTTTCTCTCTGTTCTTTCTTCTTTCTCTCTCTGTTCTTTCTTTCTCTCTCACTCTCCTTTATTTCTCTCTCTTTTTTTTTTCTCTCTCTCTCTGTTTTCTCTCTTCCTTAGTGCCAGTCAGTGTGCCCATAATGCCAGCCACTGTGCCCTCAATACCAGTCAGTGTGATCAGCAGTGCTAAATGGGTGCAATTAGGCGTGGACATGGGTGTGACTAGTTGCAAAATGGGTGTGGCCAGGTGTGGCCTAAAATTTGCAGTGGCACCGCAGTCTTTGTCCCTCTTTCCCTTCTTCAAAAGTTGGGAGGTATGATAGGGGCAGCTATGACCAGGGGGTCTGGTTGCCCAATGGATAGCAGTTCTGCCAGGAATTCTGTCACCATGCGTACAAAAGGGGACAGAGCTTTGGGAAGAGTACTGCAACTAAAAACAATAAATAGGACTGAGCTGAAATACTGGGCACAGCTCTGACTACATGTTATATAGTCGTGTTAATCTCCTCTCACTTCTTGTAACCTACAAGTGTACAAAGATATTATATAGTCACCATGTGACTAGTGGGCCTGTGTAACTTCAAATGCCAGGGCTGAATTTTAGTCCCAGTCCGGCCCTGCCATCTAGCGGTGTACGCTCCTCACACACTACCGTGTACCGGCTGGTATCACGGACAAATAGAAGCTATCTGGGTGTGACTCTGGAAGAAAAAGCTGAGGAGTTTGTCTGTTTTCCAGACCTACACTTTAGAGTCATGTCCGTTTTTCAAACAGTTTCGTATATCTGCTGTTTGATCACGGTCAAAACTAGACAGAGACAGCGTGTGTCCGTCCGTATACAAATACACGGAGCTTGACAATTTTACATACACACCATACAGCAGTGTATGCTCCTCACACACTACCGTGTACCGTCTTCTAGCATTGACAAATAGAAGCTACCTGTGTGTGACCGTGGAAAAAAAAGCCGAAGAGTTTTTCCATTTTTCCAGACCTACACCTTAGAGTCGTGTCAGTTTTTCAAACAGTTTTGTATATCTGCTGTTTGATAACTGTCAAAACTAGACAGAGATAGCGTGTGTCAGTCCGTATACAAATACACGGAGCTTGACAATTTTACATACACACACCGTACAACGGTGTAAGCTCCTCACACACTACTGTGTACCGCCTTCTAGCACGGACAAATAGAAGCTACCTGTGTGTGACTCTGGAAAAAAAAGCAGAGGAGTTTTTCCAGACCTACACCTTAGAGTCGTGTCCGTTTTTCAAACAGTTTCGTATATCTGCTGTTTGATCACGGTCAAAACTAAACAGAGACAGCATGTGTCAGTCTGTATACAAATACATGGAGCTTGACAACTTTCCTTACACACATCGTATAGAGCTGTCCGATTCTCCAACAGTATTGTATATCTGCCGTTCGCATTACAGTCACTTTTATACCTAGTCAGTGTGTGTGTGTGACACTCCGTAAATACATATACGGAGATTGTTAGTTGCACAAAAATCGTATACAGCTGTACACTTCTGATACAGTTCTGTATATCTGCTTGTTGGATTACGGTCAAATACATACTGTGAGAGCGTCCGTGACTAACATAATATATACGTTGATTTAATTTGTTTAATACACCTTACACAGCTGGACGCTCCTCATACAGTACCATCTCTCTGCTGGTATTTTTGGTACATTTTCCCAAACATGAAGAAGTATGGTGGAAGAGGCTGCGGACGTGGGCAGGGGGGTGCAGCTGGTACTGATGGTGGTGGTGCATCGCCTGGTTCTGGCAATAGCAGCCAAGGCAGGAGGTGTTGAGCCTGCGTCATCCTCTGGCCCAAGAAGGCCTGTAAGGATGCCTTTTCTTGGAGTAGGAAAACCGCTTTTAAAGCCGGAGCATCAGGAACAGGTTTTGGCGTACATTGCTGAAACAGCCACCAGCTCTATTGCCTCCTCTTCTGAACGCTCGAAACCTGCAAGCACGGAGTCGTCAGTGCAGGGTTCAGGTCATAAACAACCCCTTTCCTTGTGTCCTTCACCCCCACCAAAAGTCAAGAATGTGGCAGCCCACACTTTAGATTACTCTTTGGAGCTCTTTTCACATACCATGCCTGGGTTATCCGGTCAAATCCTGAATTCCCTTGTCCAAGATGAATCTTGCATGGAGTGCACTGATGCACAGCCACTGCTAGATGATTCTGCTGGTACATTGACCCACAGTACTACATTGCCCTCGCAGTCTATTGAGCCAGAATCTGACCCTGATGAAACCCAGGTGCCCCTTCCCACATACTATACCACCTTACACGGTGACACAGAGGAAGGTAAAGAGGAAGGTGCAGATGACTTTGAAGAGGAGGTGATGGATGACTCAGTTCTGGACCCGGATTGGCATCCATTGGGGGAGGAGGGTGGCGCTGGCAATAGTTCAAATAAGAAGGATCCGCAGCAGGCATTGACATCGCAGCAGCGGTTATCTAGCAGGCCCGTAGCTGTCCTAAAACGTGGAACAAAAACTAAAAGAGTTGCAGGGCAGCGTGATCAGATGGTCAAATTAGCACAGCGTGCAAGGCCAGAAAATGTTTACCATAGTAGGAAGAGTGCAGTGTGGCACTTCTTTGTCCAAAATCCTACTGATGAGGCAAAGATTAACTGTAAGAAGTGCGGAAGGACCTTTAGCCGAGGTAAACAACTAAGAAATTTGAATACCAGTTGCATGCTTAGACATTTAATCAACATGCACTTGCAAGCGTGGACGGACTACAAAACCTCAGGTAGCACATGTGCACCTGCTCCGACTGACGGTAGCCAACAACGCTCCATCGCTACGTCCACTGTAAGACCACCGCCACCATTAAGCACACCACCAGCACTAAATGTGGAGGTGTCGTCGCAAGACCAAAGCACTCAGGGAATCACAATGGTTTTGCAACACAACACTGAATCTAGGCCATCACCACCAATACCATCACCAACCCCCTCTCACTCCATCCGGTCCACCGCTACTTCCTCCATATGCAGCTCTCCAGTCCAGCTCACCCTACCAGACACTCTGAGTAGGACAAGAAAGTACTCATCCTCTCATCCACGTACACTGTGTTTCAATGCCTACATTGCCAAACTGATCTCATTAGAGATGATGCCCTTCCGTTTGGAAGAAAGAAAAGCTTTCCGAGAGCTCATGGCCTACGCTGTCCCATGGTATGACCTACACAGTTGGCACTTCTTTTCTTGAAAAGCCATCCCTGCCCTCAACCTGCTTTTGAAAGGTCGCATTGTCCATGCACTAAAACAGTCAATGAGTGGAAAGGTGCACCTCACAACGGATGCATGGACCAGTAGGCATGGCCAGGGCCGTTATGTGTCAATCACTGTGCACTGGGTTAATGTGGTGGATGCAGGCTCCACTGGGGACAGCGGTGGTGGAACAGTGCTGCCTAGCCCACGGTATAGGAAACAGTTGGCTGTAGGCTTTCGCTCCTCCTCCTCTTCGTCTATCAGTGAAAGCTCGTCCACAGAGCGCAGTTGCACAAGCACTACATCCACAGCTGGCAGTATTGCACACGAGGTGTCCCACTATCGAACAGCTAGTGGTAAGCATCAGCAGGCTGTGTTAAAGATGATGTATTTGGGTGACAACAGACACACCGCAGAGGTACTGGCCAACTACTTGCAGCGGCAAACAGAGTCATGGCTGGGCAATCTACATCTTGAGGCAGGCAAGGTAGTCAGTGATAATGGCCGTAATTTTGTGGCAGCCATAGCCCGTGCAAAATTCACACACATACCTTGCCTGGCTCACACTTTGAACCTGGTGGTGCAGTGCTTCCTTAATAATTATCCGGAGTTAACATCCCTGCTCCATAAGGTGCGAAGACTGTGCTCGCACATCTGTCGCTCGGCCATACACTCCAGTCGTATGCAGAAGCTACAGCGATTGCTCCACCTCCCCAAGCACAGCCTAATCATAGACGTTGCAACAAGGTGCAACTCCACCCTGCACATGGTTGAGAGGCTGTGCGAAACAGAGGCAGACTGTAATGCATTTGTGGGAGGACACACGGGCAGGCAGTTTGAGGGAAGACATGGAATTGTCGGGTGTGCAGTGGTCAAAGCTGAAAGACCTCTGTAAAGTCCTTCAGTGTTTTGAGGAATGCACACGGCTGGTAAGCGCAGACGACGCCATCATAAGTATGAGCATCCCAATTATGCATCTGCTCATGCAAAGTTTGACACACATTAAGGATCAGGCGTCTGCAGCGGAGGAGGAGGAGGGAAGCCTTGATGACAGTCAGCCATTGTCTGGTCAGGGAACTGTCCTGGACGAGGTGGAGGAGGATGAGGATGAGGGGGATGATTATTTTGGGCAGGAGGATGTTTCTCAGGGGGCAAGAGAAAATCTTGGCATTCCAAGGTCAGGGACAGTGTTTGTGCGTGACTGTAGGGATGTGGATTTGCCAGAAAATACTCATCCACCCACCACGGGGAGTGCATCATTGACACCTGGAACATCGGCCCACATGTGCGATTATGCCTTGCGGATCCTAAAAAGGGACCCCCGCATTGCCAAAATGATGAGGGATGATGACTACTGGCTGGCCAGCATCTTCGATCCACGCTACAAAGGCAAATTACACAACATCATGCCACAGGAGAACCTAGAGATAATATTGTCAAACAAACAAGCAACTCTGGTAAACCGTTTGAGGCTTTCCCAGCACACAGCAGTGGTGCTGGTTCTCCCACGAGCCATAGTGGGCACAATGTAAGAGGTGTTCGTGGTGCACATAGCAGAAGTGGCGTTGGAGACAGGGGTTTAATGACCATGTTGTGGAATGATTTCTCAAGTACCGCTCACACGACTGCTAATACTGTATCGATTAAAAGTGACAGGAGGCAGCAGTTGTCAACTATGGTTACAAACTTCTTCTCCTCCCATATAGATGTTCTCCCTCACAGGTCATTCCTCTTTGACTATTGGGCCTCTAAACTGGATGCCTGGCCTGAATAGGCACAATTTTGGTGAACAAACAAGCAACTCTGGTAAACCATTTGTTAGAGGCATTCCCAGCACACAGCAGCGGTGCAGGTTCTACCATGAGCCGTACTGGGCCAAATGGAAGAGGTCTTCGTGGTGCACACAGCCGAACTGGCATTGGAAACAGGGGTTTCATGACCAGGTTGTGGACTGATTTCTCGAGGACCGCTCACACGACTGTTAATACTGAATCGATTGCAACAGACAGGAGACAGCAGTTGTCAACTATGGTTCAAAATTACCTCTCCTCCCCTATCGATGTTCTCCCTCATAGTTCATTCCTCTTTGACTATTGGGCCTCTAAACTGGATGCCTGGCCTGAATAGGCACAATATGCCTTACTTGAGCTCGCTTGCCCTGCTGCTAGTGTGTTATCTGAAAGAGTCTTCAGTGCTGCTGGATCAATCCTGACAGAAAAAAGGACCCATCTGTTGACCCAAAATGTTGACGATCTAACCTTCATTAAAATGAACCATGCATGGGTTTCAAAGGATTTTGTTCCACCTTCCCCTGATGACACATAGGTTACCAGAAAAGTGCCTCAGTTTTTTCCTCCTCTTCCTCGGACTTGCCCAATTACGCCCTTTGCAGCAGCTGAATGTCCAGCCAACACATCAATATATGCCAATTTTTAAACCTCCCTAACTGGGCTTCCCACCCCTCCCCCAACGGCTGGGGTCAAGACCTGGTGCACCCGGGCAAGTGCCGTTGCTCTGAACAGGTGGATGTGCCCACTGATGGACGATGGCAATGGCACAGGGCTCCTCATAGTGCAATACAGTGTCCCAGCCAGTACCGTCGACCACAATTGTGCCCCCCCTGCTTGGTCATGGCCACAGCATTTGCAAGTTGCAATACTTACCTCTCCCTGCTCCACAGCTGTATAGTCTGGGCAGTTAAATCCTTCACAGGGACGGCCACTAGAAATTTGGTGTATTGATCAATGATATTTAAGATGTAGCTATGGCCTGTCCTGCTGGCCTCTATCTTCAGATGATCAATGGCTACCATTTGAAATGGACATCAACTTACAAGCGGATGCAGTGGTGGTTTATGATCACCTTTCACAGTTGTGATAGTCACAGACGTGTGACATTCCTGCACCATTTTTCAATGTCTCTTCTCATGCCAATCCAATAGAATCGCCTATGGTCTGTGGCTTCTGTCTTTTGCACTCCAAAATGACCAGACACATCATGATAGGCAGTGAGGACCATGGGTACATCTCTCCCTGTGATCACAATTTGATGGAGACGAGTAACGGTGATGTGATCCACGCTACTGCGATAAAGCAATCCTATCTTCACAAAGAACCTTTTTCGCTTTCTCCACAGACACAGTAATTGAGAGTCTGCATCGCCTCTGCAACATCTACCGGGAGGTTTTCCCTCGATGAGTAATTCCAAAATTTCTGACTTTGCGCCTATACTTTTATCCATGTAGTTTCCTGTAGCGGAGATTCTTGACTGGCTTACTGAGATTGAAATATATATGAAGATTTAAAAGTACCACAACACTGTATACTGGTGTACGCTATGAATACCTTTCCCTTTTTCTACTTTTTAAATTCTGGTGTAATACATAGTGAGCCTGTGAGTGTCTGTGTCTGACTCCGGAAGTATAGATGGAAATTTAACCCTAGACTGGACACACGTGGTATGTGCTGATACATACAGTACCTTGTTTCAAAAATTTGTATTAAGGTATCATCTGTAGGATAACCAACTGTGGGGGGGACCTTCTTCTTGCCGCAGACAAACACGAGACTGAGACAGAGTTTGTATTGAACAGGTCCGCTTTTAGTGCCCATCCTTCTGTCGACAACAGCAATTCACCACAGCCGTTTCACATTTCTCTGTACACAGGCCCCGGTACCTTCACTTCCTTTGTAACTATAATCGTGGCGTCCTCTGTGGCTCTTCCACTGTGTCTGGCCTAGGCTCAACCACCACAGCGCTGCACCAGTCTGAGCACACCGTCCGTATGATAGCCCCAGGCCATCTTCGTCTGCGGCTACCGTCCTCTGGGCCACTCCCCCGTGACCGCCTCAACTGTCAGTCCTCTCTGGAGCCTTTCCACTGTCTCTATATCCTCAGCAGAACTTCCTCTTTACTGTGCTCCCTTCGCTGACTGACTCTTCCAGAACCTTCCCTCAGCCTTTTATACTTCCAGTTCTGGAAACTCCGCCCACCATCACCTAACAGTTTCTCTGACCAATGGCAGTTATTCAGTCCCACTCCTACACTCTCCACTGCCCTCCAATGGGCAAGCTAAAACACTGCACCCTTTCACTTTATCTTAGCGGTTTCACACCTACACTGCGCTACATCTCTGCTTCTCACTACAGGCTGGTTTGTCTGTCAGTCCACCTTCCCTACATCATCCATAGTGAGTGAGCATGTGTGGGTTACGCCTTCTATATATACGGTGAATCGGAGAAACAAATTTTTACACTATACTCGATACAGCTTGTATCTTGTTCTACAGTACCTTTGTTTGACATTTAGCATTACGGTCAAATCCATACTGTGTAAGTGTCTGAGTGTGACTACGGGACTATTTATACGGAGATTTCAATTGTACCCTAAAAAATATATACTTGCTATCTTGCTATCCCGGACCTTTTTTACAACATTTTTTGTTATGATCAAAACCAAACTGAGTGAGCGTCTGAGGGTGTCTACGGAAATATATATCGTTATTTTCCATTTGGCCAACACTGTATACAGCAGAACGCTTCTGATACAGTAACCTTTTTAGCTATTTAGATTCTGGTGTAATCCATAATGAGCCTGTAAACGTCTGTCTGTTACTCCAGCAATATATTTGGAACTTTAAGATTACCCCAACACTGTATACAACTGTACGCTTGTGTTACATAACCCATTTACAGCTTTTCATATTCTTGTGCAATCCATACTGGGCCTGAGAGCGTTTGTGTCTGCCTCCTGAAATGTATGCAGATAATCAGAATGTTTACACTATACTATATATACCTTGTATCTGGTAATACTGTACCCTTTTTCAACTTGTTATTTTATTGGGTAATCCATACTGAGCCTGTGAGCATCTGTGTATGCCTCATGAAATATATACGGAGATTTACTGTTATCCATAGACTGTATAGAGCTGTATGTTTCTGATACAGTACCATATATCTGCTGGTATTTTGGGTCCATTTTCCAAAACATGAGGAAGTATGGTAGAAGAGGACGCGGATGTGGGCGTGGAGGGCCACCTGGTACTAATGGTGGTGGTGGTGCATCTGCTGGTAGTGCCAAAAACACAATAGCAGCTAAGGCAGGAGGTGTTGAGCCAGCGTCATGGTTAAGCTCTGGAAGGCCTGTAAGGCTCCCTTTTCAGGGAGTAGGTAGACTGCTTTTAAATCCGGAGTATTAGGAACTATTTGTGGCCTACATTGCTGAAACTGCCTCCAGCTCTATCGCCTCCTCTTCTGAAGTTGTAAAAAATGCAAGCACTGAATCGTAACTGCAGGCTTCTGGTCAGGAGCAACCACTTTCCTTGTGTCCTTCACCCACACCAAAAGTGAAGGAAGCACACACCTCAGATTACTCCATGGAGCTCTTTTCACATACCATGCCTGAGTTAATTAAAAATAGTGCCCATCATGTACTGGAGCAATGTAAATGGGGCAGATCAGACACTGGAGCAGCGTCTAAGGGACACATTATACATTGGAGCATTACAAATGGGGCCCATTATATATGGAGCATTATTGGAGCCCATCATACACTGGAACATCATCCATGAGGCCCATCATGTACTGGAGAAATATAAATGGGGCAGATCAGACACTGGAGCAGCATCTAAGGGGCCCATTATACACTGGAGCATTACAAATGGGGCCCATTATATATGGAGCATAATTAGGGCCCATGATACACTGGAACATCATCCATGAGGCCCATCATGTACTGGAGCATTGTAAATGGGGCAGATCAGACACTGGAGCAGCATCTAAGGGGCCCATTATACACTGGAGCATTACAAATGGGGCCCATTATATATGGAGCATTATTGGAGCCCAACATACACTGGAGCATCATCCATGAGGCCCATCATGTACTGGAGCATTGTAAATGGGGCAGGTCAGACACTGGAGCAGCATCTAAGGGGCCCATTATACACTGGAGTATTACAAATTGGGCCCATTATATACTGTATGGAGCATTATTAGGGCCCATGATACACTGGAGCATCATCCATGAGGTCCATCATGTACTAGAGCAGTGTAAATGGGGCAGATCAGACACTGGAGCAGCATCTAAGGGGCCCATTATACACTGCAGCATTACAAATGGGGCCCATTATATATGGAGCATTATTGGAGCCCAACATACACTGGAGCATCATCCATGAGGCCCATCATGTACTGGAGCAATGTAAATGGGGCAGATCAGACACTGGAGCAGCGTCCAAGGGACACATTATACATTGGAGCATTACAAATGGGGCCCATTATATATGGAGCATTATTGGAGCCCATCATACACTGGAGCATCATCCATGAGGCCCATCATGTACTGGAGTAATGTAAATGGGGCAGATCAGACACTGGAGCAGCATCTAAGGGGTACATTATACACTGGAGCATTACAAATGGGGCCCATTATATATTGAGCATTATGTGGAGCTCATCATATACTGTATGGAACATTATATGTGACTAATTATTTGGTATGGAGAAATATATGGGGCTCATTATGTTAGGAACGGCGGAACGCACTAAATAAAAATAGATATAAAGTGTGTTCGCTGCTTGGGGTCCACCGTGCAGTAGGTGGTATAACCGCTGCTAGATGGTGGCGGAGCAATATGGCGGTATTGTGCACAGGGTTAACCGTCACCCAAGTGCACAGAGCAATCTCTACTAAATCACAGAGATGCCTATGAACATAAATAAATACAATAGGGCTGAGCCTGTTAAAGTCACAGTGCTCAGAATAGTTACACACACGGTATAAGGTCACAGGAATAGCCAAAGATGGCGGTACTAAGTCCTTCTAGACCTATCGTGTGTGTAGCGTCGCAGCCGCGAACGCTTAAGTGGGCTGCTACTGCAGCGCGGGGTAGGACACTGCCGCTGCACGACAATGCTAAGCGCAAGCGCAATATCGGACGCTAGCAGCTGTGGACTATGAAGCAGAGGGGCACTGGCGCTGGTGCTGGTACTGAACTCAATCCCTCACACAAGCATAATATCAAAGGGTAGGGGTTTCAAATGAGTCATTCACCAGAATTATGCATTCATCGTCATTCACGCAGCAGCAAGTATGATCTATACTTGCGCATGGCGGAACAGCCATGCGCGCCTTTTATAGCAGCCGGGACCTTCCGGAAGCTTCCAGATCTCCGAGATGGACCAATGAGATCTGGAGCGGGACCTGAGCACATGACTCCCAATCTCCAATGGGAGATCGTCTCATGAGCATGCTCAGAAGGTGGATGGAAGGACTTAGCCTCAGGAGAGATTTGCTGCAAGGCAAT
Organism: Dendrobates tinctorius; assembly: GCF_039654945.1. Taxonomy (NCBI): domain Eukaryota; kingdom Metazoa; phylum Chordata; class Amphibia; order Anura; family Dendrobatidae; genus Dendrobates; species Dendrobates tinctorius. The sequence continues at coordinate 55,443,286 of NW_027361687.1, read as the reverse complement.
CTCCTCTGTAATCTCTTCTGCAGTGGATAAAGAGCAGGAGCCTGCAGAATGTGAGGGTCTGGATTCCTGCATAGCGACCGCAGAAACCTGACTCCTAACATTAGCCCCCCTCCTAGGGCCCTAGACTTCCGACCCGCCAACTTGTGCCTATTAGTGGCGTTGGCCTCAGACTCGTCCGAAGGCAAGTCTAATGTCTGGGTAGGTGACATGGAAACCCGGGACAAACGGAAGGCATCAGGGATGGCAAGATCGCCAGGTTTGAGAAGGGACACATGGGGGTCAACGGGAGAGGAGGATAAAGTGGGACACCACTGTGTGTCGGCATGCGTCGCCACTCTCCGTTTGGAGAGGCTATCCCGTGAACAAAAGGCACAGGCCCAAATGTATTTTTTTACATCCCGAGCCCTGTGCGGCCACCAGTAAGACCTAGCCAGGAGTTTTGTGGTCTGCATATAGCCGCAGTGACCACCCCTCCTGGAAGCGTGTGCCCACGCGAGAACCCTCAGCCGAATGTGATGAGGGACAAAGGTCTTACCCGGCGGCACAGAGTTTGGCCATTGCGGGGCGCTTTTGTCTGGAGCAACAGCATGTTGACAACGGTAACCGCAAATGGAGTCTTGTGCCGGACGCGCCTCGAAAATAACGCGAGACACCTCCATGGGCTCAGGGGGTGGAATCTCTGGCTTGGGTGGTTCCAGAGGCTCAAAAAAGTTGGGATCTGAGGTAACCTTCCGCTTGGATTGAGCACGCTCCATACCACGCTCTGAAAAACGGAGGTCAATGTGGGTGGAAATGGCAATCAGCTCCTCCAAAGTTGCGGGTACCTCTCTGGTAGAGAGAGCATCTTTGACGTGCTCCGCCAAACCTCTCCAAAACACAGAGATAAGGGCTTTGTCAGACCACTCCAGCTCGGAAGTCAGTGTCTGAAAACGAACAGCATACTGACTAACCGAGAGGGATCCCTGGGTCAAAGCCAAAAGCTGAAGAGAGGTGTCGTGCGTGACCCGTGGACCGAGGAAGACCTGCTTAATGGCTGTTAAAAACTGAGCAGCAGTCGGAAACTCTGGGTCACCACGCTCCCATAGTGGCGTAGCCCACTCCAACGCCTTGCCCGACAGAAGGGAGACAATAAACCCCACCTTGGCCCGCTCCGCAGGGAATCGCGCAGCCAGTAGCTCCAGCTGGATAGAGCACTGGCTGATGAAACCTCTACAGGAGGCGCCATCGCCAGAAAATTTATCGGGCAACGGGAGGCAGGTAACTGTCGGCGCGTTGGAGTACATGGACATACGCGTAATCGCGTCAGTGATTGCTTGCACAGCAGCTTCGGTGGATTGCGCAGCTGAGAGAGCCCTCTCAAGAGTGGCCAACCGGCCCTCAAGCTGCAATGCACTGCAAGAGTTGCTGCTGTTCTGCCATCACTAGCCAGACCCTGGCGCTAGTATAATGTTAGGAATGGCGGAACGCACTAAATAAAAATATAAATAAAGTGCGTTTGCCGCTCGGGGTCCACCGTGCAGTAGGTGGTATAACCGCTGCTAGATGGTGGCGGAGCAATATGGCGGTATTGTGCACAGGGTTAACCGTCACCCAAGTGCACAGAGCAATCTCTGTTAAATCACAGAGATGCCTATGAACATAAACAAATACAATAGGGCTGAGCCTGTTAAAGTCACAGTGCTCAGAATAGTAACACACACGGTATAAGGTCACAGCAATAGCCAAAGATGGCAGTACTAAGTCGTTCTAGACCTACCGTGTGTGTAGCGTCGCAGCCGCGAACGCTTAAGTGGGCTGCTACTGCAACGTGGTGTAGGACACTGCCGCTGTACGACAATGCTAAGCACAAGCGCAATGTCGGACGCTAACAGCTGTGGACTATGAAGCAGAGGCGCGCTGGCGCTGGTACTGAACTCAATCCCTCACACAAGCGTAATATCAAAGGGTAGGGGTTTCAAATGAGTCATTCACCAGAATCATGCATTCATCGTCATTCACACAGCAGCAAGTATGATCTATACTTGCGCATGGTGGAAAAGCCATGCGCGCCTTTCATAGCAGCTGGGACCTTCCGGAAGCTTCCAGATCTCCGAGATGGACCAATGAGATCTGGAGCGGGACCTGAGCACATGACTCCCAATCTCCAATGGGAGATCGTCTCATGAGCATGCTCAGAAGGTGGATGGAAGGACTTAGCCTCAGGAGAGATTTGCTGCAAGGCAATCTCCTCTGTAATCTCTTCTGCAGTTGATAAAGAGCAGGAGACTGCAGAATGTGAGTGTCTGGATTCCTGCATAGCGACCGCAGAAACCTGACTCCTAACACATTATTCTGTATGGCGCACAATGTGGTGGCCATAACACTGTATGGAGTAATATACTGTCCTGTTTTTGAACTATTGTACAATTTAAAATAGATCAGTCATGTCATGTAAGCAGTGATGTGTCATTGTACTATACCTATATTTCTGTGGCGTATCGAAGCATCATGAGTTGTGGTATGTGTTAAAGGGGCGCACTGACACTCTTTGGCCCAGGGCACACGAAAACCTGGAGCCAGCCCAACCCCTCCACAACTTTAGCCAAATAACCCCCAGTTTTCAATGCATAACTATTATTAGGAAGTAAATTAAGGTTGACAAGCTTCAGTTATAAGAATTGATGTTTTTAGCATTGAAATGGGCACTGTAGGTGTGTTTACTGTCTTCCACTCCCTGCCGACCTTGCTTCCCCATTGACTTGCATTGGGTTTCGTGATTCAGTCGGCCTTTGACTTTTCCCTATAGTCGGCCGATTTCGTTCAACCCGACTTTTGCGAAAGTCGGGTTTCATGAAACCCGACTCGACCCTAAAAAAGGCAAAATCGCTCATCTCTACTCAAAAGTCCTACAATACAATTAGGCCGGGGTCACACTAACCGACGCAAAATACGGTCCGTAGTTTACAGGCGTAATACGGATGAATGACCCCTAAATAGTGCTCTGTATGTCATCCGTAAGCAAGGTGTGGTCGCGTATTTTGCGCATGTCAGCATCCATATGTAATCCGTATGGCATCCGTATGCAATCTGTATGGCAAGATTTTCTCGCAGCCTTGCAAAATGGACATTTAACGGTTTTGAGGCCTGCCAACTATTTAAATCATTAGCCTGCACCCTATTTATTGGCTCAGAAACAGGTGGTTGCCTCCATTCTGTCCATTTGTGACCTTGCCTTCACTAGGTGTGTTGGGGTTGTATGTGCAACATGGCAAACAGTCTGACTTTCAACACAACTGAGTAGGTTCTCTTCAACTGGCTTTTGTCACGCCGCTTTGGCCAACCATACCCAGTGATAGTGGATCCGCGGAGGAGGAGACGCATGTAGGTACATCCACATTTGAGGCAACGACTCACAAGAGGTCATTTTCACCGCCTCTATTCTTCTCTGCGGGAGCATCCGGCTAAATTCTACCAATACTGTCGCATGAGCCTTGCAGCATTTGATCTACTCTTGGAGACAGTGCACCCTGGATTAACCTTTCAGGACACAAGGATGCGCAAAGCTATATCTGCAGAGGAGCGACTTCTACTCACAATACGGTATGTACTACACAACCATATTCTCTATGTTCATGATGTGTTGGCCAAAGTATGTATTTTTTGCTTGTTGGAGTAACTTTTATGCCCTCATCTTAGTCCACATATGTGTCAACTTACAGACCAGAATGTTATGTGTAATATGTACTGAATATCACTAACTCATTGTGCAAACAAAGATGTGTGTGTTATTTGCTCTGAAATCCTACTAAGTTTGTTATGTATGGACCTGTTTGTTTTGTAAATGTGTGCATTCTAAAATATTCCTTTTCTGTTGTTCTTCAGCTTCCTGGCCACTGGCCTGTCTTATGCTGCCCTACACCATGAGTTTCTGATTGGAAGATCTACCATTTCTGGCATAGTCAGGTCAACATGTAGTGAAATCTGGACAAGACTACATCAAGTCCTCATGCCCAAGCCCAGGATGGAAGACTAGTTGAGGATATCAAGGGACTTTGAGGAGGAATGCCAGTTTCCAAATTGTATTGGGGCCCTTGATGGCAAACATATCCGGGTGCGTAAGCCGCCGAACTCTGGCTCCCAATTCTTCAATTATAAACAATACTTTTCTGTTGTATTGTTGGCTGTGGCCGACCCTCAATACAAGTTTATAATTGTTGACATTGGGGCCTATGGAAGGACGGGAGACTCTAGAGTCTTCAATACTTCCATTATGGCTCGGCGGCTACGCACCAACCAGTTGGATCTACCACCACCACGACAGCTACCCGGCTCCACTCAAGAATCTGTCCCTTATGTCTTTGTGGCAGATGAGGCGTTTCAGTTAACACGCAATGTCATGAGGCCATATCCCCGGCGCAACCTTGACCACAGGCGCAGAATTTTTAACTTGCGCCTATCACGTGCTCGGCGACTGGTGGAGTGTTCCTTTGGCATTCTTTGTGCCAAATGGCGTGTACTTCAGTCTGCCATTCAGCTGAGTGAACAAAATGTTAAAGAAGTAGTGAAAGCCTGTGTGGTTCTTCATAACTTCACCAGGATACATGATTGTTCCTCCTCTGCTGGTGTTGTGCGTAGGCCGGACAATGTTCGTAGGGTGAGACCACCTATCAACCCTCAAAGTAGACCGCTCTCTGGCCTCAAAGTGCGTGATATTTTCACTAATTACTTTCTGGCACCTGAGGGGGAAACTTCTTGGCAAGAGCATGCTGTCTCTATGTTGTAAATTTTTGTTTGATGTGTGTCCAAAAATATATATTTCTACCCCTTCTGAATCTATGACTGTTTAATTGCATTGGTAAGCGTATGTTGATACGGTTTTTGAGAATTGAGACAGAGACGTAAAGTGTAGTAGACAAATTTTTACTTTTGCCTTTTTTTTAGGGTTTTTTTTCTTAAAGGCAAACATATTCTTGCCCTATGTAAAACTTGGGCAATGGGCCAAATTGGCCATTTTGCAGATTTGAACATTGTTGCAAAATAAACTTTAAAAACATATCCAACAAAAGATATAATGCAATAATAACAATAACAACATTGCAACATTAGACAATTGGATTCCAAAGTCAGAAAGAGGAGGTCTCCATCATCAAAATGATATAATAAATATAATACAAACATTTATTATGAATGTTTTCAAATCATATTAATAAGCCACCATGACAGGCAAGGCTACTTACGCGTTTCTGAGACATATTACATGTCTGCAAAAAAGACAATATTTATGCATACTATACAGGGAAACTCAAAGGATCACATTACAATACTCACTTGATAATACATAGAGAGAGTGTGATGTTCTTGAGGCTGTTTGCCTTGATTTGGAAAGAAAGTTAGCTGCCCACAAATTTACTAATTTTATATGGACAGCATGGCTTTTCTATGTATTATCAAGTGAGTAGTCTATTTTGATCCTTTGACTTTACCAGTATAGCGCGGTGAAATATTGTATTTCTTACAGACATGTAATATGTCTCAGAAACGCGTAAGGTAGCCTTGCCTGTCATGGTGGTTTATTAATATGCTTTGAAAACCTACATAATAAATGTTCGTTTTATAGTTTTTACATCATTTTGACGATGTAGAGCACCTCTTTTTTACTTAGGATTGTGATTTTTAGCACCAGTTGTAACACACTGGACATCTCCTGCCATCAGTCCGCTTATGGACACTGATGTACAGTATGCATCAACAATTTGCATGTTTGTAGCCACTTATAAATTGTGGAATGTTGGGGAAGGAGAAGGCGGCAGAGCAGCCTGTGGTTGCTGCTGACTATTTTGAGCAACATCGCCCTGTGTGGGGGCATACTGTTGCCCATGATGTTGATACTGACCTTCCTCCTGTGATTGTTGGGGGTAGTGGCCAGAGTAATACTGCTGAGGGGCTTCTTGTTGGGGCGGGTAGGCACGTGTCTCATACCCACCAATATAGCCATGTCGTCCCCAACCAAGTTGGGACCAGCCTCCAACACTGGGTGGGAAAAAGTGGCCATATTGGTGGGGTTGGCTAGAGGCAGACATATGTTGCTGCTGTAGGGAAGGTTGGGTAGGGGGAGGAAGGGGGTGAGGTGTAGGGCCACGTATTTGAGGATGTTCAGACCCTGCTTGAGCAAGCATCTGTGTGGGTGGTCTCATGCGCATAAGATTTCTGGGGGAAAGCTGCCACCTCTCCAGATATTCAAAAAGCTCATAAGGGGTATTGGGGGGTGTGCTTGCATCAAGCAGGATCTGAAAACATCCTCGAATACGGAGCCTCACCTCACGGGAAAGGGCACGGAGATAAAGGGCAAGGCTACGTGAGTAGGCCTCCTCCCCATCATCTGCATTGACTCTAGATAGGTAATTTAGGACCCCAGTGTCCACATTGGTCCTGGTATCTTGAACAGCCATCTGCCGCCTTCTTCATCCTTGCCGGGATGTTACAGCAGCCTGTGGGGAGCCCCGAATCTGGGCAGTTGGGCTGCTGCTCATGTTGCCCTGCTCCTCCAGTATGGGTGATGGGTCAGCAGCAGACGGTCCTGGTGGTGGTGTTTGTTGGGCAGGCAATGGGTTCTCTTGTGATGACTCTTTACCCATGCTTCTTGTTGGGGGAGAAGATGGGCCAGCCACCTCATCCCCTACAGGATCAATTATGGCCTCTGTCTCTGAGCCCGTTCCTCGATCCGTAAGGTTGGATTGAGTTCTGTTATGAAATAGAACAGAGCCAAAAATACATCAATATTTTTGGCCCTGTAAAATATGGGTGCAATGTGGTGTGAGGTATCTACTTATGGTCTCAGATCCAGAATTGGGGCGAGGAAGGAGAGGCGGTCATAATATACGTATTTTCTTTTTACGTAGCCCGCATCCCCACTCAAGGACCGCTGCTGACGTTCCCGCCGGTACTGATCCCGGATGGTGCACCAGCGTTTCATAACATCTTCCACTGCAATGTGACAGTAAATATTATCAATTTCACATATTTGATCGGTCACATTTTCTGGGGTGTGCTTTCTAGCCAGGGTGGCATATCTAATTGGCCCATCCAGGCCAGATACACCACAGGGTCTGAATAGTTCATGTATCAAGTAACTACACTTAATAACTTGGTTGGCTAAGAGGATGAGGAGCTTGTGGCCTGGGCAAAATTATGGCAGTGTGAAACTATGTGTCACATCAAAATCTAACCGCCTCATGAGGAAAAAAGTAGAATCACAGGAAGGGGAGGGGGCTGATTCTATATGCATTTTTGGTTGTGAGGTAATTTTAATCATTTTTGGGCCTTGTACTTACTCAGTTTCTGCTGCTCCTCACGTGGCCGATCACCAAAGTCATGGAACATCTGGCGACATATGCGCCTCCATGACGCCTTCTTTCTTGCCCGGTTTGCATAATTGGCATCCCGTTGGTCCCTTAGTTCAGGCCGCTCCTGTACCAGTACAATGAGCATCTCCACATTTAGGAAATATGGCGCCATGAGGCTGCTGTACTCCGTGGAGGCTGACTTCCTGGATGTCTGGAGCGCTATTTGTGGTGATTTGCATGTCTAGGCTTCCTGCTGATGGATTGGGCCATTTCCTGAAACCAGCCAAAAAACCTACGTATTTCTCGCAAGTCACATGTGTGGTCCGTGTGTAATCCGTATTTTTTGCGCACCCATAGACTTGCATTGGCGTATTACGGGCATAGTACGCTGACAATCGCAGCATGCTGCGATTGGCACCGACCGTAGAATACGCCCGAGAAATATACGGCTGTTGGGAGCAAGCCCATAGAGAATAATTTGTCCATGTGTAATGCGTGCTTTTAACGCCTCTCACTCGTCCGTGTGACCCCGACCTTAGGGTCACACACTGTCTATATAAGAAGGATTTCCTAACCAGCCACATAGACATAGAGGGTAAGAAGAACATGAGCAAACACTTTACCAAACCAAACACCAAGTTTCATCATAGATTACTGAAAACCAAATTCTTTTAAGGTGAGTCCATCACAACATTACTAAAAAATAGAAATATATTAAAGACTCAACTAATTGATAAGACCTTCAATTTCAGTATTAAATTACTCACAATTACATTTTTATAATGGGTATTTAGATTTTCATGTACAGGGTTTTCTGATGAATATGTTTTATGAAAAAATTAGTGTTTGTGAGAGTGTAAGGCCTCTTTCAAACATCAGGTTTTCGCCGTCAGGCGCGATCCGGCGCTTTTGACAGAAACCGGATCCGGCGAAATGCAATGCCGGATCCGGTTTCCCCCCCATTGACTTGCATTTGCGCCGGATCGCGCCGGATGGCCATGCGTTTCATCCGGTTTTCGCCGGATCCGGCAATGTGTCGCGATCCGGCGTCTGGAAAAAACGGCTACTGTAACGTTTTTTGTCTCCGGCGAAAAAGCCGGACACGCCGGATCCGGCGCGTCCGTCTTTTTCACACAATGAAAGCCTATGAGCGCCGCAATGCGCCTGATCCGTTTTTTTTGGTCTGAGCATGCTCAGTAGCTCTGCCCACAAGACATATATAAAAGCAAGACAGTGGGACCCACAGCCACACCCAACATGCCACCCAAGAAAGCAACCAAGCGCAGCAGGAGAAGGCAGGAGACCACTGCAGCACCATCAGCACCACCACCACCCCAAATGGAGCAGCAAATGGAACATGCTGAGGAGGGGAGGCCAGCAGCAGATGAGAGACGGTAATTATCAAATCCCCCATTCCTCCAAACTAGGGCTATTGAATATCAAGATATTCATTGGCCCTTTGTTTCTCTTTATTCAACAGCCGCCCAATAGATGCAGCAGCAGCAGCAGCAGCAATGGCAGCAGCTGGAACACCACCCACAGGCATGGAGTGTGGCCACCAGGAAGACAGCACATCATCTTCTGGGAGCCCTCCCTCGCATCGTCAGCGTTTGACGGTAAGTTTTTATTTCCAAAATCCATCATCTCTGTAATATATGTCTATTCATTGCCTTTTATTTCAAAACAGGATTCACAAGATGAAGAGGAGCTCCCAGAAGAAGAAGGAAGGGGTGGACAGACACCTGGAGTGGGCTCACAATTGGTAAGTTTTTTGCATCAAACGCAGAAACACAACATCACACTACACACAACACATAGAAAACAATGTTCTGCAGACCACACACAGCAAACAAATGCCTACATCCAAAGACATAACATTTTTTGTTTTCTTCTCTAGTCTTCCCAATCTGGTGCTCGGCCAAGAGGTCCTCGCAGTGCCTCCCAGGGTCGTCGGCGACAGCAACGCGGCGGTCACCAGCGTGTTAGTATAAATATTTTTGCTTTGTTTTTTTGCACTTTTTATTTCATTTCTTTTGTGGAGGCTAATTATGTTATTTTTGTCTTTTTCTTTAACAGCCTTCACAGCGTGCTCCCGACTCTGACGGTGAGGATGGAGGACTCGATGTGGACCACCTCATCGATCTCGTCAGAGAAAGGGAGCCGCTCTGGAATATGGCTGACCGCCGCCACGCTGACCTTATCGTTACCCGACGACTCTGGGAGGAAATCTGTTCGCTCCTTGTGGGCCGCTGGGAGGACCTCGATGTTCGGGCCCAGATTAAAGAGCGTAAGTATATACAGTACCGGTTGCTTGATGTAAACCAGTGTTTCCCGAACTCCAGTCCTCGTGGTCCCCACGGATCATGTGTTCAGGATTTCTATTTACTATGGAAATCCTGAAAACATGACCCCTGGGGACCATGAGGACTGGAGTTTGTGAAACACTGATGTTGTATACTAACCACTCCTTTCTCGTTTCAGGGAACAGAATTGTGAATCGGTGGCGGTCTGTGAGGGATCGTTTCAAGAAGGAGTTCAATAAAGAGATGCGGGCCCCGAGTGGATCTGGAGGACGCAGGAGCAAGTACAAGTACGCACAAGCCCTGTCGTTCCTCCGGGAAACAATGGTCACTAGAAGGTAAATATTACACACCACATGTGAAAAAAAATGTTAGATGTAACTTTTTTTTTTCAGCCAGGGCCATACCATGTCAGTATTTTAATTGTTTTTTTTTCTCTTTATTCCACAGCACGGTGAGCAGCACTCGGGAGCCTGCACGATTGGACCCTTCTGAGGCGATCCCTGAGGAGACCGGCACCGAGGGACACTTCGACCGCCCCGGTACATCTGCACCTTCCCAGCCTTCCCACACATTCGACCCATCTGTCCCATCCACCAGCACAGGAGCATCGTGGCCGCCTACATTACATGAAGCTGCTGGTGAGGAGATCGCTTTCCCTTTACCCCACCCTTCTGCCCCTGCCACCTCTAGTACACCTGCGGGTACTGGGCGGCAGCGGCAGAGGGGTCAGGAAAAGAGTTATGCGCCAGAGTTCTTGCATCTGAATGCATCTTTCCAGAACTGTCTAAAAGTCTTGTCAGAGCAAATCTCCGCAGGCTTTCAGCAGATCAACTCCAGCATTCTGGAGGTGAAGACACTTCTGCAAACCATGCATTCAGAAGCAAGATCTTCGCCAAACCACACCTTTTTCAGGTCTGTTGTGGAGCGCATGGCAACACTATCTCCTACCCAGCAGATGCATGTAATGCATTCGTGCCACGGTGCTCTACAGCAGGTTACCTCCCAACCTCCACCTCCCACCACTGTAGTTCCTCCACATGCACCCCCTCCAGCCACTTTCCATCCTCCCCCTCCTATTACATCTGCACCCCCTCCAGCCACTTCCCATCCTCCCCCTCCTATTACATCTGCACCCCCTCCAGCCACTTTCCATCCTCCCCCTCCTATTACATACCAGCAACCTCACCAGTACCAGCAACCTTCCCAGTACCAGCAACCTCCCCAGTACCAGACATCTCCCCACTTCCAGCAACCTGCCCCGTACCAAACTCCTTCCCCGTACCAAACTCCTTCCCCGTACCAAACTCCTTCCCCATACAACTTTCCATCAACATCATCTGCTCCTACAGTCCCTGCCCAACCCTCCACTCCACCGCCCACCACCTCTTCTGCCTCCCACATGTCCACCCATTCTGTAGCTTTTTCCACACCATCACCTCTAACTGTTCCTTCCCCACCACGATCCTAGTCCTCTCTCCATACTCCCATTGTCGAAGTGTCCCGCAGCCCCTCCAGCAGTATTTCCACCCCACACTACACCGAGTTATAATGTTTTTTTTGTAATAAAAATGCCCATTTGGTTGGTTTCAAACCTTTATTAAAAAAGTTTTTTTAACTTTAAAAACAGTTTACACAAAAAAAAATATTTTAAATAAAAGTTAAATTATTGTTTACACTGGTTGTCTGTCATTTCTTTCTGCGGCGAAATATGTTTAAAAAAAAGGTTAAATACAGGGTATTTAAAAGGTAAAAAAAGGTATTCAAAACCAGGTATATAACTGTGGGTAAATTTTAGCTTTTTGCCACAGTTGTGTTCCTGGTTGTGTTTGAAGCAAAGTATTTCCCCTGAAAAGTTGTGTTTATTGTTGGTGATTTCCTAACAATGTACACAACTTTTGTTAAAAGGTGAAATACTTTGCATAAAACACAACCAGGTACACACCTGTGGCCTAAAGCTAAAAATAGTAAGACCATGACAAGATAGCCAACTTTGGTTGGCAAAGGTATATACTGTTGGTCCAGAAGGTACACAAGTTTGGTTGGGCACAAATCTTTCACACTCTGTCATCCCAGTGTACTCTGCCTTGAGGTGACATAAAGTATAGTGCAAAATTGTCCCTCATTACTGAAACCGTCACAGAACTTCTAGTGGTAATATTTCCAATGACAACATCCATCTTCGCCAGTAACTTGCTCTTCTCTCCAACCTGCACTTTCTCCTCTACAACCTGTCAAAGAAGGGCTGTAGGAACATGCTATATATAGTTTTCCAGTAGCCAATCCCGTTCGGAAGGCCACAAGGGTCAATTTTAAAAACCAGATCCGGCGTAATCCGTCGAAAAACGGATAGAAAAACGGATAGAAAAACGGATGAACCGGATGAGACGGATCCGGTTTTGTCTGTCAAGAACAAGACGGATCCGGCAGAAAACCGGATCCGGCACATCAGGTTTTACAAAACATTTGCCGGATCCGGCATTCCGGCACGACGCCGGATCGCGCCTGACGCCGAAAACCTGATGTGTGAAAGTAGCCTAAGAGTACAGCAAGTGCAATTTTAAAATATTTGAATGAGGCCTGCCAGTTGTTGCCTTTCAGGGGTATATGGATTACTGTCAATCCTGAGAATTTTTCATGGCTTTGTACTTTGTGCATAGCCTTTATGAGTGTAGGGTTACAGCAAGTGCACTTTTAAAATATTTGAATGAGGCCTACAATATTTGTGAGGTGCTTGATAACTTTGAGTACTGCACCAAGCTTGTGAGCGGTGATCAGGCTATTATCAGCGTAACCATCCATATGCTATGTCTGCTGAAAAAATCGCTGCAGAATCAAAAAATGGAATCTTTGCGTGCTCAGCAGCTGGGTATGGAGCAAGATTTCACAATGGGTGATCCTACCCAGCCCAGCCAATATCATCAGGTAACATTGGGGGATGAAGATGATGATGAAAATGAGGAGGGAGAGGACTTCTTTTTCAGTGGTACCGAGGGGACAACTCATGCTACAGAGGGGAATCTCAACCCCAGCTTCATGTCTGTCCAGCATGGGTGGGCTGAAGAGGAGGAGGTGGAGGAGGAGAGTCAGTGTGAGGAGAGGATGGGTATTGTTCCTCCTTCAGGGGTCACAGAACATTTGCCTCTTTGCAGCTTGGCACGCATGGCACACTTCATATCTGGCTGTCTGTGTCAAGACCCTCACATAATCCACATTTTCAATAGCAACCTATACTGGTTGGCCACCTTTCTAGACCCACGTTACAAGGACAAATTTCCTTCGCTACTGTTGCAGTCACCAAGGGGTTTCACAATGGAATCCTTCAAGAAGGCTGTTGTTGATCACTTGATGGCAACAGCACTCTCAGACACCACTGCTAGCAGAGATACCAGCTCTGTGTAACAGCATGCATTAATGGGGAGAGATACGCCAAGCAGGTCCAGAAGAGGAGGTGGTAAAATGTCCACAAACTGGGCCATCTTCAATAAACCGGCTCATCACCAAGGACTAGCTGGAACAGTAGCAATGTCAAGGAGGGAGAAGTTGAACAAGATGGTCAACGACTATCTAAGTGACCATATCTGCGTCCTTCATGATGCTTCTGCACCGTTTAATTACTAGGTATCCAAGCTGCATAGTTGGCCTAACCTCTCCTTCTATGCCTTGGAGGTACTGGCCTGCCCTGCTGCTAGTGTGATGTCAGAGCGTGTTTTCAGTGCCGCTGGGGCAATCATCACAGATACATGCACACGGTTGACTACAGAGAATGCAGACAGGCTGACTCTGATAAAATTTAACAAGGACTGGATTTCGCAACAGTATTTAAGCCCTCCAGATGACAGTATCCCAACCTAAAGTCACCCGACACTTTTTGTTTTTAAATTGATGACCACATCTATCCCTTCCCATACAAGCCCCATTTCTTCTTCTTACACATGTTTTCAAAACCTGCTTCTGACACATGTACCTCATGGTCAATAAGCTAAAAACAATGTTACATTAATTAATATTTCCCATTGGAGGCACTTGTTGTGAGAGTGAGACCCTTCTTCCTTCATCAACCATGGTATCATGCCCCTTGGGCTAATTTTTGGAGACACTATGGTTATGCCTGGACACTAGGCACGGCCACCTCTATGCTAGTAGTCATAGCTTCATCATAATTGTTTGGCCCTTCAGACCTGTCCTGCTTCCTTCATCAACTATGATACAGCCCATAGGGCTAATTTTTGGAGACACTATGGCTATGCCTGGAATTTGGGCACTGCCACCTCTATGCTAGTAGTCCTTGCTTCATCATAATTGTTTGGCCCTTCAGACCTGTCTTGCTTCCTTCATCAACTATGATACAGCCCCTTGGGCTAATTTTTGGAGACACTATGGCTATGCCTGGACACTGGGCACTGCCACCTCTATGCTAGGAGTCCTAGCTTCATCATAATTGCTTGGCCCTTCAGACCTGTCTTGCTTCCTTCATCAACTATGATACAGCTCCTTGGGCTAATTTTTGGAGACACTATGGCTATGCCTGGACAATGGGCATGGCCACCTCTATGCTAGTAGTCCTGGCTTTATCATAATTGTTTGGCCCTTCAGGCCTGCCTTGCTTCCTCCATCAACCATGATACAGCCCCTAGGGCTAATTATTATGAACTGGTCACTGAGGAGGATGGCAGGAATAGGCTAGGCCACCAGGAAACGAGAAAGGTTGGTTACTTAGAGGGTTGCAGACCCCTAATCCTAACAACACAACTAGCAGTAGCCGTGGGGCGTACCTACGATGCCCTAGATGCCTCGGCACAGCCTGAGAGCCAACTAAGCCTAAAGCAAGAAAGGTGAAATCTAAACTGCCCCGGAGTAGACCCCCAAAGGAATAGATAGCCCCCAAACATATATTGTCGGTGAGACAAGATGAGACACAAACGCAGGCAAAAAATAGACTGAGCAAATGATGAGGCCAGAACTGACTAGGATAGGAAAGGAAGGACACTGTCTGCAATCACGCAAAAACCCTAAAAATCCAACACATCTGATGTAAAAAAAAACTCTGAGGTCTCACGACCTCTCCCCCACTATATCAACATTCTGGTATGAACTGGCAGCAAAGCAAAAGAGACTAATATAACAGGGGACTGAACAAACTGATTGTTGTGAATTTGCTTTCTGGCCTACCTCTGGTTACTACTGAGGGTAGTGGAGCTGGTCAAATTGACAGAAGGGTTGCGAGTTCTCTTTCTGGGCTCCCTCTGTTGGTTACTGGAGGTAATGGAGCTGATCTGATTAACAGAGGCTTGCCACCTGATAATGAGGACAACGATTGGAGATCTGGGGTTTCAGACTGGGATTTAAGACAGCCGACTCCCTCTATCCCTGCTGATGATTTTCTTCCTGCCTCCTGAGGTCTTAGTTTCCAGCTCAGTCCCTGCATGTTCAGCTAAGTGTTCATTTGCTATTCTGTTTACATTTGATCTGGTTTTGTCTATTTCAGTTCTGTGTGGGTCAGCCAGCTCCGGCTGGGGCTGTGCTGAATCACCAACCATATGTTTCTGCTTGTGCCAGTTTGTTTTTGTCCCTTATTAGAATGGCCTCTTTTTGCTCTGCTTTCAGAATATACCAGAGTGCTAATATAGTGGGCGAAGTCATGCGACTTCAGTATTTTTTGCATCAGACGTGTTGGACTTTTTTGCAGGGTTTTTTGCGCGATTGCAAACAGTGTCTTTCATTTCCTGTCTAGTCAGTGTGGGCCCCATCATGTGCTCAGTCTATTTTCCTACCTGCATTTGTGTTTTCATCTTGTCACACCGACAATATATGTTTGGGGGCTATCTATTCCTTTGGGGTCTGCTCTGGGGCAGTTTAGATTTCCCCTTTCTTGCTTTAGGCTTAGTTAGCTCTCCGGCTGTGCCGAGGCATCTAGGACCATCATAGGCATGCTCCACGGCTACTGCTAGTTGTGTGGATAGGATCAGGGGTCTGCAATCCGCTTAGTTACCAACCTCTCTGGTTTTCTGTGGCTTAGCTTGGGCTTGCTCTCCTCCTCGGTGACCCAATCATAACAGAATCACCAGCCTAACTGCAGACTCTAGGGTGCACAAAAGAAGGAAAGAATTGTAAAAAAACAAAAAATGTGTCAGTTTTTTTATATATTTTTTTTTCCTCTTTTTCTCTGGGGCCGTAGGAGTAATTTTCCTTTAATGGCGATTAAGCAATTGTCCGATCGGGTTGAGCAGCTCGCTGCTGAAGTGCGGGGAATTTCTGCCTTTCTCGCTCAATCATCTGCTGTTGAACCAAACATTCCGACTCCTGATGTGTTTTCTGGGGATCGGTCTAAATTTTTGAATTTTAAGAATAATTGTAAACTATTTCTTCCCTTGAAGCCTAACTCATCGGGGAGCTCTGTGCAGCAGGTTAAAATTGTCATCTCCCTGCTGCGTGGTGATCCCCAGGATTGGGCGTTTTCTCTGACACCTGGAGATCCTATTCTGACTAATGTGGACGCGTTTTTTCAAGCCTTGGGGTTGTTGTATGATGAACCTAATGCTATTGATCAAGCTGAGAAAACCTTATTGGCATTGAGCCAGGGTCAGGATTCTGCAGTTATATTGTCAAAAATTCCAAAAGTGGGCAGTCCTTACTAAATGGAATGATGATGCCCTAGCAGCTCTCTTTCGGAAGGGTTTGGCAGAAACTGTAAAAGATGTTATGGTGGGATCTCCTGTTCCCTCTGGTCTTGACGATTCTATGTCATTGGCCATTCAAGTTGATCGGCGTTTACGTGAACGTAAAACTACACGAGAGGCGTTGCCGCCTTTTGAACGAGCGTCTGAACCAATGCAATGTAATAGGGTTTTGTCTAGGGCGCAACATCAGGAGTTTAGAAGGCGTAATAAGCTGTGTTTTTGCTGTGGAGACACCTCTCATACTATTTCTGTCTGCCCTAAATGAGAAAAACGTTTTGCTCACACATTTGCCGTGGGCAGTGTACAGCCTAAGTTCCTTTTCGCAATTACTCTGATCTGCTCCTTGTCTACATTTTCCGCTAAGGCTTTTGTAGATTCAGGAGCAGCTTTGAATCTGATGGATTTAGACTTTGCTAAACGTTGTGGTTTTCCCATGATACCCCTGCAGACTCCTATCCCTTTGAGGGGTATTGATAATAATAATAATACATTTTATTTCTATAGCGCTGACATATTCCGCAGCACTTTACAATTCAGAGGGGACTTTGTACAGACAATATACGTTACAGAATAACAATAATCACATAGATCATAACAGATACCAAGAGGAATGAGGGCCCTGCTCGCAAGCTTACAATCTATGAGGATAAAAGGGGAGACACGAAAGGTGGGTGGTAACAGTTGCCCTGATTGTATGGACCAGCCATAATGTTAAGTGTGTAACAGTACGGATGCAGAGGGCTAATGGATGCATAAAGCATGTGGGAACATGATTGATGCTACTCCTTTGGTGGAGAATAAACCCCAGTTTTGGACCCAGGTGATAATGTGGGTCGCCCCGGACCACCAAGAAAATTGTAAATTTTTAGTGTTGCACAATTTGCATGATACTATTGTTCTGGGTTTTCCCTGGTTGCAAACTCATAATACTGTTGTGGATTGAAAATCTGTGTCTGTGGTGAGTTGGGGTTGTCAGTGTGTTCTTAGTGACACTCGTGTTTTCTCCACCTCTCCCCAGTCTCATGATATTCCTGATTATTTGGCTGATTTTTCTGATGTATTTAGTGAGAGTAAGTGTGCATCTTTGCTAAATTTCCCAAGGGTCGGCTTTTCAACTTATCGGTACCCGAACATGATGCTATGCGATCTTATGTCAAGGAGTCGTTGAAGAAGACTCATATTAGACCATCCTCTTCACTTTTAGGTGCTGGGGTTTTTTTGTAGCCAAGAAAGATGGTTCATTAAGGCCTTGTATTGACTATCATTCCCTTAACAAAATCACTGTTAAATATCAGTACCCGTTACCCCTGATTTCTGATTTATTTTCCAGAGTTAAAAGTGCCTGTTGGTTTACCAAGCTTGACCTCAGCGGGGCGTATAATCTTATTTGCATCAAGCACGGGGATGAATGGAAGACGGCGTTTAATCCTCCGGAGGGACATTTTGAGTACCTGGTGATGCCTTTTGGGCTCACTAATGCTCCTTCTGTCTTCCAATCTTTTATGAACGACATTTTCCAGGACTTTGTGGATAAGTTTTAGATTATTTATCTGGATGATATTTTGATCTTTTCCAGTGATTGGGATTCTCATGTGGAACATGTCCAGACTGTGTTCCGGATTTTGGGGGAAAATTCCCTGTATGTTAAGGAATCGAAGTGCCTCTTTGGTGTACAGAGGATTTCATTTTGGGGATTCATTTTTTCCCTGTCGGCTATTGAAATGGACCTGGCCAAGGTACAGGCCATTTATAATTGGGTTCAGCCCACCTCTTTGAAGGCTCTCCAGAAGTTTTTGGGTTTTGCTAATTTCTCCTGTAAATTTATAAGTAATTTTTCTGGTATTGTCAAATCACTGACTGATCTGACCAGAAAGGGCGCTGATGTGGTGATTTGCTCTTTAGAGGCAGTCTCGGCAGGAAGCAGGAAGAAAATCACCAGCAGGGATAGAGGGAGTCGGCTGTCTTAAATCCCAGTCTGAAACCCCAGATCTCCAATCGTCGTCCTCATTATCAGGTGGCAAGCCTCTGTTAATCAGATCAGCTCCATTACCTCCAGTAACCACCAGAGGGTAGCCCAGAAAGAGAACTCGCAACCCCTCTGTCAATTTGACCAGCTCCACTGCCCTCAGTAGTAACCAGAGGTAGGCCAAAAAGCGATTTCACAACAGTACCCCCTTGAGGAGGGGTCATCGAACCCTCATCCACGCCACCAGGCCAATCAGGATGGGCCCGGTGAAAAGCACGAATCAATCTATTGGCATGAATGTCAGAAGCAGAGACCCAAGAATTATCCTCCTGGCCATAACCCTTCCATTTGACCAAGTACTGGAGTCTCCGTCTAGCCAAACGAGAATCCAATATTTTCTCTACCTCATATTCCACATTGCCTTTAACCAATACAAGGTCAGGAGGCACCGCCATAGGAACTACTGGCTCCACAAACCTCTTCAACAGCGATTTATGAAACACGTTATGGATCCTAAACGTAACTGGAAGAGCCAATCGAAAAGAAACAGGATTAAGGATCTCC
Organism: Dendrobates tinctorius; assembly: GCF_039654945.1. Lineage (NCBI taxonomy): Eukaryota > Metazoa > Chordata > Amphibia > Anura > Dendrobatidae > Dendrobates > Dendrobates tinctorius. Next base: position 55,424,454 of record NW_027361687.1, on the reverse strand, counting down.
AAAATCTTATAAGGTCTCTGGTACCAAAAATACCTGGATGACCAGCCAACGCGGAGCAATGAATTTCAGACATTACTCTCTTCCTCCACTGGTCAGGAACATACAATTTTCCCATAGGGCAACGTTCAGGTTTGTCCTCCTGAAATTCCTACAGGGCACGTCTCAAATCGGGTGAGATGGCGGAAAGAACTACATCCTCATTTAGAATGGTAGTAGGCTCGGTCACAATAAGAGAATCCACAAAGAAACTCCTAGAAAGGGCGTCCGCCTTAACATTCTTAGTGCCCGGATGAAAAGAGACAACAAAATTAAAACGCGTGAAAAACAAGTCCCACCTAGCCTGTCTAGGATTTAAGCGTTTCTCTGATTCAAGATAAATCAAATTCTTGTGGTCTGTGAGGATCACAACTTGATGTCTAGCTCCCTCCAACCAATGTCTCCACTCTTCAAATGCCCATTTCATGGCCAACAATTCCCGATTCCCCACGTCATAGTTACGTTCAGATGGGGAGAATTTTCGAGAAAAGAAGGCACAGGGATTCATTTTAGAAGTTACCGGATCTTTTTGGGACAAAATGGCTCCTGCACCAATCTCAGAAGCATCTACCTCCACCTGAAATGGGAGTGAGACATCAGGTTGCCGTAGAACCGGAGCAGAAGTGAATCTCTGCTTAAGCTCCTGAAATGCCGAGAGTGCCTCTAAAGAGCAATTCATCACATCAGCGCCCTTTCTGGTCAGATCAGTCAGTGATTTGGCAATACCAGAAAAATTACTTATAAATTTACAGGAGAAATTAGCAAAACCCAAAAACTTCTGGAGAGCCTTCAAAGAAGTGGGCTGAACCCAATCATAAATGGCCTGTACCTTGGCCAGGTCCATTTCAATAGCCGACGGGGACAAAATGAATCCCCAAAATGAAATCCTCTGTACACCAAAGAGGCACTTCGATTCCTTAACATACAGGGAATTTTCCCTCAATATCCGGAACACAGTCCAGACATGTTCCACATAAGAATCCCAATCACTGGAAAAAATCAAAATATCATCCAGATAAATGATCAAAAACTTATCCACAAAGTCCCAGAAAATATCGTTCGTAAAAGATTGGAAGACGAAAGGGGCATTAGTGAGCCCAAAAGGCATCACCAGGTGCTCAAAATGTCCCTCCGGAGTATTAAACACCGTCTTCCATTCATCCCCGTGCTTGATGCAAATAAGATTATACGCCCCCCTGAGGTCAAATTTGGTAAACCAACAAGCACTTTTAACTCTGGAAAATAAATCCGAAATCAGGGGTAACGGGTACTGATATTTAACAGTGATTTTGTTAAGGGAACGATAGTCAATACATGGCCTTAATGAGCCATCTTTCTGGGCCACAAAAAAAAAAAAGCACCTAGCATAGCATCATGTTCGGGTACCGATAAGCTGAAAAGCCAACCCTTGGGAAATTTACAACCGGGCATTAACTCAATTGCGCAGTCATAGCTCCTATGAGGAGGCAAAGACGCGGACTTACTCTCACTAAATACATCAGAAAAATCAGCTAAATAGTCAGGAACATCATGAGACTGGGGAGAGGTGGAGAAAATAGGAGTGTCACTGAGAACACATTGACAACCCCAACTCACCACAGACACAGATTTCCAATCCAAAACAGGATTATGGGTTTGCAACCAAGGAAAACCAAGTACAATAATATCATGAAAAATTGTGCAACACGAAAAATTTACAATTCTCTTGGTGGTTCGGGGCAACCCGCATAATCACCCCGGTCCAAAACTGGGGTTTATTTTCCGCCAAAGGGGTAGCATCAATACCCTTCAAAGGAACAGGGGCACCATGGGAAAACCACAACGTTTGGCAAAGTCTAAATCCATCAGATTCAAAGCTGCTCCTGAATCAACAAAAGCCTTAACAGAAAATGTAGACAAGGAGCAGATCAAGGTAACCACCAAAAGGAACTTAGGCTGTACACTACCCACCGCAAATGGGTGAGCAAAACGTTTTTCTTGTTTAGGGCAGACCGAACTCTTGACGTTACACCCTAGACAAAACCCTATCACATTGCATGGGTTCAGAAGTTTGTTCGAAAGGTAGCACCGCCTCTCGTGTAGTTTTACGTTCATGTAAACATCGATCAATTTGAATGGCTAATGACATAGAGTCGTTAAGACCAGAGGGGACAGGAAATCCCACCATAACATCTTTTACAGTTCCTGCCAGACGTTTCCAAAAGGGCGCTGCTAGGGCATCGTCATTCCATTTATTAAGGACTGCCCACTTTCAGAAACTTTAACAATATAACTCTGCAGCATCCCGACCCTGATTCAAAGCCAATAAGGTTTTCTCAGCTTGATCAATAGCATTAGGTTCATCATACAACAAGCCCAGGGCTTGAAAAAACGCATCCACATTAGCAAGAATAGGATCTCCAGGTGTCAGAAAAAAGCCCAGTCCTGGGGATCGCCGCGCAGCAGGGAGATGCCAATTTTAACCTGCTGCACCGAGCTCCCCGATGAATTAGGTTTCAAAGCAAGAAATAATTTACAATTATTCTTAAAATTCAAAAATTTTGACCGATCCCCAGAAAACACATCAGGAGTAGAGATCTTTGGTTCTACAGCAGATGATTGAGCGAGATAGGCAGAAATTCCCCGCACTTCAGCAGCGAGCTGCTCAACACGATCAGACAATTGCTTAGTCTCCATTAAAGAAAAAATCCTCCTACGGCCCCACAGGAAAAGAGGAAAAAATATATTAAAAAATTCTGACACTTTTTTTTTTTCAATTCTTTCCTTCTTTAGAGTACCCTAGAGTCTACAGTTAGGCTGGTGACTCTGTTATGAACTGGTCACCGAGGAGGATGGCAGGAATAGGCTAGGCCACCAGGAAACTAGAAAGGTTGGTAGCTTAGCGGATTGCAGACCACTAATCCTAACAACTAGGGATGAGCGAGCATACTCGTGAGGATTCGGTACTCGGCGGGTAATGCGGTGCTCGCGGTACTCGAATCCTCATGAGTATTTCACTACTCGCCTCGCAATATTCGGCACAGCCCGCACAGTCCCCGCACAGCCCAGCACAGTCCCCGTACAGTCCCCGCACAGCCCAGCACAGTCCCGCACAGCCCAGCACAGTCCCCGCACAGTCCCCACACAGCCCAGCACAGTCCCCGCAAAGTCCAGCACAGCCCAGCACAGTCCCACACAGCCCAGCACAGTCCCGCACAGTACCTGCAAAGCCCTGCACAGTCCCGCACAGCAGAGCACAGTCTTCGTACAGGCCAGCACAGTCCCGCACAGCCCAGCACAGTCCCTGCACCGGCCAGCACAGTCCCGCACAGCCCGGCACAGTCCCCGCACAGACCAGCACCATCCCGCACAGCCCGGCACAGTCCCCGCACAGGCCAGCACAGTCCCGCATAGCCTGGCACAGCCTTCGCACAGTCCCCACCCAGCCCAGCAAGTCCCCGCCCATTAATCGCATTTCCCATAGACTTACATTGGACTCGGTACTCGTTACAAGTACCCAAGTATTAGGAGATACTCGTAACGAGTACAGCGAGTCCGAATACTACACTACTTGCTCATCCCTACTAACAACACAACTAGCAGTAGCCGTGAGGTGTACCTACGATGCCCTAGATGCCTTGGCACAGCCGGAGAGCCAACTAAGCCTAAAGCAAGAAAGGCGAAATCTAAACTGCCCCGGAGTAGACCCCCAAAGGAATAGATAGCCCCCAAACATATATTGTCTGTGACACAAGACGAGACACAAACACAGGCAGAAAATAGACTGAGCAAATGATGGGGCCCGAACTGACTAGATAGGATAGGAAAGGAAAGACACTGTCTGCAATCATGCAAAAACCCTAAAAATCCAACACATCTGATGTACAAAAAAACCACTGAGGTCTCACGACCTCTCCCCCACTATATCAGCATTCTGGTATGAACTGGCAGCAAAGCAAAAGAGACTAATATAACAGGAGACTGAACAAACTGACACAAGCTGTAACATATGGAGCGGGGTCCAGCACACCCCAGCAGGGAGCACGCTGAACCCTCGCAGCAAAGCAGAAAGAGGCAAAACCAGACCAGATGCAAAGGATTAGCAAATGAACAACTTAACTGAAGAATGCAGGATCAGGCAGGAGACATCAGACCTCAGAATGCACAGGAAGAAAACTAATCACCAGCAGGGAACAGGAGTAAGCCTGCTCACTTAAATACTCCAATCAGTGACCCCTGATTTCCAATCCTCGTCGTCAAGTGGCAGACTTTGGCCAGCTCCACTACCCACAGTAAGCACCAGAGGGAGCCCCGACTCAGAAGTCAAATCGAGATAGTTCACAACAGCTAATGTTTTGAAGAAACTATATCTATGCAACTTAACTGAAGAATGCAGGATCAGGCAGGAGACATCAGACCTCAGAATGCACAGGAAGAAAACAAATCACCAGCAGGGAACAGGAGGAAGCCTGCTCACTTAAATACTCCAATCAGTGACCCCTGATTTCCAATCCTCGTCGTCAGGTGGCAGACTTTGGCCATCTCCACTACCCACAGTAAGCACCAGAGGGAGCCCCGACTCAGAAGTCAAATCGAGATAGTTCACAACAGCTAATGTTTTGAAGAAACTATATCTATGCCTACACATTGGGCAGTGGCACAATAAGGACAGTACTCCAAGCTTTATAATTGTGAATCCCTTGTGATGATGATAATGATGATGGGTGGCTTCTTCCTGCATTAACCATAACACAGCCCCTAGGGCAGATTGCTCTCCTTACACCACTTACACACTTAGCTGTCAGAAGTTCACCTCCATCATTAGTCACTCTTACGGCACTTCTGATATATCACTGGCACTGCGTTAGTGGCGTACGAGTCCCGCTCTTCCTGCAAAAAACCAGAGGACTTCAAATAGTGTTTGTACATTCTAGCGAAGCAATGGTGTAAAAACAATCATGCAGCCCCTGACCAGGTGCCCCCATGTTATATACATTTGTTTACAGCATAAATTTTTTAACATTTACACATTTTTTAGCGTTTTTCTCAGCCCCCAGACCGCTTTGTAGGGACCAGACAATTACTCGCATTTTCCATTGACTATCATTGGACTTGCTATTCGTACCGAATACCCGAGTATTAGGGTATACTCGGTACGAGTATAGCGAGTCCGAATACTTCAGTACTCGCATATCCCTAGAATTACTCTGTATATGTTATACTCTTTGCTTTGCTAATGCAGCTTATTTGTCTCAACCTTGGTCTCAGATTTGTTTTAACCCACACAATCAGATTCCATATTACCTTCATAATTATTACAACTTGTCTCTGAGGCAGGAAATAACACCATTGCGTAGAGCACCACTTGCAGAACATATTACTTAATTTTTTCCCAACTTCTAAACTACTCCAGATGAAGAAAAAATGGCGACATAGTGTCACTTTGCACATTAACAGGACTGCCTCCCCCATTTAAAACAGTATCCTTAAACATAAAATAAATACATCACTGCAGTAGTAATATCCATTAATTAGCCCTTATGGTAATAATAATCCCCACCCTGACCCCCTTGTGTCTCATTCCTGGCTCCAGCCATATGGTCTCCCATCCGGGTCCCATATGTTCTCCCTTCCTGACCTCTTGAGTATCCATTCTGCCCCATGTGATGTCCCATCCTACCCCATCTGTCCCGTGATCCTACCCATGATCCTGCCCCATCTGTCCTGTGATCCTGCCCCTTCTGCCCCGTGACCTGCCCCATCTGTCTACATTGTATCCTTCCTGCCCATGATCCTGCACCATGTGTCTCCATCCTGCCCCATGTATCCATCCTGTCCCATGATCCTTTCCCATCTGTCTCCATCCTGCCCTGTGATCCTGCCCCATCTGTCTCCATCCTGCCTCATGATCCTGCCCCATCTGTCTCCATCCTGCCCCATTAATCTACCCCTCTGTCTCCATTCTGCCCCATCTCTCTCCATCCTGCCCCATTATCCTGCCCCATCTTTCTCCATCCTGTCCCCTGCGTCTCCATGCTGCCCCATGTCTCCATTATGCACCATGTCTCCATCCTGCCTCATATTCCTGCCCCATCTGCCTCCCATCCTGCCCCCGTGTCTCCCATCCTGCCATCTGTGTCTCCCATCCTGCCCCTTGTGTCTCCCATGCTGCCCCGTGTCTCCCATCCTTCCCCCGTGCCGCTTTCAATAAAAATTAAAAAAAACGTTCTCCTTACCTGGCTGCGCTCCTCCGGTGATGCTCCCTCCATGCAGTTCAAGCACGCACTTGCCGGCGAATGACAATGACATCATACGCCGGTGATGTGCGCGCTGACATCAGCTGCCAGCCTCCAAATGGCTGGCATTTTTTAACTATTTCCATGAGGGCCCACACAGCAATAGAGTTTACCTGAACCTGCGTCTCGGATTGCACCGGCAGAAGCCTGCCGCTGGGACCCAATGAGCAGAAGAGACAGGCTCAATGGGTACCCCCTCTGTTCATTGGGCCCCATACGCTATTCAGGGTAGTAATGCCCTGATGGCGGCCCTGCACTCTCCACATGGCCGAGAGACATTGTGTCCTGATCCATAAACTGAAGATCTTCTTACCTGCAGAACTGCAACCCAGTTGTCCCTGCATCGGCAGCAGTCTCAGAAATGTTTTATTGAGCTGAAATCCAGCTTTCTCAGTGTCTGTCTCAAATTGCACTATCATAGAACTAGGGTGCTTGGCAAAATATTAGGGATCTCTCCAGACAATTAGGAATACATCCACAAAAGCTGAGCATGCCTGAGGTGAAAATTTCTTTCCAAAATGCTGCAGAGGAGATGCTCCATATGACACCTTTCATGCAATAGCTGGTTGATGGCCTTTTGGAAACCATAATGGGCATCCTATTGGATGTCACCCAGCTACAAACAGCTATATTCAACCTCTGGCAAAAATTATGGAATCACTGACCTTAGAGGATGTTCATTCAGTTGTTTAATTTTGTAGAAAATAAGCAGATCACAGACATGGCACAAAACTAAAGTCAATTCAAATGGCAACTTTCTGGCTTTAAGAAACACTAAAAGAAATCAAGAACAAAAAATGTGGTGGTCAGTAATGGTTAATTTTTTAAACAAAGCATAAGGAAAAAATTATGGACTCACTCAATTCTGAGGAAAAAATAATGGAATCACCCGGTAAATTTTCATTCCCAAAGCTAACACCTGCATCAAATTAGCTCTGCTCGTTAGTCTGCATCTAAAAAGGAGTGAGCACACCTTAGAGAGCTGTTGCACCAAGAGGGTAAATCATCACGCAATGTTGCAAAAGATGTTGGTTGTTCACAGTCAGCTGTGTCTAAAATCTGGACAAAATATAAACAACATGGGAAGGTTGTTAAAGGCAATCATACTGGTAGACCAAGGAAGACATCAAAGTGTCAAGACCGGAAAGCAATATGTCTCCAAAACAAGAAATGCACAACAAAACAAATGAGGAACGAATATGAGGATACTAGAGTCAACATCTGTGACCGAACTGTAAGAAACCACCTAAAGGAAATGGGATTTACATACAGAAAAGCTAAACTAAAGCCATCATTAACACCTAAACAGAAAAAAGCAAGGTTACAATAGGCTAAGGAAAAGCAATCGTGGACTGTGGATGACTGGATGAAAGTCATATTCAGTGATGAATCGCGAATCTGCATTGGGCAAGGTGATGATGCTGGAATGCTTGTTTTGTGCCGTTCCAATGAGATTTATAAAGATGACTGCCTGAAGACAACATGCAAATTTCCACAGCCAATGATGATATGGGGTTGCATGTCAGGTAAAGGCACTGGGGAGGTGGCTGTCATTACATCTTCAATAAATGCACAGGTTTATGTTGATATTTTGGACACTTTCTTATCCCATCAGTTGATAGGATGTTTGGGGATGATGAAATCACTTTTCAAGATGATAATGCATTCTGCCATAGAGCAAAAACTGTAAAAACATTCCTTGAAAAAAGACACATAAAGTCAATGTCATGACCTGCAAATAGTCCGGATCTCAATCCAATTGAAAATCTTTGGTGGAAGTTGAAGAAAATGGTCCATGACAAGGCTCCAACCTGCAAAGCTGATCTGGCAACAGCAATCAGAGAAAGTTGGAGCCAGATTGATGAAGAGTACTGTTTGACACTCATTAAGTCCATGCCTCAGAGATTGCAAGTTGTTATAAAAGCCAGAGGTGGTGCAACAAAATACTAGTGATGTTTTGGAGTGTTTTTTTGTTGGCTTGTTTTTCATGACTCCATAGATTTATCCCTCAGAATTGAGTGATTCCATAATTTTTCCCCTATGCTTGGTTTAAAAAAGTAACCATTATTTTGTTCTTGATTTATTTTAGTGTTTCTTAAAGCCAGAAAGTTGCCATTTGAATTGACTTTAGTTTTGTGCCATGTCTGTGATCTACTTTTTTTCTACAAAATTAAACAACTGAATGAACATCCTTCCATAATTTTTGCCAGGAGTTGTACTATTGGTGAATATGTTAACACTAGAAACAAGTCTTTGCAGCTCCAATTTGAAAGGAGCGGAGATGAGCATGCTCGCCTCAGTTCCATTTATTGTCAATAAGACATAAAAAATAGAAAAGCCCAGCCATCTGCATTTTCATGGCTCATGAATGGAGTGGAGGCTGAACATGCTCATTCAAGATGGGGCTGCAGAGCCTGGTTCTCAGTGGTTGCATCTCATTCAAATAAGCAAGTTATCACCTTTCTTATGGATAGGGGAATAAGGCTAGTTTCACACTAGCGTTCTCGGGCGGAGCGCGGGGCCGCCGCTAAGCCCCACCCCCGGATGCACCCTCTCAGGTCAGCTCCTCCTCTGATCACATGACACTGCATGCGATCACCGTACCCTATATTTAGCGTTGGGTATGCTGACCATGCGCTGGAATGATTTGGCTGGTGCTAAGCCCAGCGCACAAAAATGCAACACAGTGCGCTTTTGTGCACTGGGCGCAGCGAAAAAAGGGCGCAGCGCCAGCAAAATCATACCAGCACACAGTCAGCGTACCCAACGCTAAATATAGGGTACAGTGATCGCCTGCAGTGTCATGCGATCAGAGGAGGAACTGACCGGAGGGGGCATAGCTGGGGGCGGGGCTTAGCAGCGGCCCTGTGCTGCACCCAAGAACGCTAGTGTGAAACTAGCCTTACTTGTGATTTCGAGCATAAATTTTTTTTTCCCACTAAATGGGTTTGACCCTCAAGCAATCCTATAACCTGCACTAAGACCCTTGTATAAATAGAGCATTCACTTCAATGAATTTCACGAAAATATTTTATCCAGTGCACCCATACGCGCTTTATTTTCTTTGATCCTGTTTTGTTTCATATCACAATTAAACTGAGAAATGTATAAAGAAATCTTCAGTGTATGTGTAAGGAGGAAGACCGGGCTGCGGGTATCTATGCAATGCCGGGTCCGGAACTGTCGAGGCTGAATTCAGTGTTGCCAGGGGGAAAGAATGGGGATCCAGACAGGACCCATGGCCTGGTGAGAGAGGCCGTGGTATGACCGGTGAGAGAGCAGGAAGTGCAGGAAAAGAGTTCAGTATCCCACCGGCATGAAGAGGAAGCAGATGTGCGCAGAGTTTCGGGTGCTCAGCCAAACAGTGTGCAGTGCTCGCATTGAGAAGCGAGTGCCAGGTGCAGGATCATGAGGTGTGTTCCCCCTCCTTGGCAGGCTTGCAGTGGAGCATGCATCGGGCAGAGACTTCTACGGCACTTCCCATCTCAGTGCTACAGATTGATGGACTAGGGCCCCAATGGGCAAAACTGGTGACCGCCCGTTGCCGCTAGAAGCTGCATCATTTGCTGGCAAGTTGCGCCTGAGGACGCCGTGTCGGCCGTTGCCGGTATTACAACTGTCATTGGACTGCATGTGTTTAAGTACAGAGAATTCACAATAAGTGAAGCTTATTAATAAGACTGTTGTGTTATATCCTAATTCTACTGTTAATTAACTGTTATCTCCCTGCGAGGATTTCACTACTGTTATAAATTAAACTGCACTGTGTTAGACCATGTTCTGCATTCCCTACATTACTGCATCCGGGCACCTGCTTACATATGATTCAGGAGTAGTGATGAGCGAGTATACTCGTTGCTTGGGTTTTCCCGAGCATGCTCAGGTGTCCTTTGAGTATTTTGCCGTGCTCGGAGATTTAGTTTTCATCACCGCAGCTGCATGATTTCTGACTGATAGACAGCCTGAATACATGTGGAGGTTGACTGTTTGGAATTTCCACATGTATTCAGCCTGTCTACAGCCACAAATCATGCAGCTGAGGAGACAAAAACTAAACTTCCAACCGACTTCCGCCCTAAAGGTGTCCACCCAGGCTATAAGTTGTCATATCTTCTTCCTGCTGTACTGGTCCACTGCAATGATGCCCAGTGGCCATGGATTTGGAGGGCTGTCGCTAGTTAACGTTGCATAGCTGCCAATCCGCCTTGGGCCTATAGCCCATGTGGACAATTCGGGCACCCTGGCCTTGTCTGAGTAACTTCCCTTTTGCTCTAACCTTAACTCTCGGCAGCCCCTCCTACACTTAACCCTATACTATCTACTAACTATTCTGTATACTAGAGTGCCCCCCTCTAGTGTCCAACCAAGAGTACTACGCTTTCCCTATACTGTACATGAAACATAGTGAACATTATCACACTATATACAATGACGAACATGGAAACACAACAATGGTAATACCCAGAAGGGGTAGCAGTACCATATCATACATTAGGTAGTGCATAGAATGTGTCGCAATACCAGTAAGCAAAAAGGCATAAATACAACAATGAACATTATTAGCTTAGCCACTTAACACGAGTATACTCACTCATAACCATCCAGGAGATCAGCATTGTCTACTGTCCTTCCTTTCACTACCCAGCGTGAGACTGTAAAACAATTGGTTGCAGCAGGAACCTCTATGCAGTAAGACAAAAAAATAAGTAAGCCATGCCCCCTTTACCTATGGGGGTGGGGTTTCTATCTGCCACCAGGCAAAAATGGAACTGATCCAGTGCGATTAACCTCTGTGTTCACTGCAGGAATTCTACAAGATTAATAATTTCAGGACCATGCAAAAAATGCTACAGACTGACCAATAGTGAGGACAATTAGATTTATGGCTTAGTGTAATAATTCCTTTTTGGATATAGTGTCCCTTTAAATACTCTGTTATTCTAACTGTACTGACACAAGAAGAAGCAGGTATCCAAAGAGTTAATATTAAAAGTGAAAACCCTGGAGACTACTACTGAACTGGGATTCATTCTAATTTTATTTCCTAATTGCGTGTTGCCATTTGCCATACTTTTATATAAGGGGTGAAATCGAACTGCTCATAATCTGTAGACTGGAATGACAGGTGTAGACACAGATGTAATCGAGGTATGTATCACCATGATGTGAGATCTAAATAAGAAAAATAGGAGTGCTGACTTCATAATCAGTGCACCTGCAAACTATTTAACATGATGAGATCTGTGGCTTTCTATAGGACTGCAGGTAAACTTGCAATTTTGCAATATTTGAATTCTCACATTCTCAAAGGTAAATGACAAATTTTGGTCTGTCACATCCCAAAAATAATTGTCAGTTTACTCATAGAATGAAATCTTTATGTTTAGATGAAGAAAGCAAAAATTTTCCTTTGGTGGTAATTGAAGAGACCCAACTTGATAAAGAGACTTAATTCAACTTCACCCTGCAGCCTGTTTTCACCTTCCTGATGAGGCCATATTTTACAATCCTGGCCAGTGTCATTTTATGATATAATAGCTCTAACACTTCAACAAATCTCAGTAATTCTTTATGTTTGTGGTAAATTTAGGCAGATATCTATTTACTTGTAAAAATATTGGAATTTTGGCTAAAATTTTGAAAAGGTCTCAGTTTTCAAACTTTTAATTTTTATGAATTAAAACCAGATGTTTATATCACACAATACAGTTAATAAATAGCATTTCCTTCATGCCTACTTTACATCAGCATCATTTTTGAAATATTGTTTTTTTTTATTGTTAGTAAGTTAGAAGGGTTAAAAGTTGATCAGCAATTTTCTCAATTTTCCAGCACAATTTACAAAGCCTATTTTTGTAGGGAACAAGCGACCACATCACATTTGAAGTGACTTTCAGGGGCAGAAAATACCCAAAAGTGACACTATTTTAATATTTTAAAACTACACTCATCAAAGTGCTTAAAACCATATTTAGACAGTTTAGTAACCCTTCACATGCTTCACAGGAATTAAAGCAATGTGGAAGGAAAAAATGAAAATTTTACATTTTCCCTCAAAAATGTTGATTTAGACCCAAATTTTGCATTTTCTCAATGATAACAAGAGAAATTTGACCATACAATTTATGAGTACACCAATACCCCATATGTGGTGAAAAACTATTGTGTGGACGCATGTCAGGGCACAAAAGGGAGTGAGCACCATTTGACTTTGTGAGTGGAAAATTGGCTTCAATAGATAGTGGCCATTATGGTATGTTACTTTTCGTGACCCCCTGATGTACTTAAAAAGTAAAAAAAAAACCACACAAGTGACACCATTTTGGAAACTACACCCCCTCAAAGAAATTAATAGAGGTGTGGTGAGCACATTGAAGCCACAGGTGCTTCACATAAATTTATAATGTTGAGACAATCAAAAAATAAATTTTTCAGCCAAAAAAGTTAGTTTTGCCCCAAATTTTTAATTTTTACCAGGGAAACAGGAGAAAATGGACCATAGAATTTGTTGTTCTCCTGAGTACATTGGTACTCCATATGTGGTGAAAACAGCTATTTTGGCACACATCAGGGCTCTGAAGAAAAGGAGCGCCAATTGAATTCTGGAGCTCAATTTTGGCTAGAATATATTGTGGATGCCATGTCACATTTGAAGAGCCCCTGACGTGCCAAAACTGCAGAAACCCCCATAGGTGACCCTATTTTGGAAGCTAAAATTCTTTAGGAATTCATCTAGGGGTGCAATGAGCATTTTTATCCTTAAGGCATTTCACAGAATTGAATAACATTAAGTTGAGTAAATGGAAAATTGCAATGTTTTGCACTAAAATGTTGCTTTGCCACCAAGTTTTTAATTTTCAAAAAGGATAATGGGATAAAATGAAGCATACAATTTGTTACACAATTTCTTCTGAGTAAACTAATACTCCATATGTGGTCAAAAACTACATGTGAGGCATAGTGCAAACCTCAAAAGGGAAGAAACGCCATATCGGAGTTCAGATATTGGTGAAATGGTTTGATGGTACCGTGTCTTATTGGCAGAGCCCCTGAGTTGCCAGAGCAGCAGAAAGCAACCTATAAGTGACCTCATTTTAAAAACTACACCACCCAACAAATTTATCTGGGGTGCAGTGAACATTTTGACACCACATGTGCCTCACAGAAATTTAGGTGGTGAAGAAAGAATAATTACGGTACATTTTTACCACGAAAATGTTGTTTTAACCTCAAATTTGTAATCATAATGGCTAATAATAAAAAATGGACAAGGCATTCTATTGTGAAATTTACCCTGAGTGTACCAATATCCTACATGTAATTGGTAAATACATTTCAGGCACAGTGCAAAGCTCAGAAAGGAAGAAGTGCCATATTATAGTGCAGTGGTGTCATGATCCATGCGGGATCAGGACAGATAAAAGCACAGGTAACCTTTTTTTTTCTCAAGCTGTGCTTAGAGATGTTTTTGCTCCCAGTGGCCATTTGGATTATTGCACTGTGGTGTCGTTTGTTCTAAGTTTGCCCCGGTGGTGGTGAGCGTCATTGCACTGTTTCTTTAGTTAAGTGCACATTTATAATGCAGGTGTGATTGCTGGCTCTGCTATAAAAGAGTCACAGGTGTTGCAATCAGCGTTGGTGATAGTATTCATTTCAACCATCCTTGGTGGAGGAAGGAGCTGGAGAACCTTCCTTGCAGCACTGTCTTAGCCCTGGTGTGGAAGGAGTCATAGGGGATTTCCTTGTAGCTCTGACAGAGCTTGGTGACAGCATTTCAGGAGGAGAGCTGCATTCTGGTGGTGGACTCTGCTGCCAGGGGCAAGTGCACAGAGTAAAGCTAAGTGGTGTTCCCCTGTTTGTGCTTTCCCTTCATGTGTATTAGTACAGCGGTGGGGTCAGTGCCTGCGCCACCCAGCTCCCTGGCAAGGGATAGGTGTAGGGTGTGCTAGGGCGACAGGTATCCTGAGCGGCGCCCGGTGCGGAACCAGCATAGGGAATGTTAGGAGCGTTAGGGACACTGACTCAGGGGAGTGCAGGAGGTCTGCACAACACATGCGTACCAAGGGTAGGGGTTTCATAATGAGTCAGACGCCAGAGACATTCATACATGCATACACCACTCACTCCTTACAGACTGAAAATACAGGCTATCCTAGCTCATGGCCGAGCGGCCATGCAAACTTTTTATAGCCACAAGCGTCCGAGACCTTCCTGGCTTCTCGGATGGGCCAATCCAAACACGAGCAGGACCTGAGCACGTGACCCTTGATCTCCAATGGGAGATCTCTCCACGGACATGCTCAGTGGCCCGACATGGGGACTTAGTCCCTGGAGAATCTCGCTGCTGAGCAGCATGCATTGCCATAGCTGTGCCAGAGGTGGCAGCAGCAAGCAAACCCACGAAGCTGGTCTGGGCAGAGCACTAGGACCAACGAGTTTGCTGAGCAACCTCCTCTGTGGCTGGAGAGGAATGGAAGACCACCGGAAGTAAGGCTCGGGATTCCCGCTGTGCAGCAACAGGAACCCGACGCCTAACATTACCCCCCCTCCTAGGGTGCCCTCCTCTCTGAGCCTCACCCCGCTCAAATTCCACAATGAGAAGAGGAGCATGGATGCTCTCCAGGTCCGTGCCTCTGGACCATGACCCTTCCAATCAACCAAGTAAAATTTTTTGCCCCGCATCATCTTGCATCCCACGATGGCATTGACCTCAAACTCGTCTGACAACAGGTCTGATGTCCCGGCAGATGGCTCAGAAAACCGGGACATGTGCACCGGCTTAAGGAGAGACACATGAAACGTGTCCGAGATAGCCAAGTGTGGTGGTAGAGCCAGGCGGTAGATCACCGGGTTGATCTGCTCGGGGACCTTGAAAGGGCCAATATAGCGCGGTGCAAACTTAGCGGATTCCACCCGCAGCCTGATGTTTCGAGCGGAGAGCCACAGTAAATCGCCAGGGGCGAAGGTCAGCCGGGCGCCGGCGAATGTCAGCGGAGGACCTCATTCTCTCCTTGGAGGCCCGGATAGCATCCTGCGTGTGATCCCAAATGTCACGTGCCTCCACCGTCCAGTCTGCCACCCTAGAGTCGCTGGACGACACGGGTATGGGCACGGGGACGCGCGGATGCTGGCCGTAATTTAGGAGGAATGGGGTCTGACTGGTGGAGTCGGCCACAACGCTGTTCAAGGCGAACTCCGCCCACCGCAGCAAGGGTGCCCAATCATCCTGCCTGGCCGAGACAAAATGTCACAGATATGTCACCAGGGTCTGGCTGGCTCTCTCAACTAACCCGTTCGTCTCGGAATGATAGGCCAAGGAGAGATTTAGCTCTATGCTGAGCAGAGAACAGAGCTCTCTCCAGAACCGAGACGCAAACTGAGGACCCCGGTCGCTGACAATCTTATCCGGCATGCCGTACAGGCGGAAAACATGTTTAATAAATAACGCTGCCCAGGCCCCGTGCCAAAGGTAGCCGAGAGAGTGGTATCAGATGCACCATCTTGGAGAAATGGACTTGGGCAGACCCACCACAAAGTCCATACCGACCATCTCCCAGGGCCTGTCAGCAACCGGCAGAGGATGGAGTAACCCAGCGGGCCGCTGCCGAGAGGGCCGATTCTGGGCGCAGGAGACGCACGCCCGTATATAGTCCCCGACGTCACGGGCCATATGCGGCCACCAGTACGTCCTCGTCAGAAACTCAGAGGTCCGTTCGGCCCCAAAATGTCCACCCAGCCTGGACGAATGCCCACAAGAGAGGACCTCTGGTCGCAGACGGGCAGGGACAAAAGTCTTGCCTGGAGGTACAGACTCGAGGGCGACCGGAGCCACGGTCCTCAGGCTCTCAGACAGGACTATCAGCCGAGGCTCCTCCTCCGATGACACCACGGAGCGGGAGAGAGCACTGGCCCGGACGTTCTTCTCCCTGGAGAGAAAATGCAGGGTGAAGTGGAATCAGGAGAAGAACAAGGACCAGGCGAGAATTCAGCCGCTGGGCTGTTTGTAAATAGACCAAATTCTTGTGGTCGGTGAACACCTGGAAAGGGTGGCGAGCCCCCTCCAGGAGGTGTCTCCACTCTGAAAAGGCCAACTTCATTGCTAGCAACTCCCTGTTCCCGCTGGAATAATTCCTCTCCGCCGGTGTGAAGGTCTTGGAGAAGAAGAAGCATGGGTGCTTCCAACCTTGCGAGTCCTTCTAGAACAGGGCCGCTCCAGCACCGACGGAAGAGGCATCCACCACCAGAATGAAAGGTTTATCCACATCGGGGCGATGTAGAATGGGGAGCGCTAGCAAAATGGGATTTAATAGAGGAGAAGGCCTTGGAGACAGGTTCTGACCACAACTTGGGATTTGCACCCTTCTTGGTGAGGGCTACCAAGGGCGCTAACAAGGTTGAGAAGTGGGGAATGAATTGGCGATAGTAATTTATGAACCCCATAAAGTGCTGCACCGCTTTGAGAGAATGGGGTTCCTGCCAATCCATCACCGCCTGTAGCTTGGCAGGATCCATGGCCAAACCCTGGGCAGAGATGATATAGCCCAAGAAAGGCAAGGACTCCTGCTCAAACACACACTTCTCTAACTTGGCATAGATGGAGTTTGCCCGCAGGAGGTCGAAAACTTTGCAAACATCTCTCCGGTGGGAGTCAATATCTGGAGAGGAGATGAGAATATCATCCAGATAGACTACTACCGAGGTGGTAAGCATATCCCGGAAGATATCGTTCACAAAGTCTTGGAAGATGGCTGGGGGATTACAGAGCCCGAAGGGCATCACCAGATATTCATAGTGCCCGTCTCTGGTGTTAAATGCCATCTTCCATTCATCCCCATCACGGATGCGAATCAGGTTGTAAGCCCCCCGCAGATCAAGATTGGTAAACACTCTCACTCCCCGTAGCCTACCAAACAGCTCCGATATCAGGGGTAGAGGATACTTATTCTTAACGGTGATGGCGTTAAGACCCCTGTAATCGATGCAAGGACGTAGTTCCCCACTCTTCTTCTGGACGAATAAGAATCCCGCCCCCGCTGGTGACACTGACTTCCTAATGAATCCTCTTGCCAGATTCTCCCTGATGTATTGAGACATGGCCTCTGTCTCCGGGAGTGATAGGGGATAGACTCGACCCCGGGGAGGCTCAGCACCAGGCAAGAGGTCAATAGGACAGTCATAGGGGCGATGCGGTGGAAGTCTCTCCGCCGCCTTTTTGGAGAACACGTTCGCATACTGTCGATAGTGTTTGGGAAGCGAGGAAAGATCTGCGGGGACCTCGGTGGAGGCAACCTGGATGCATTCCCTCAGACATCTACCCTCACATGACTTACTCCAACCAAGAATTCTCCCCGAGGACCACTCTATATGAAGAGAGTGATACCGCAAACAGGGGACCCCTAGAAGGACCTGGTCGATACCCTCGGGCATGACGAGGAGGGATATCGTCTCCTTGTGAGATGGAGACACCGAGAGTAACAGTGGAGCGGTTTGGTGGGTAATCTGTGAGGGCAGAGTCGCGCCATTCACTACTCTGACGGTGACTGGTTTGGACAGCATAAGCAGTGGTATCGTGTGCCGTTGAGCGAAGGCAGATGACATAAAATTGCCCTCTGCTCCGGAATCCACGCAAACCTCCACCGCCAGAGTGGAAGAGCAAAACCCAAGTGTCCCCTTAAAGGACAGCTTGGAGGAAAACGCTGCGGATTCTAGTGAGCTGCCTCATACGGCCACTAGAGGCGAGCCTCTTCCCGGCCGCTGTGGGCACTGGTTGGCAAAGTGACCGGACTGCCGGCAACCATGACAGATCACAGGGGCTCGAGCGAGCTGGGGCCTGGATCCCTCGCGGGAAGCCCCCTCACGCTCGGACGCCCAATCGGGAGATTCCAGAGGTTTAGCAAAACTGGGTGCCAACCTCTGCCTACACTGGGACCGCTCCAACCCTCGCTCGGCAAAGCGAAGGTCTATACGGGTGGAGACGGTGATAAGCTCCTCCAGTGTAGCAGGAATCTCCCTGGTGGCCAGAGCGTCCTTCACATGGCTAGCCAAACCTCTCCAGAATGCTGGAATGAGGACCTTATCTGGCCACTCTAACTCCGAGGCCAGCGTCCGGAACTGGATGGCAAAGTGGCTGACCATGGACGAACCCTGTGACAAAGCCAGCAGCCGGAGCACGGTGTCAAGGGTGACTGGCGGTCCCAAGAAGACCTGCTTCAGAGTGGCCAAGAACAGAGAAGCACTCTGCACCACATGATCACCACGCTCCCTCAGTGGTGTGGCCCACTCCAAAGCTCTGCCTGACAAGAGGGACACGACAAATCCCACTTTAGCCCGCTCGGAGGGGAATCGTGAAGCCAGCAGCTCTAGCTGTATGGCGCACTTGCTCACAAAACACCTACATGAAGCACTATCGCCCGAAAACTTCTCGGGCAGCGGGAGGTGGGACAAAGTTGGGGCAGGGATGGCAGTGGTCACACGGGAGACAGCCTCTGTGGCTGCCTGGAGCGCGACTGCGGCAACATCCGCAGCTGAAGCTGCACGCTCAAGAGCTGCCAACCTGCCCTCCAGCTGCCGGATGTATGCACTGAGTCGCTGCTCATCCGCTATTACTAGCCAGACCCTGGCACTAGTATAATGTTAGGGTTGCGGATAGCACTAAATATAAAATATAAAGAAGTGCGATCGCAACCCGGGGTCCACCGTGCAGAGATGGAAAACTGCTGCTCAGTAATGGCGGAGCACTAACTGAACACCGGCGGGTTAACCACTCACCCGGTGTGTACAGGGATGAACTCTGTTACCTCACAGAGCCAAAGAAGCAAACGCTGGAGCCTGTTAACTTCACAAGACCCGGCAGAGGAAGCGCTGCTAAATGGTCACAGGACTCTGTCCCAGAGACAAGGGATAGAGTCCCTCTAGACCATCAGCGCTCGGCACCGTGACTGCGGTGCCAGGAACGGACACAATTATAGACAAGCATGCAAGTGTGCACAGTGCCGCTCAGGCGAACGCTGCTAATCGTCCATGGTTGGGCCAGATAAGCACACAGGTTGAGCAAGGCGCTGAACAGGCGGTGGCTGTCACTTGCCGTGGTACAATAGTGCCCTGCAGTGGGCGACACCATCGGACACTAGTGTGTGCAGAGTACTAGGAGCACAGTGGCGTGAGCATAGCCACCTGCATCATTCTCAAGAAGACTCATGGCTGTACTAGCTCAAAAATCTGCTTCTACTTAATACTGAGCAAAGGGTCTGAATACTTATGACCATGTGATATTTCAGTTTTTCTTTTTTTTAATAAATTTGCAAAAATTTCCACATTTCTGAGTGCCCAACGTCCACAGATGGGTGTTGAGCTCACAGCCCAACACCGTGCGGCCCTCCAAAGAAATGCTACCCTACACCATTACTGACCCACTGCCAAATTGTTCGTGTTGAAGGATGTTGCAGGCAGCAGATCGCTCTCCACGTCGTCTCCTGACTCTGTCACGTCTGTCACTTGTGCTCACTGTTAACCTGCTTTCATCTGTGAAGAGAACATGGCGCCAGTGGTGAATTTGCCAATCCTGATGTTCTGTGGCAAATGCCAAGCATCCTGCACGGTGTTGGGCTGTGAGCACAACCCCGATCTGTGGATGTCGGGCAATCAGACCATCCTCATGGAGTCAGTTTCTAACCATTTGTGCAGACATATGCACATTTGTGGCCTGCTGGAGGTCATTTTGCAGGGCTCTGGCAGTGCTCCTCCTGTTCCTCCTTGCACAAAGGCTGAGGTAGCGGTCCTGCTGCTGGGTTGTTTCCCTCCTATGGCCCCCTCCACATCTCCTGGTGTACTGGTCTGTCTCCTGGTAGCGCCTCCAGCCTCTGGACACTACACTGACAGACACCGCAAACCTTCTTGCCACAGCTCACATTGATGTGCCATCCTGGATGAGCTGCACTACCTGAGTCACTTGTGTGGGTTGTAGAGTCCATCTCATGCTACCACGAGTGTGAAAGCACAACCAACATTCAAAAGTGACCAAAACATCAGCCAGAAAACATTGGTACTGAGATGTGGTCTGTGGTCCCCACCTCCAGAACCACTCCTTTATTGAGGGCGTCTTGATAATTGCCAATAAGTTCCATCTGTTGTCTATTCCATTTGCACAACAGCATGTGAAATTGATTGTCAATCAGTGTTGCTTCCTAAGTGGACAGTTTGATTTCACAGAAGTTTGATTTAGGCCGGAGTCACACTACAGCGAAATACGGCAGAGTCTCGCAGGTTAAAACCAAGCTCTGGCACCAGGACTCCGGAGCGGAGCGTGCAGCTCCATGTATTGCTGTGCGGCTGCACACTCCGCTCCGGAGTGCCGGTGCCAGAGCTTGGTTTTAACCTGCGAGATTCGGCCGTATCTCGCTGTGTGTGATCCCGGCCTAACTTGGAGTTATATTCTGTTGTTTAAGTGTTCCCTTTATTTTTTTGAGCAGTGTACTATATGCAGAGGTCCTGTGTATAATGTTACTGGTAATAACTGTATTACCTGTACACTTTATACTATATACTGTCACTATTGGCCCCTCTTTTACCTCACTATTGGCCCCTCTTTTACCTGTACACTGACACAGTGTACAGGTAAATCTTTTGGCCAGAATAAAAGCTGATGGCTATGTATGTGACATGGAGTTTGAAGAAAACTTTTAATGCGTGCTTAGTGAGAACAAGGTGCAGAAGTGGAGATTTTCCAAGAATGGGTGGTGGGACTGTGTAAGGTTCGAGGGATGGAGGCAGAGCTGGGGCGTAGCTTGGGCGGAGTCACAATGGGGCAAAAAAATGTTGCCAGTAAGGGGCCCTGAAATTCCTGGAGGCAACTATGCTATTAAGTTCGCAAAGTTATTCTGGACTCCATCTGGCCTCTGTTCAGTATTGTTTTTTTCAGAAGTGCATAAAACTGTGGCCGACAGCGCTTTTATGCAGTCTTAAAAATATGGACACTGCCCGATCATAGGCCACACGACATCCACAGTGCCTCCATCTACCTCATTATAGGGAATGTTCTGTTGGAGGTTCCATCTGAATCACATATTTCAAACATTTAAGGTACAATACAGTACGATTACAACAATACCCCATTTATATAGTTTTTTTATGTTTTGGCGCTTTTACACAATAAAAACTTTTATAGAAAAAATAATTGTTTTTGCATCACTGTTTTCTGAGAGCTATATCTTTTTTCTTATTCCACTGATGGAGCTGTATCGTGACTTGTTTTTTGCGGGACAAGATGACGTTTTCAGTGAGACCATTTTTATTTACACTTGTATTTTTGATCATGTTTTATTCTGCATTTTGTTCTGTTGTATGATGAAAAAGCACAGTTTTTTGCCTCATTTTTTATTTTATTTTTACTGTGTTTACTGAAGGTGTTAGCTTGTGGTTGGTCGTTCCAGACTCGGCACTACCAAATATGTTTACGTTTTTAATTTTTTTTTACATAAAAATACGCATTTATGAGTATAATATTTTATTTTTTATTATTTTGCAATTTTTAAAAATATATATTTTTCCATTGTTTTAACTTTTTCTACTTTTTTGCATAGTCCAGCTTTTGGACTTTAACTTTTACCACTCTGATCACAGGTGTAATGCATTGCAGTCCACCAGCATTGCAATGCATTATACCTGTCAGTGCTGCACTGACAGAATCCGCTTAGACCATGTTCTTAGCATAGTCTAACAGGCTCTCCACAGCTTGGTTACCTGGATATCGTCATGACAACCTCAAATTTCTATGGCAACAATCGGGTACTCACTGTGCTTGCTCCCTCTCTCATCCTCCTAAATGTTGCGATCGAAATCAATTATGGCATTTAGGGGGTTAAAGTGCCGGGGCAGTGTAGATACAGCTTTTGGCTGTGACAACTGGGTCTCAACAATCATGTAAGCCAAGCTCCCGACGGCAAATGCGCTCACACAGCTGTTGTGCCCTCTCGATTGCCGTGGCATACCCATACGTCAATGGTCGGGAACCCCTTCCCTTCCCTGACCTATGGTTACATCAAAGGTCATGAAGGGGTTAAAGGCAATGCTTAAATTGAAAAAAATTGCAAAGTAGCTCACACCACTCAAACCAGAGACTGTCCTTTCCTTAACTGATAGTTATGGTCTTACCTAGTGAGATGAATTCTCTAAGCCAGTGTTCTCCAACTCCAGTCCTCAAGATCCACCAACATGTCATGTTTTCAGGATTTCCTTAGTATTGCACAGGTGTTGGAGTTCTTGCCTGTCCAGGTGATGCAATTATCACCTGGGCAATACTAAGGAAATCCTGAAAACATGATTAGTGGCTCTTGATGACTGGAGTTGGAGAATACTACCCTAAGCTATAAGCCAGCGTATGCAGAATGGACCAAAGGCAATGATGCAGTGGAACTGGATTTGCTGAATGACATATGCATCAGCGAGGACCAGTAGGCATAAAGGTTGAAAATGAAAAATGTCTAAGCTAAGCTGGAAGCACTAGATTCTACAGAGCCAAAAATGTGGACTGTAAAGGAATATCAAATAGAAATGCAAAAGCAACAGGATAGTTGAGATTAGTATATTATCAGGAATTTTACACTGCAAAGTTAAAGATGTAGTAACACTAGGATTGCCGAGATGATTTTTTTTAGTTAACTAGACAGCTGATTTCTAGATGTGGCAGCATCAAGAAAGCAGATAAGAGTTTCTTATCAGGTACTTTGTTGCAGCAGAATTGGAGATGTGAGCAACATCTAAAATAGCAGAGACAAGTGCCTTGTTGAAGAAGAAAAATATTCAGGATTGAGAGTCCTCAGTAGTTGATACCTTTTAATGGCTAACTGAAAAGATGGTAATACATTGCAAGCTTTCGAGACTACTCAGGTCTCTTCATCAGGCTAGACTAATACAAAATCTGAAGTCACATATTTATGCACAATACAGCCTAGAAAAAATGCAATAGATAAGACAAAAAATATTCAGGATTGAGAGTCCTCAGTAGTTGATACCTTTTAATGGCTAACTGAAAAGATGGTAATACATTGCAAGCTTTCGAGACTACTCAGGTCTCTTCATCAGGCTAGACTAATACAAAATCTGAAGTCACATATTTATGCACAATACAGCACAGAAAAAATGCAATAGATAAGACAAGTGACGTGAAGCAGAACTATCAATATGGGAGAGGGAGAAACATAAATATAAACATTGGACCAGTTCATAGATAAGGAGTCTGGATGTTTTATGGTCCTCTGATTGGGGTCTAGTTCTGTGTTGCCCCGCAAGGTTTTAAAAGGAAATTCCTTAATTGACGTAAAAAGACATAAATCCATGCGACACATTCATTCCAGCACTGAGAGTGTCAAAGTTCGTCATAAATTTGTACTCCCAAACTCGTCTCTCTCTCTGAGATGTGAAGTTACCTTTCAATACCAGTAATTTCATATCCATGCTGCTGTGATCAGGGATACAGAAATGTTTTGCCACAGGTAGATCCATTCTTTTTTCTCTTATTGTGTGACGATGAGCATTCATCCTTGTTCTAAGCTTTTGCCCTGTCTCCCCCACATACAGACCCCCAGTTGGACATTTAGTACAAATAATTAAGTATACCACATTAGATGTAATGCAGGTGAAAGTACCTGGGATCTTGTAGTCCTGATGTGAGTTGGGGATCTTTATCTTGTCCGTGGTCATTATAAATGGACAGGTTTTACATTTTTTCTGGTTGCACGGAAAGGTTCCTGCAGCTGTTGGAGAGGACAGGGAGCTTCTGACAATGATGCTTCTTAAATTTGGGGGCTGCCTAAAACACAGCAGTGGGGGGTCTGGAAAAATGGATTTTAATCGGGCATCTTTTTGTAGTAAAGGTTGTAATTTCCGTGCAGCTCCCCTTAGCACCTCCAGATTTGGGTTGTAGGTGACTACTAGAGGCACTCGGTTATTTTCTTCTTTAGCTTTGTAATGTAGCAGGTGATTCCTTGACAATCTGGTGGCTCTTGTAATTTGGATATTTTAATCATCTGGACGGAGTCTGAGCAACAGCTAAAGACGTTCCACGAACAGTTTAATCAATTTCATCCCACCATCAATTTAACACTCAACTACTCCAGTACCGAGATTAATTTTTTGGACACCATCATTAAGCTAAAAAACAATGAAATAGAGACATCCCTGTATCAGAAGCCAATCGACCGTCCAACATACCTTAAATGGGACAGTTTCCATCCTAAACACATAAAGAACTCTATTATCTATAGCCAAGCCATCAGATACAATCGTATATGTTCCAACCCCATGGATAGAGACAAACACCTTGGTCGCCTCAAAAAGACCTTTTTGAATCAGGGTTACCATCCAAGAACAATTGAAAACCAAATTACAAGAGCCACCAGATTGTCAAGGAATCACCTGCTACATTACAAAGCTAAAGAAGAAAATAACCGAGTGCCTCTAGTAGTCACCTACAACCCAAATCTGGAGGTGCTAAGGGGAGCTGCACAGAAATTACAACCTTTACTACAAAAAGATGCCCGATTAAAATCCATTTTTCCAGACCCCCCACTGCTGTGTTTTAGGCAGCCCCCAAATTTAAGAAGCATCATTGTCAGAAGCTCCCTGTCCTCTCCAACAGCTGCAGGAACCTTTCCGTGCAACCAGAAAAAATGTAAAACCTGTCCATTTATAATGACCTCGGACAAGATAAAGATCCCCAACTCACATCAGGACTACAAGATCCCAGGTACTTTCACCTGCATTACATCTAATGTGGTATACTTAATTATTTGTACTAAATGTCCAACTGGGGGTCTGTATGTGGGGGAGACAGGGCAAAAGCTTAGAACAAGGATGAATGCTCATCGTCACACAATAAGAGAAAAAAGAATGGATCTACCTGTGGCAAAACATTTCTGTATCCCTGATCATAACACCATGGATATGAAATTACTGGTATTGAAAGGTAACTTCACATCTCAGAGAGAGAGACGAGTTTGGGAGTACAAATTTATGATGAACTTTGACACTCTCAGTGCTGGAATGAATGTGTCGCATGGATTTATGTCTTTTTACATCAATTATGGAATTTCCTTTTAAAACCTTGCGGGGCAACACAGAACTAGACCCCAATCAGAGGACCATAAAACATCCAGACTCCTTATCTATGAACTGGTCCAATGTTTATATTTATGTTTTTCCCTCTCCCATATTGATAGTTCTGCTTCACGTCACTTGTCTTATCTATTGCATTTTTTCTAGGCTGTATTGTGCATAAATATGTGACTTCAGATTTTGTATTAGTCTAGCCTGATGAAGAGACCTGAGTAGTCTCGAAAGCTTGCAATGTATTACCATCTTTTCAGTTAGCCATTAAAAGGTATCAACTACTGAGGACTCTCAATCCTGAATATTTTTCTATCCACTGGCTAACACGGTACAAAGATATACATCTTTCCTGTATAGATAAGACAAGTGACGTGAAGCAGAACTATCAATATGGGAGAGGGAGAAACATAAATATAAACATTGGACCAGTTCATAGATAAGGAGTCCGGATGTCTTATGGTCCTCTGATTGGGGTCTAGTTCTGTGTTGTGATGCCCCCACATGGTTTTAAAAGGAAATTCCTTAATTGATGTAAAAAGACATAAATCCATGCGACACATTCATTCCAGCACTGAGAGTGTCAAAGTTCGTCATAAATTTGTACTCCCATTTGTACTTTGTTTGGGAGTACAAATTTATGACGAACTTTGACACTCTCAGTGCTGGAATGAATGTGTCGCATGGATTTATGTCTTTTTACATCAATTAAGGAATTTCCTTTTAAAACCGTGTGGGGGCATCACAACACAGAGCTAGACCCCAATCAGAGGACCATAAAACATCCAGACTCCTTATCTATGAACTGGTCCAATGTTTATATTTATGTTTCTCCCTCTCCCATATTGATAGTTCTGCTTCACGTCACTTGTCTTATCTTTTGCATTTTTTCTAGGCTGTATTGTGCATAAATATGTGACTTCAGATTTTGTATTAGTCTAGCCTGATGAAGAGACCTGAGTAGTCTCGAAAGCTTGCAATGTATTACCATCTTTTCAGTTAGCCATTAAAAGGTATCAACTACTGAGGACTCTCAATCCTGAATATTTTTCTATCTATTGGCTAACACCGGTACAAAGATATACATCTTTATTGTTGAAGAAGAGTGAAAGGTGTGAACAACACTTAAAATAACAAGATTTTGCTTGGTAATAGCAGTCTGCAGGATAGCTCTCTAGAGCAGATGAACCAATAGACAGACACTTGGGGTGAGCTGAACCAAGTTTAAGACTAGAAAAGTGCAGACACAACACATGGTAGCAGAGTGAATACTACCTTAATGCTCAGGAAGCCCAGAGCTACTTGACCTGACCTTAAAGACCTTGGCAGGGTGATCTAGCACAGAGAGAGGGAGCAAAGACCATCACTTGGGGCCAATAAGTAATATTTTGTCTAAGGCATCTCATTCAGGTGACCAGTGATAAGCACTGTGCTGATTAGGGGCAAGAATCAGGAAACAGTGCTGTCTACAAATTAGTCTCGTGGCTGGTATGAGTTACAATGCATATAGAGATAACACTAATATTATATTGGTATATTTTTTAGCCTTTCATGTTGTGTTTCCCCCCTTTTATAGCAAAATAAGTGGTCATTGGACAATAAAGTTCCCTGCCTCGGCTTTTATACAGGCTACAATAGTCCCTGAGTAACTGCGATATACTATGTCATGTAATGGCTGGGAGGTACAGTATTATGGGGAAACTTGCCCGGCCGCACCTGAGGTCATGTGTGCCTTCTCTTGCACATGCAATCTTCCACATTGTGCAACATATGACAGAGGACCTTTTTTGTGAGTCGCACAATTAGAATTGGAAATTGTTTGAATTTGCTGAATTTCCTCAAACTTGACATTAGTTTGATTCACAACTAATCAATTCACTTGCCTCTAAAATTTTGTAATACACTTCTTAAAATAAAAATCTTAAACCAGCAAATAACAGTCGTATTTGATTTCCATTATAATAATGACACCTAAAAAGAGAGATAATCCATTAAGATAATGGTGACCAATAGATGAAAAATTAAAATGGTGCTATTGTTTTATTTTATTTTTCTTACATTAAAAGTATTATAAAAGTTAGTGTAAATGTGTTACGCTTGTGCATGGCAAAATTGCATCGAAAGAAAACAAAGTTCTTACAAAAAAAAACAAAACACTTGGGCAAAATAAAAGTTATGGCTTTTATGGCTATGAATTTTAAAAGATAAAAAAATATGAAACTACATCTCCAAAATCAGTGAAAGAATTCTGCTGCAAACTATCTCTGTTTAAGGGTATGTTAACAAATTGTGGATTTTTTTGTTGTTTTTTGGCAGAAATTACAGAACAATATGTTTTTCAATTGTATGCAATTTTTTACTTGTAATGTGTATATTTGAGTCCAATTTACGTGTGTAATATGTGTATGCATGCATATATATACAGTATGTACAGTGTATATGCCTATGCAATATGTGTGCTTAATGTCTAAATGCATGCATAATGTATATGTGTATTTTATTTATGTATGTATTTGACTGTGCCTATGTATATACGTGGGCCTAAAGTGTACATGTGCATGTAGGTATTTCATGTATGTGTGCCTATACATTGGAAGGAGGATCCAAGAAGTACATTGACCCCTTTGCTGTGACTTCCGGGAGTGCAGATGTAGGAGTCACACGCCTAAAGTTGCCCAAAAGCCCCTCAGTAGACTTCAGGAATGTGCTCCACCTAACTTTTGTATTGATGCACCGTGCAAATGACCTAATGTTACAAAGTCTTTCTCATAATAAAACACAATTATTAAAAATATTGTGTTTTTAGTTTCAGAGGACAATGGTAGAAATAAGTGAATCATTTCAAATTCAAATTTTCATAAAAATTAAAATTGCGGCAAATTAATTTGCTCCTACTCCAATTGCGCCGAAAAGACGTGTGTAACACATTGAAGTCTCATAGGACTATATCCAGCCCCTCTAAAGTTCTATAACACAAACACAGCCTTAGCAATGACAACGTGATCTCAACATACAGTAATGGCCGAAACTGTTGGCATCCTTGAAATTATTTCTGAAAATTAAGTGTTTCTCCCAGAAAATTATTGCAATTAAACATGTTTTGTTATGCACACGTTTAATTTCTTTCCATGTATTAGAACAACACAAAAAAAGATAAAAAGGTAAATTGGACATGAATTCACATAAAAACCCCAAAATGGACCTGGGTAAACAGTTGATACATGGTGGTAATAATCTTCCTCATTACTATGCTTTTACACACTCGCTATACAGTTTCTTTGGTACACTATCACACACTATCTATAATGTTTATTCAGTATTTTATGTCTCTCTTTCCCTATCTATCTAGCTAAGCTATAAGCTCTGATGTTCTCTCACTATCCAGATTCACCACAAAATGGCTGCTGTATTCTCTATCTCAACTTTTCTATAGACTATGATAGTCTCTTATGATTTGCTTCTCTATACTATGTGATGTGATAACTGCAAAGTGTTATGGGGAAGACCAGCCAGCCACACCTGATGTCACGTGAGCCTTCTCAGGCTGATAGAGTCTTTTTGCAATGTATAAAAGTGCAGCTATCATTTTAGGCAATTAACTAGAACCAGATAGCAAATTATATGAATTTGCAAAATTCTGTGAATTCCTAAAAATTGACACAAACTGATCTCTAGCTAATTAGGAAAAGATAAAAACAGAATTCAGTTATGTAAATTTTACATGGACTTTTCTAGATCCCTCCTTAGCATACAAATATTATGGTCTTGACTAATATAACATTTCCAGGCATGTTCATCCTTCTTGGACTATCAGACGTTCCTTACCTTCAGGATATCTATTTCTTTCTGTTCTTGCTAATGTATATTGCAACTTTGGCAGGAAATCTTCTACTAATTATCGTAGTGAGGATTAACCCAACTCTACAGACCCCTATGTACTTTTTCTTGAGTAATCTCTCTTTTATTGACATCTGCTTCTCATCCACCATAGTTCCTAAAATCTTGATTAACACTCTTGCCAAGGACAGAAGTATTTCCCTGTTGGGATGTGCATTCCAGATGTACTTCTCGCTAGCCTTAGGGGCAACTGAATGTATACTACTTGCAGTTATGGCCTTTGATCGATTTGCTGCCATCTGTAAGCCTCTACACTACAACACCATCATGAGCAAAGGTTTGTGCATTACTCTAGCAGTAGGATCATGGATGGCATGCTTCATGAACTCCACTGTCCATGTTTTAATTACGTTCCAACTGTCCTACTGCAAGACCCACCATATCAGCCACTTCTTTTGTGAGATACCTCCAATTTTGCAAATATCTTGCAGAGATACCAGACCCAATGAAATAGCAATGTACATTTCTGCTGGCATCATTGTTATGATGGCTTTCTTCCTAACTCTCATTTCATACATCCACATAATCTCCACCATTATGAAGATCCAGTCTTCTCAAGGAAGGCAGAAGGCATTCTCTACATGCGCCTCCCACCTCACCATTGTCACTCTCTACTATGGGACTATTATGTTCATGTACCTACGACCCCGCTCTGCCTACTTTCCTGAAACAGATAAGACTATCTCAATTCTGTATACCGTCATAACTCCTATGTTGAACCCCTTCATCTACAGCGTGAGAAATAATGACGTGAAATGTACCATAAAAAAATTATTTCACTAGAAATTGAATTCTCTAGGATAATTTGCAAACATCTCAACATGATTCAAAATAGTAGCTCTCATCAGATATGATGGAGAGACCACTGTATAGCTGTATCAACTATCGGCTTATTTATAGAGAATGCTTTATCAGAAAAACTGGTAAATGTATGTTTTGGGTTATAACTTTGGAATTTTTTTTTCCATATCATAATCTTTATTAAAATATAAAAATTAGAAATCTAGCAATTTTACACTGAACACTGAGGTTTATTAAGACTTCAACTTCCTGTTGTTTCAGGAAACAACATATGTACATAGCCACAATGGGCAACCTTCAATCAAATCTTTTCTCTATAGAAACATCTAATGAGCATGTGCCACTGTCATTGTGAAAGGAGGGAGAGAAGGGTCAGCTATGATATTGTCTATTGTGATTCTTGGATCCTGTGAAAACAGTTTCTGAAATGACAAGAAGAATGAGGGTAAAATAATACTAGTGATAAATATAAAAATTGTTTTCCTTTTTATTGTTTTGTAATTCATGTAACACAAAGCATTGATTAAAGTAATTGGTCATATTCTTTAAAAGAAGACTTAGCAGGTCAAAAGTGGCAAGGATTTGCTATTATTTTACTCCTGCTGTTTGTCAGAATAGTCAGTTTTTATGTTTTTGTTGTTTTTTTTATGTGCCGTATGGTTTGATAGATATGAGCCTTTTATTTTGATCTAATTTGTATGGCCTTCATCAATCGAGTTGAGCAGGGGACTCAAAAGACAAATACCAGAGGATGTGAGCAAAAATAAATAAAAATAGCACTAAATGAAAAGGCCCATGTCTTTATGGCAAATAAAAAATACTTAGGGGAGCAGCATGTATGAAAAAAAAAGAAAAGACAATATCCAGGTTTGATCCAGTGAGAAGTCCATTTTAAGAATTGCCAATTTGCTTCTCTTGTCATCTTCATTCCATAACTTTTTTAAAAATGGACAGAGGCAACAAATCATTGTAAAATAAAGAAATTTAGTATAATGTTACTTATGCCTTAGAACCCCTGCCTCTGCAGCATGGCTCCAGTTGTCTCCACCATGGGGACCAAACATGATGGTGTCGTATGTACAGATTGGAGTAATAGTCAGGAGTCTGATGTACAGGATGTCATCCCACTCTCTGGTGGTCAGATAGAGACAACCAAGGAGTTCAGAAGAAATTGAACAATTACCACTTCAGCTTCCATTTTGGCAGCTACACTGGGTTCAGTGTAGTGAATTGAAGGATCTTCAAAACCGATGCTTCTGTAGGACCTGGAGATCATGTAATTGCAGGATGTCCCCCCAGTGAAGTTTCTAAATCCATGCAAGCCTAAATAATCTCTGCCAGTGTCTTCCATCACTTTACTGAGCTGATTTCCTGTAACTGGAGATCAAATGACATTTAAAAAAAAACCCTTCTCACAATGAAGATCACCACCAACCAGTCTTATTAACCCCCAATTGATGATCAGAAAAAAAGTGGATGGTCAATTTCCTTGAAATGGGCCCAATCACATGAATGGCAAAAAGTTTATCTAACAGTCAACTTTTTTCAAACTTTTACGAACTTTTTAAAAGTGATGGAAACAGACACAAGTTAAGTAGATATCATGGGACTTATAATTAGCACTGGGAGCATTGAACGTCATATTAACTCTTCATCCACTCATTTGAATAAAGAGGGAAGAAATGTGTGAGAACTAATATATAGGATGGTAATGTTAGTGTTTCTTTGCTACATCTTCATAGAGAGGGAGACGCGCCATCAACACCCGCAGATGTCAGCACATTATAACAAAGAGAAAAAAGTAAGCCTCTGCAAAGAATATCAAACATATAATAACTTTCAGGAATTGTACTATTTTTCTTCATTGCTAATATTAATGTTATTATTATTATAATATAAAATGATTGTTTGCTCATATGATATATAACTGGATTGTCATAAGGTAGGTAAAAGCCAAAATTGTAAAAATCAGTTATAACATAATAAAACAGTTATCTGGGACTTTAACACTGAAGGAGTGTATAGGTGCTCAGTGTTTAGAGTGTGTACAAGTGTGCAGGAGAGTAGAGTGTACACAGGAGTGTAAAAAGTGTGTTTGGATTGTGTGCAGTTTATATAGTTTGTAAGAATGGGATGTGTGCAGGTGTACAGTGTGCATACAAGAGTGCAGAGTGGGATGTGTGCAGGTGTACAGTGTGCATACAGGAGTGCAGAGTGGGATGTGTGCAGGTGTACAGTGTGCATACAGGAGTGCAGAGTGGGATGTGTGCAGATGTGTAATGTGTATACAGGAGAACAGAGAGGAATGTGTGTAGGTGTACGGTATGTATACAGGAGTGCAGAGTGGGATGTGTGCAGATGTGTAATGTGTATACAGGAGAACAGAGAGGAATGTGTGTAGGTGTACGGTATGTATACAGGAGTGCAGAGTGGGATGTGTGCAGATGTGTAATGTGTATACAGGAGAACAGAGAGGAATGTGTGTAGGTGTACGGTATGTATACAGGAGTGCAGAGTGGGATGTGTGCAGATGTGTAATGTGTATACAGGAGAACAGAGAGGAATGTGTGTAGGTGTACGGTATGTATACAGGAGTGCAGAGTGGGATGTGTGCAGATGTGTAATGTGTATACAGGAGAACAGAGAGGAATGTGTGTAGGTGTACGGTATGTATACAGGAGTGCAGAGTGGGATGTGTGGAAGCGTGTAATGTGTATATGTGTGCAGCTGCACTGTATGTATACAGGAGTGCAGAGTGAGGTGTATACAGGTGTACAATATGCATACAGGAGTGCAGAGTGGGATGTGTGCAGATGTGTAATGTGTATATAGGAGTGCAGAGTGGGATGTGTGCAGATGTGTAATGTGTATACAGGAGTGCAGAGTGGGATGTGTGCAGATGTGTATTGTGTATACAGGAGTGCAGAGTAGGATGTGTGCAGATGTGTAATGTGTATATAGGAGTGCAGAGTAGGGTGTGTGCAGATGTGTATTGTGTATACAGGAGTGCAGAGTGGGATGTGTGCAGATGTGTATTGTGTATACAGGAGTGCAGAGTGGGATGTGTGCAGATGTGTATTGTGTATACAGGAGTGCAGAGTGGGATGTGTGCAGATGTGCATTGTGTATACAGGAGTGCAGAGTGGGATGTGTGCAGATGTGTATTGTGTATACAGGAGTGCAGAGTGGGATGTGTGCAGGTGTGTATTGTGTATACAGGAGTGCAGAGTGGGATGTGTGCAGGTGTGTATTGTGTATACAGGAGTGCAGAGTGGGATGTGTGCAGGTGTGTATTGTGTATACAGGAGTGCAGAGTGGGATGTGTGCAGGTGTGTATTGTGTATACAGGAGTGCAGAGTGGGATGTGTGCAGG
Source organism: Dendrobates tinctorius (assembly GCF_039654945.1). Classification (NCBI taxonomy): domain Eukaryota; kingdom Metazoa; phylum Chordata; class Amphibia; order Anura; family Dendrobatidae; genus Dendrobates; species Dendrobates tinctorius. Next base: position 55,390,971 of record NW_027361687.1, on the reverse strand, counting down.
TGTGTATTGTGTATACAGGAGTGCAGAGTAGGATGTGTGCAGATGTGTATTGTGTATACAGGAGTGCAGAGTGGGATGTGTGCAGGTGTGTATTGTGTATACAGGAGTGCAGAGTGGGATGTGTGCAGGTGTGTATTGTGTATACAGGAGTGCAGAGTGGGATGTGTGCAGGTGTGTATTGTGTATACAGGAGTGCAGAGTGGGATGTGTGCAGGTGTGTATTGTGTATACAGGAGTGCAGAGTGGGATGTGTGCAGGTGTGTATTGTGTATACAGGAGTGCAGAGTGGGATGTGTGAAGATGTGTATTGTGCATACAGGAGTGCAGAGTGGGATGTGTGCAGGTGTGTATTGTGTATACAGGAGTGCAGAGTGGGATGTGTGCAGGTGTGTATTGTGTATACAGGAGTGCAGAGTGGGATGTGTGCAGGTGTGTATTGTGTATACAGGAGTGCAGAGTGGGATGTGTGCAGGTGTGTATTGTGTATACAGGAGTGCAGAGTGGGATGTGTGAAGATGTGTATTGTGCATACAGGAGTGCAGAGTGGGATGTGTGCAGATGTGTATTGTGTATACAGGAGTGCAGAGTGGGATGTGTGCAGGTGTGTATTGTGTATACAGGAGTGCAGAGTGGGATGTGTGCAGGTGTGTATTGTGTATACAGGAGTGCAGAGTGGGATGTGTGCAGGTGTGTATTGTGTATACAGGAGTGCAGAGTGGGATGTGTGAAGATGTGTATTGTGCATACAGGAGTGCAGAGTGGGATGTGTGCAGATGTGTATTGTGTATACAGGAGTGCAGAGTGGGATGTGTGCAGGTGTGTATTGTGTATACAGGAGTGCAGAGTGGGATGTGTGCAGGTGTGTATTGTGTATACAGGAGTGCAGAGTGGGATGTGTGCAGGTGTGTATTGTGTATACAGGAGTGCAGAGTGGGATGTGTGCAGGTGTGTATTGTGTATACAGGAGTGCAGAGTGGGATGTGTGCAGGTGTGTATTGTGTATACAGGAGTGCAGAGTAGGATGTGTGCAGATGTGTATTGTGTATACAGGAGTGCAGAGTGGGATGTGTGCAGGTGTGTATTGTGTATACAGGAGTGCAGAGTGGGATGTGTGCAGGTGTGTATTGTGTATACAGGAGTGCAGAGTGGGATGTGTGCAGGTGTGTATTGTGTATACAGGAGTGCAGAGTGGGATGTGTGCAGGTGTGTATTGTGTATACAGGAGTGCAGAGTGGGATGTGTGCAGGAGTGTATTGTGTATACAGGAGTGCAGAGTGGGATGTGTGCAGGTGTGTATTGTGTATACAGGAGTGCAGAGTAGGGTGTGTGCAGATGTGTATTGTGTATACAGGAGTGCAGAGTGGGATGTGTGCAGATGTGTATTGTGTATACAGGAGTGCAGAGTGGGATGTGTGCAGGTGTGTATTGTGTATACAGGAGTGCAGAGTGGGATGTGTGCAGGTGTGTATTGTGCATACAGGAGTGCAGAGTGGGATGTGTGCAGATGTGTATTGTGTATACAGGAGTGCAGAGTGGGATGTGTGCAGATGTGTAATGTGTATATAGGAGTGCAGAGTGGGATGTGTGCAGATGTGTAATGTGTATACAGGAGTGCAGAGTGGGATGTGTGCAGATGTGTATTGTGTATACAGGAGTGCAGAGTAGGATGTGTGCAGATGTGAATTGTGTATACAGGAGTGCAGAGTAGGGTGTGTGCAGATGTGTATTGTGTATACAGGAGTGCAGAGTGGGATGTGTGCAGATGTGTATTGTGTATACAGGAGTGCAGAGTGGGATGTGTGCAGGTGTGTATTGTGTATACAGGAGTGCAGAGTGGGATGTGTGCAGGTGTGTATTGTGCATACAGGAGTGCAGAGTGGGATGTGTGCAGATGTGTATTGTGTATACAGGAGTGCAGAGTGGGATGTGTGCAGATGTGTAATGTGTATATAGGAGTGCAGAGTGGGATGTGTGCAGATGTGTAATGTGTATACAGGAGTGCAGAGTGGGATGTGTGCAGATGTGTATTGTGTATACAGGAGTGCAGAGTAGGATGTGTGCAGATGTGAATTGTGTATACAGGAGTGCAGAGTAGGGTGTGTGCAGATGTGTATTGTGTATACAGGAGTGCAGAGTGGGATGTGTGCAGGTGTGTATTGTGTATACAGGAGTGCAGAGTGGGATGTGTGCAGGTGTGTATTGTGTATACAGGAGTACAGAGTGGGATGTGTGCAGATGTGTATTGTGCATACAGGAGTGCAGAGTAGGATGTGTGCAGATGTGTATTGTGTATACAGGAGTGCAGAGTAGGATGTGTGCAGATGTGTATTGTGTATACAGGAGTGCAGAGTAGGATGTGTGCAGATGTGTATTGTGTATACAGGAGTGCAGAGTAGGGTGTGTGCAGATGTGTATTGTGTATACAGGAGTGCAGAGTGGGATGTGTGCAGATGTGTATTGTGTATACAGGAGTGCAGAGTGGGATGTGTGCAGGTGTGTATTGTGCATACAGGAGTGCAGAGTGGGATGTGTGCAGATGTGTATTGTGTATACAGGAGTGCAGAGTAGGATGTGTGCAGATGTGTAATGTGTATACAGGAGTGCAGAGTAGGATGTGTGCAGATGTGTATTGTGTATACAGGAGTGCAGAGTAGGGTGTGTGCAGATGTGTATTGTGTATACAGGAGTGCAGAGTGGGATGTGTGCAGGTGTGTATTGTGTATACAGGAGTGCAGAGTGGGATGTGTGCAGGTGTGTATTGTGTATACAGGAGTGCAGAGTGGGATGTGTGCAGATGTGTATTGTGTATACAGGAGTGCAGAGTAGGGTGTGTGCAGATGTGTATTGTGTATACAGGAGTGCAGAGTGGGATGTGTGCAGGTGTGTATTGTGTATACAGGAGTGCAGAGTGGGATGTGTGCAAGTGTGTATTGTGCATACAGGAGTGCAGAGTGGGATGTGTGCAGGTGTGTATTGTGCATACAGGAGTGCAGAGTGGGATGTGTGCAGGTGTGTATTGTGCATACAGGAGTGCAGAGTGGGATGTGTGCAGGTGTGTATTGTGCATACAGGAGTGCAGAGTGGGATGTGTGCAGATGTGTATTGTGTATACAGGAGTGCAGAGTGGGATGTGTGCAGATGTGTATTGTGTATACAGGAGTGCAGAGTGGGATGTGTGCAGGTGTGTATTGTGCATACAGGAGTGCAGAGTGGGATGTGTGCGGGTGTGTATTGTGCATACAGGAGTGCAGAGTGGGATGTGTGCAGGTGTGTATTGTGTATACAGGAGTGCAGAGTAGGATGTGTGCAGATGTGTATTGTGTATACAGGAGTGCAGAGTGGGATGTGTGCAGGTGTGTATTGTGTATACAGGAGTGCAGAGTGGGATGTGTGCAGATGTGTATTGTGTATACAGGAGTGCAGAGTAGGATGTGTGCAGATGTGTATTGTGTATACAGGAGTGCAGAGTAGGATGTGTGCAGATGTGTATTGTGTATACAGGAGTGCAGAGTGGGATGTGTGCAGATGTGTATTGTGCATACAGGAGTGCAGAGTGGGATGTGTGCAGATGTGTATTGTGCATACAGGAGTGCAGAGTGGGATGTGTGCAGGTGTGTATTGTGCATACAGGAGTGCAGAGTGGAATGTGTGCAACTGTGCAGTGTGCCATAATACAGTGTATATACAGGTGTATTTATAATTTGTGTCTGAAGATGTGAAGATTGTGTGTCTAGATTGTGTGCCTTATTTATACAAATGTGCAGACTGACTGCGATGTGTAGAGGTGTGTAGTGAGTGTGAAGTTGTGCAGACTTTATATCCAGATTATGGGTAGTGTATATACAGGTGTGCAGAATATGTGTCTAGATTATGTGAAGGTGTGCAGTGTGTATGCGGATTTATAAAGCATATAAAGGTGTGCAGAATGTGTGTCTAGAATGTGCAGAAGAAACGATAAAGAAAGGGGCGCATTGGCGCAGTTACCCAATAAACAATTAAACTGTGTTCCAAATTATTATGCAAAAAGAGTTTAGGAGTGATAAGGTTAGAATTTTTTTGTTTGTCATTTAAACTCATTGATGGTGATGTGTGTTGTCAGGGCTCTTTATATCACTGAAAGCAATTGCAGATACCTGTGCAAATTAGTTTGGCAGGTGTGTCCAAATAAAGGCAAGACTACTTAAGAAGGCTGTTCCACATTATTAAGCAGCCTACATTTTTTGCCAAAATGGGAAAGAAAAAGGATGTGTCGGCTGCTGAGAAGCAACAAATTGTGGAGTATTTAGGTCAAGGCATGACTACAATCAACATTGCCAAGACACTTCATCGTGATCATCGCACAATCAAGAAGTATGTAGCTGATTCCCAGCACACACGTGTGCGTGATGATAAGGAAAAATTGAGGACTCTTTCCAACAGGCAATTGCGTCAAGTTAAAAGAGCAGCTGCAAAAATGCCTTGTCATAGCAGCAGACAAATTTTTGAAGCTGCTGGTGCGTCCAACATTCCCCGAACAACAAGATGCAGGGTCCTTCAGAGGTTTGCAGCTGTGCGTAAGCCATCCTGTCGACCACCTCTATCCACTGCACACAAGCAGAAACGGCTCCAGTGGGCCAAACGATACATGAAGACTGACTTCCAAACTGTTTTGTTCACCGATGATTGCCGTGCAACACTCGATGGTCCAGATGGATGGAGTGGAGGATGGCTGGTTGATGGACACCCCATGAAAACACGGCTAAGGCGCCAACAAGGAGAAGGTGGAGTAATGTTTTGGGCTGGAATCATGGGGAGAGAGATTGTCGGCCCCTTTAGGATCCCTGAAGGGGTAATGATGAACTCCATAATCTATGTGGAGTTTCTAAAACAGCACTTCCTGCCATGGTTCAAGAGGAAGAACCGTGCTTTCCGCAGCAAGATCATTTTCATGCATGATAATGCACCGTCTCATGCTGCAAATAACACATCTGCATCTCTGGCTGCTATGGGCATAAAAGAGGACAAACTTATGGTGCGGCCACCATCTTCCCCTGACCTCAACCCCATTGAGAACCTCTGGAGCATCATCAAAAGGAGTGTCTATGATGGCGGGAGGCAGTTCACATCTAAGCAACAGCTCTGGGAGGGTATTCTGTCCACATGCAAAACAATTGAAGCACAAACCATCCAAAAACTGACAAATTCAATGGACGAGAGAGTTCAGAAGCTTCTTTCCAACAAGGGGTCCTATGTGCAAATGTAACATCACCTACAATAAAGTTTTGACTTGAAAACTGTTTGATTTCATTTTGTAATAAGCTGATAATGCTTATAATTTCACAATTGACCATTTTTTTGTTCAAAATAAAAATAAAAAGGTTGAAAACTCTAATGTGCATAATAATTTGGAATATGCATTTTGAGTGTTTCTTATTTTTAAAAATATATTGTTTTCATAGGCAGTTTGTTCAAAAACATTGCAATTATACTAGAATATTAGATGACTGGAAAATAACAATGACTGCAATATAGGTAATTTAGAGAAAATATGAGGAAATATTTTTTGCATAATAATTTGGAACACAGCGTAGTGGTCTATAAGGTAGAATTCTCACCTTTGCATGTTGTGAGTATGTACAACTCATATAATGAATTTGTCAGGAGGGCTGCAGAGTGCACCAGACCCAAAACGGATCTTCAAGAAATTCTGAAGAGGATATTCAAGATGCCGATAATTCCGCACTTCTCCAAAATCAGGCAAGGGAACCACTGGGTTCAGAAGAGTTGCATACCTTTTTCAGGGCTATAAAACTACGCATTTCATGAATGTCCTGTCCACTTCCTCAGGTACATAGTCAATAGTTTGCTATGTACCTGAGGAAGTGGACAGGACATCCACGAAACGCGTAGTTTTATAACCCTGAATAAAGTATGCAACTCTTTTGAACCCAATGGTTCCCTTGCCTGATTTTGGAGGAGCGCGGAAATATCAGCATCTTGAATATCCTCTTCAGAATTTCTTGTAGATTGTGCAGAGGCATACAGTGTGTATACAGGTGTAAAATCTACTGTACAATCACACCACTCATGTGCCTTAATCTTGAAACGCATCGGTTGTTTTTTTAGTCCTTGTCGACTTCCGTACTTTTGTGTGTCGTCACACGCCGTCTCTAAGCACTATCGGCCATTTTCCTGCCGGACATCCAGGGGCGCTACCGACCGGAGCGCTCCTGGCTCTACAGTGCAGACCCCACTCCATACAGCCATGAAACAGATTTATTGCCATACTCTGCATCTTTTGATCGCTCCCTGCAAGCCGGTCCCTCCCAGCAGCAGCGCTGAGCTTTTTCAGTGCCAGTAAATCAGTGAGTTTTCACAGTATAAAACTTTGTTTAGTTAATGGCATCAATCTATGGTTTCTTGCACCACTTATTGTATGATTAATCCACCCTGCAGCCATCTTTTTATTAGGTGAATAGTAGAGTTGAGTGAAACGGGTCGGTCAAATTCAAAAGTCGCCGACTTTCGCTAAAGTCGGGTTTTGCCGAGCAAACCCGACCATAGCGTGAGGTCGGCCATGCGGTCGCCGACCCGAGCACCAAAGTCGCATTTCCCATAATGCTTTCAGGCGCCTTTTCTCTGCCAATGAGAAAGGACGCACACTGTGGGCAACGCAATTACATGGGCAGCGGCCACCACCATCTTAGAGAAGGGCATTTCAGTGATTGGCTTGCTTTGTGTGGCGTCACAGTGGCTATAAAAGCCCTGACCGCTGACTGCCATTTTACTTCTGCTGATCTTAGCAAAGGGAGAGGTTGCTGGCTGCCGCTGCTTCTCAATAGGGAGAGTGTTAGGCAGGAAAGAAAACAGATAGGCAGGGAAGAGAAAAGAATCTGTACTTCTGCTGATAGCAATTGTGCTGTACAGTTAGTGTGCAATGACAGGGGAGGATTTTTTTTGTGTGCAGCTGCCCTGGTTATTAGGCTGCCTTATTAGGCTACCTGATAGCTGCATTGCTGTGAGCACATTGCTGTGCAGACTGCTTTTTACACAGCACTCCTACTTTTATTATTTTTTCTGAACAGTTACTGAGCATTCATTTTTCCCACACCGTATTGGGGTTGTACGCTCCTTACACACTACCGTGTACCGGCTGGTATCACAGACATGCTATCTGTGTGTGACTCCGGAAAAAAATAGACGGAGATTTACATTTTTCCATACATACACCGTATAGAGCTGTCCGCTTCTGATACAGTACCGTATATCTGCTGTTTGGATTTCGGTCAAATCCATAGTGAGACAGCGTCTGTGTGTGACTCTGGAAAAAAATAGACGGTGATTTACATTTTTCCATACATACACCGCATAGAGCTATCCGCTTCTGAGACAGTACCGTATATCTGCTGTTTGGATTATGGTCAAATCCTTACTGAGACAGCATCTGTGTGTGACTCTGGAAAAAAATAAATGGAGAGTTACATTTTTCCATACATACACCATATAGAGCTGTCCGTTTCTGATACAGTACCGTATATCTGCTGTTTGGATTATGGTCAAATACATACTGAGATACTGAGACAGCGTCTGTGTGTGACTCTGGAAATAAATATACATAGATTTACATTTTTCCATACACCGTGGAGAGCTGTCCGCTTCTGATACAGTACCGTATATCTGCTGTTTGGATAACAGTCAAACACATACTGAGACAGCGTCTGTGTTTGACTTCGGAAATAAATATACATAGACTTACATTTTTCCATACACCGTATAGAGCTATCTGCTTCTGATACAGTACCATATATCTGCTGTTTGGATTACGGTCAAATCCTTACTGAGGCAGCGTCTGTGTGTGACTCCGGAAAAAATAGACGGAGAGTTATATTTTTCCATACATACACCATATAGAGCTGTCCACTTCTCATACAGTACCATATATCTTCTATTTGGATTACGGTCAAATACATACTGAGTCAGCGTCTGTGTGTGACTCCAGAAATAAATATACATAGATTTACATTTTTCCATACACCGTAGAGAGCTGTCTGCTTCTGATACAGTACCGTATATCTGCTGTTTGGATAACAGTCAAACACATACTGAGACAGCGTCTGTGTGTGACTCCGTAAAAAAACATACGGAGAGTTACATTTTTCCATACATACACCGTAGAGAGCTGTCCGCTTCTGATACAGTACCGTATATCTGCTGTTTGGATCATGGTCAAATACATACTGAGACAGCGTCTGTGTGTGACTCCGGAAATAAATATACATAGATTTACATTTTTCCATACACCGTATAGAGCTATCTGCTTCTGATACAGTACCATATATCTGCTGTTTGGATTACGGTCAAATCCTTACTGAGGCAGCGTCTGTGTGTGACTCCGGAAAAAAATAGACGGAGAGTTACATTTTTTCGATACATACACCATATAGAGCTGTCTGCTTCTGATACACTACCATATATCTGCTGTTTGGAAACGGTCAAATCATACTGAGTCAGCGTCTGTGGGTGACTCCGGAAATAAATATATATAGATTTACATTATTCCTTAGACCATATAGAGCTGTTCGCTTCTGATACAGTACTGTATATCTGCTGTTTGGATTACGGTCAAATACATACTGAGACAGCGTCTGTGTGTGACTCCGTAAAAAAACAGACGGAGAGTTACATTTTTCCATACATACACCGTATAGAGCTGTCCACTTCTGATACAGTGTGGATTTGGCAGAAAGTGTTCCACCCCCCACCACTGTCAGTGCATCATTGACACCTGGAACATTGGCCCACATGTGTGATTATCTCTTGCGGATCCTAAAAAGGGACCCCGCATTGTCAAAATTATGAAGGATGACGACTACTGGTTGGCCAGCATCCTCAATCCACGCTATAAAGGCAAATTACAGAACATCATGCCACAGGAGAACCTAGAGCTAATTTTGGTGAACAAACAAGCAACTCTGGTAAACCATTTGTTAGAGGCATTCCCAGCACACAGCAGCGGTGCAGGTTCTACCATGAGCCGTACTGGGCCAAATGGAAGAGGTCTTCGTGGTGCACACAGCCGAACTGGCATTGGAAACAGGGGTTTCATGACCAGGTTGAGGACTGATTTCTCGAGGACCGCTCACACGACTGTTAATACTGAATCGATTGCAACAGACAGGAGACAGCAGTTGTCAACTATGGTTCAAAATTACCTCTCCTCCCCTATCGATGTTCTCCCTCATAGTTCATTCCTCTTTGACTACTGGGCCTCTAAACTGGACACCTGGCCTGAATTGGCACAATATGCCTTACAGGAGCTCGCTTGCCCTGCTGGTAGTGTGCTATCAGAAAGAGTCTTCAGTGCTGCTGGATCAATCCTGACAGAAAGAAGGACCCAGCTGTCGACCCAAAATGTAGGTTATCTCACCTTCATTAAAATAAACCATGCCTGGGTTTCAAAGAATTTTGTACAACCTTCCCCTGATGACGCATAGGTTGACAGCAAAATAGCTCGCTTTGTCCTCCTCTTCCTCCGACTTCGGCAATTCCTCCATTTGCAGCTGCTGAACGTCCAGCCTACACCTCAACATATGCCAGTTTTTCCACCTCCCTAACTGGCCTGTACCCCCCCAGGGCCGGCATCAGCACCTGGCAGACCCGGGCAAGTGCCGGGTCCCTGAGCAGGTGGGGGGCCCACTCGTGGGCGACGGCACTGGCACAGGGCCCCTCACAGTACGCAAAAGTCTCTGACGGTGGGGGGACCCACTCGCCATAACAGACACCATCGTACTATGAGGGACCCTGTGCCACAGCCGCCGCCCATGAGTGGGCCACCCCTGCTTGCTCAGGGCACCAGCACTTGCAATACTTACCTCTACCTGCTCCACCGCTATGACCTCTTCCGCGTTTCCTTACAGTGACATTCAGATCAGAGAGCGCGATGACGTCACATCTGTACACCATCAGTCCAAATGCAGAGAGCTGGAATATGGAGACCCTGAGGAGTCTAGAGTAGAGCAGTGCCCAGCGAGGAGAGGTGTTTCTTTTTTTTAATGTTTGGAGCAATATATGGGGAGCGTTATATATGGGGCCCATCATACACTTGAACATCATAGATAGGGCCCATTATACACTGGAGCATCATATGGGGCCCATTATATATGGAGCATACATGGGCCCATCATACACTGGAGCATTATAAATGGGGCCCATCATACACTGAAGCATCATCCATGGGGCCCATCATACACCTGTGCATTATAAATGGGGCCCATTATATATGGAGCATTATACACTGTTTGCATGTTTAATTTTTTTATGTCAGGTAACTTTTTATTAAACATTTTCAAAAATTGAAAAAGCAGGTAGTCATATACAGGATATTTCCCAAATAGTGTATTACATAAGCACAATAGAACCCCACAAAAATCCCTCCCAACTCACCCCCCACCCTCACCCGAAAAAACACCTCTCATCTCTCCCAATGCATTTGGTCTCTCACAGCTACAATTTTTGGGTTATATCCTCCTCAATGCTCTCATCCATGTTAATCTAGGAGACGCCAACCCGGGTGTGTCCAACCAAGGTGCCCACATATCTTCCCATTTCTTAATTGTTCTTCTCTTTTGATACACATATATTTCCATATCTATATTATTATTAACTGCATCGGTAACTTACGTGATTGCGGGTACAGAAGATCCCTTCCAGTGAGCCGCCACCCTTTTACGAGCTTGATATAATATTCGTGAGACTGCCAGCTGGTGCTCCTCCGAAAGTAGCAAAGTCTCCACCCGGGGTCTAGTACCATTTGACATTGATAGACAGTATTAAGTAAATCATTCACACCTCCCCAAAACCTACATAAGCGAGGTCAGTTCCAGGTCATGTGTTTCAGATCCGCATTGGGCGTTCCACATTTCCAACAATCTGCCTCTCTAGCATAGCCCATTTTCAACAGCCGTACAGGGGTTCGATAAACTCAATGAAGCAAATAAAGATGCGACACTCTCTGCGCCTTGCTAACCGAGGCTTTCGTGACTTCTTGCAATGCATCCTCCCATTCATCATCTGTTAAATCACCTACATCAACTTGCCACTTAATCTTCAGCGTCTCCAAACTTGCCACTCTCTTTTCCAACATGGTTGCATATATCATGGATATAATACCTCTTGATCCTCCTCCCATCACTACTCTATCCAACAGCGGAGTTTTAGCTGGATTACCAAGTGGAACGAGTCGCTGTTGTGCTTCACAAGCATGTCTCAGCTGGAGATAATGAAAAAATCTTTTATTAGGGATGTTTAATGTCTGTTTGAGATCCTCAAAAGATCGAAACTCCACTTCAGAATAAAGCTGTGATACTAGTTTAAGCCCTCTCCTCTCCCATAGCTCAAAACCCTCTAATTTATTTAGCTCTGTACATGTCAAGTTTCTCCAGATCAGGGAATGCGCCGTGACTCCCTGTATACCCAATATTTCTTTGGCCGTGTTCCATACCTTATCCATGCACTTCATTATCGGACTATTGATAGCTTGACCCTGACGGAACCGCCCTGAGTCGAGCGCCTGCACCAGTAAGTCCTTTCCCACTATGCATGTAAGCATACATCACAAGGAACTTCGCATGAATGAATACTCCTACCCCCATCCTCTGAAAAGCTGCAACTGCGCTGCAAGATAGTCCAGAAACGGGTCAGGAACCGCTAATCCCCCCAGTTCTTTAGATGTACACAAAACCTCCAACCGAATTCTAGGAACAATCCTCTTCCAGATAAGCTCTCTAAATATTCTGTTTATCTGATAAAAGATTCGACCAGGAATCCAAATGGGAGCAATGTGGAGGGCATACAAAGCTTGTGGCATGAGAACCATTTTTACCAGGTTTGCCCTTACCACCATACTCAGTGGTAACTTGTACCAGTCCTTTATTTTTGGATGAAATTTAGCAAGTAGCGGGGTAATATTTAAACGCTCAAAATCTTGTATATTATACCCAATATGAATTCACAAGTCTTTAAACTCTTTGACTACATTTAATCGTCCGGCAAATTCCAAGGAGTTCTCGGGAGCATCTCCTACCCGCATAATTGAAGATTTCTCCCAGTTAAAACATAAACCAGAGATCACTGCAAAGGATCCAAAGACTTCCATTGCCACCCTCAGAGAAGACGGCCACTCTCCCAAAAACAAGAGCATGTCATCAGCATACAACGCTATTTTTTCTTGCAAAGACTCATACCCAAACCCCTTAATTTCAGGTGTCGCCCGAATTACTACTGCCAAGGGCTCAATTGCCAGAGCAAATAGTAGGGGAGACAGGGGGCACCCCTGTCTGGTCCCCCTGTATAAGTTAATAGTATTTGAGATCTCCCCATTAATTCTACTTTTGGCCTCTGGACTCGAATACAGCAGCTGTATCCAGGCAATAAAATTTTTACGGGAACCCATCTTGATTAATATAGCCCACAGATATGGCCATTCGACGCTGTCAAATGCTTTAGCAGCATCCAAAGATGCAACAGCCCTAGGTTCCTTTCCCTTTGATGGGATCTGTAAATTTAGATACAACCGCCGGATATTAATTGCAGTTGATTTCTTTGGCATAAAACCAGTTTGATCTGGATGAATAATTCTAGATATTACTCTAGACAGCCGCATCACCAGAATCTTTGAAAAAATCTTGACATCAACGTTTAAAAGGGAGATAGGCCTATATGACTCTGGAAGACAAGGATCCTTATCAGCCTTGGGGATCACCACTATGATTGCTTCATTCAAGGACCGGGGCAAGTGCCCATCTTCCCTAGCCACCTCAAACACCTTCAACAGTGTGGAAGCATTATATTTGAGTACTGTTTATACACTGTGTTCCAAATTATTATGCAAAAATATTTCCTCATATTTTCTCTAAATTACCTATATGAATTGCAGTCATTGTTATTTTCCATGAACATAAGGATGAGTGACCTCATGGAGATCAACATCCAACACTGCGGAGACACCATCACATGTTTCTCAACGCAGTGATCTAGAGCAATGCCCCCATCCCTTATAGGAAATATGCAAAAGCATGTAAATCAACAGCCGCGGAGACACCATCACATGTTTCTCAACGCAAGCAATGACTAGCCAGATCTTTCCCCGGGAAGGAACAACCACGGGAAGGGCAGTCTCCAATGAAGGAAACCACCTATGCCAAAACATGGTATCCATCCACAGACAGCTGTTTCGGGGTATTGCCCCTCATCAGTGTGGAGTAGGAAACTGGCTAGTAGGAGCAATGCCTAGTGAAAGGCTATGAACATAAGGATGAGTGACCTCATGGAGATCAACATCCAACACTGCGGAGACACCATCACATGTTTCTCAACGCAGTGATCTAGAGCAATGCCCCCATCCCTTATGGGAAATATGCAAAAGCATGTAAATCAACAGCCGCGGAGACACCATCACATGTTTCTCAACGCAAGCAATGACTAGCCAGGTCTTTCCCCGGGAAGGAACAACCACGGGAAGGGCAGTCTCCAATGAAGGAAACCACCTATGCCAAAACATGGTATCCATCCACAGACAGCTGTTTCGGGGTATTGCCCCTCATCAGTGTGGAGTAGGAAACTGGCTAGTAGGAGCAATGCCTAGTGAAAGGCTATGAACAAAAGGATGAGTGACCTCATGGAGATCAACATCCAACACTGCGGAGACACCATCACATGTTTCTCAACGCAGTGATCTAGAGCAATGCCCCCATCCCTTATGGGAAATATGCAAAAGCATGTAAATCAACAGCCGCGGAGACACCATCACATGTTTCTCAACGCAAGCAATGACTAGCCAGGTCTTTCCCCGGGAAGGAACAACCACGGGAAGGGCAGTCTCCAATGAAGGAAACCACCTATGCCAAAACATGGTATCCATCCACAGACAGCTGTTTCGGGGTATTGCCCCTCATCAGTGTGGAGTAGGAAACTGGCTAGTAGGAGCAATGCCTAGTGAAAGGCTATGAACATAAGGATGAGTGACCTCATGGAGATCAACATCCAACACTGCGGAGACACCATCACATGTTTCTCAACGCAGTGATCTAGAGCAATGCCCCCATCCCTTATGGGAAATATGCAAAAGCATGTAAATCAACAGCCGCGGAGACATCATCACATGTTTCTCAACGCAAGCAATGACTAGCCAGGTCTTTCCCCGGGAAGGAACAACCACGGGAAGGGCAGTCTCCAATGAAGGAAACCACCTATGCCAAAACATGGTATCCATCCACAGACAGCTGTTTCGGGGTATTGCCCCTCATCAGTGTGGAGTAGGAAACTGGCTAGTAGGAGCAATGCCTAGTGAAAGGCTATGAACATAAGGATGAGTGACCTCATGGAGATCAACATCCAACACTGCGGAGACACCATCACATGTTTCTCAACGCAGTGATCTAGAGCAATGCCCCCATCCCTTATGGGAAATATGCAAAAGCATGTAAATCAACAGCCGCGGAGACACCATCACATGTTTCTCAACGCAAGCAATGACTAGCCAGGTCTTTCCCCGGGAAGGAACAACCACGGGAAGGGCAGTCTCCAATGAAGGAAACCACCTATGCCAAAACATGGTATCCATCCACAGACAGCTGTTTCGGGGTATTGCCCCTCATCAGTGTGGAGTAGGAAACTGGCTAGTAGGAGCAATGCCTAGTGAAAGGCTATGAACATAAGGATGAGTGACCTCATGGAGATCAACATCCAACACTGCGGAGACACCATCACATGTTTCTCAACGCAGTGATTTAGAGCAATGCCCCCATCCCTTATGGGAAATATGCAAAAGCATGTAAATCAACAGCCGCGGAGACACCATCACATGTTTCTCAACGCAAGCAATGACTAGCCAGGTCTTTCCCCGGGAAGGAACAACCACGGGAAGGGCAGTCTCCAATGAAGGAAACCACCTATGCCAAAACATGGTATCCATCCACAGACAGCTGTTTCGGGGTATTGCCCCTCATCAGTGTGGAGTAGGAAACTGGCTAGTAGGAGCAATGCCTAGTGAAAGGCTATGAACAAAAGGATGAGTGACCTCATGGAGATCAACATCCAACACTGCGGAGACACCATCACATGTTTCTCAACGCAGTGATCTAGAGCAATGCCCCCATCCCTTATGGGAAATATGCAAAAGCATGTAAATCAACAGCCGCGGAGACACCATCACATGTTTCTCAACGCAAGCAATGACTAGCCAGGTCTTTCCCCGGGAAGGAACAACCACGGGAAGGGCAGTCTCCAATGAAGGAAACCACCTATGCCAAAACATGGTATCCATCCACAGACAGCTGTTTCGGGGTATTGCCCCTCATCAGTGTGGAGTAGGAAACTGGCTAGTAGGAGCAATGCCTAGTGAAAGGCTATGAACATAAGGATGAGTGACCTCATGGAGATCAACATCCAACACTGTGGAGACACCATCACATGTTTCTCAACGCAGTGATCTAGAGCAATGCCCCCATCCCTTATGGGAAATATGCAAAAGCATGTAAATCAACAGCCGCGGAGACATCATCACATGTTTCTCAACGCAAGCAATGACTAGCCAGGTCTTTCCCCGGGAAGGAACAACCACGGGAAGGGCAGTCTCCAATGAAGGAAACCACCTATGCCAAAACATGGTATCCATCCACAGACAGCTGTTTCGGGGTATTGCCCCTCATCAGTGTGGAGTAGGAAACTGGCTAGTAGGAGCAATGCCTAGTGAAAGGCTATGAACATAAGGATGAGTGACCTCATGGAGATCAACATCCAACACTGCGGAGACACCATCACATGTTTCTCAACGCAGTGATCTAGAGCAATGCCCCCATCCCTTATGGGAAATATGCAAAAGCATGTAAATCAACAGCCGCGGAGACACCATCACATGTTTCTCAACGCAAGCAATGACTAGCCAGGTCTTTCCCCGGGAAGGAACAACCACGGGAAGGGCAGTCTCCAATGAAGGAAACCACCTATGCCAAAACATGGTATCCATCCACAGACAGCTGTTTCGGGGTATTGCCCCTCATCAGTGTGGAGTAGGAGACTGGCAAGTAGGAGCAATGCCTAGTGAAAGGCTATGAACATAAGGATGAGTGACCTCATGGAGATCAACATCCAACACTGCGGAGACACCATCACATGTTTCTCAACGCAGTGATCTAGAGCAATGCCCCCATCCCTTATGGGAAATATGCAAAAGCATGTAAATCAACAGCCGCGGAGACACCATCACATGTTTCTCAACGCAAGCAATGACTAGCCAGGTCTTTCCCCGGGAAGGAACAACCACGGGAAGGGCAGTCTCCAATGAAGGAAACCCCCTATGCCAAAACATGGTATCCATCCACAGACAGCTGTTTCGGGGTATTGCCCCTCATCAGTGTGGAGTAGGAAACTGGCTAGTAGGAGCAATGCCTAGTGAAAGGCTATGAACATAAGGATGAGTGACCTCATGGAGATCAACATCCAACACTGCGGAGACACCATCACATGTTTCTCAACGCAGTGATCTAGAGCAATGCCCCCATCCCTTATGGGAAATATGCAAAAGCATGTAAATCAACAGCCGCGGAGACACCATCACATGTTTCACAACGCAAGCAATGACTAGCCAGGTCTTTCCCCGGGAAGGAACAACCACGGGAAGGGCAGTCTCCAATGAAGGAAACCACCTATGCCAAAACATGGTATCCATCCACAGACAGCTGTTTCGGGGTATTGTTATTTTCCAGTCATCTAATATTCTAGTATAATTGCAATGTTTTTGAACAAACTGCCTATGAAAACAGTATAATTTAAAAATAATAAACTCAAAATGCATGTTCCAAATTATTATGCACAGCAGAGTTTTCAACCTTTTTATTTTTATTTTGAACAAAAAAATGGTCAATTGTGAAATTATAAGCATTGTCAGCTTATTACAAAATGAAATCAAACAGTTTTCAAGTCAAATCTTTATTCTAGGTGATGTGACATTTGCACATAGGACCCCTTGTTGGAAAGAAGCTTCTGAACTCTCTGGTCCATTGAATTTGTCAGTTTTTGGATGGTTTGTGCTTCAGTTGTTTTGCATGTGGACAGAATACCCTCCCAGAGCTGTTGCTTAGATGTGAACTGCCTCCCGCCATCATAGACACTCCTTTTGATGATGCTCCAGAGGTTCTCAATGGGGTTGAGGTCAGGGGAAGATGGTGGCCACACCATAAGTTTGTCCTCTTTTATGCCCATGCCAGCCATCCTCCACTCCATCCATCTGGACCATCGAGCGTTGCACGGCACTCATCGGTGAACAAAACATTTTGGAAGTCAGTCTTCATGTATTGTTTGGCCCACTGGAGCCGTTTCTGCTTGTGTGCAGTGGATAGAGGTGGTAGACAGGATGGCTTACGCACAGCTGCAAACCTCTGAAGGACCCTGCATCTTGTTGTTCGGGGGACGTTGGAGGCACCAGCAGCTTCAAAAACTTGTCTGCTGCTATGACAAGGCATTTTTGCAGCTGCTCTTTTAACCTGACGCAATTGCCTGTTGGAAAGAGTCCTCAATTTTTCCTTATCATCACGCACACGTGTGTGCTGGAAATCGGCTACATACTTCTTGATTGTGCGATGATCACGATGAAGTGTCTTGGCAATGTTGATTGTAGTCATGCCTTGACCTAAATACTCCACAATTTGTTGCTTCTCAGCAGCCGGCACATCCTTTTTCTTTCCCATTTTGGCAAAAAATGTAGGCTGCTTAATAATGTGGAACAGCCTTCTTAAGTAGTCTTGCCTTTATTTGGACACACCTGCCAAACTAACTTGCACAGGTATCTGCAATTGCTTTCAGTGATATAAAGAGCCCTGACACACATCACCATCAATGAGTTTAAATGACAAACAAAAAAATTCTAACCTTATCACTCCTAAACTCTTTTTGCATAATAATTTGGAACACAGTGTATACCTCCACAGGCAGCCCATCAGACCCCGGTGTCTTATTCCCTGCCATAGAATCTAGAGCCTCCTCTATTTCCTCCAGACTAATTGGTACCTCCAGCCCAACAGCTTCCGATTCCGACAGAGTAGGCAGACCAGCAGTCCCCAAAAAGCTACTGAGCAACTTGTCAGAGAACCGGCTCTGCGAATTATATAATGTCTCAAAAAGCTAGCTAAAAGTTGCTAGAATTGCCTCAGAAGATCTTTCAAGTTCCCTATTTTTGTTTTTTATCTTCGCTACCATTGCAGGCCCTGATTGAGTCTTGATCAGGGTAGCTAGTAGATGTCCAGTTCCTTCCCCCTCCCCGAAATAGACCTGCCGCTGGAAGTATCGTTTATCTGCAGCTCTTGAAAGCTTATGTTGGGCTGATCGCTGTTCCGCATCTTTTAGTGCGTTAAAATGTATATGCGACGGAGTTTTCAAATATTGCCATTCTGCAGAGATAGCTTCCTTCTGTAAAAGTTCCTCATATTCTCTATACTTAGTTGTAACTATATTCACTTCCGAGATCAACAGTCTTCTCACATAAGCTTTAGACGCATTCCATAATCTTTCCCTGGGGGCTGTACCCTCATTAATAGCAAAAAATTATTTTAGTAAGTCAGGGATCCTAGCATTTGCTTGAATAATAGGTAACCAGACTGCGTTAAATGACCATAGTGCCCGTTTCCCTCTCCTGTCATTTTCCCAATTAAATGTCGCCATAACAGGGGAGTGATCTGACAAGGCCCTAGGTTGATATTTGTTTGCATAATTATTACTAGGCAAGTTGTATTTGAGAGGATTCTTTTTATTATTGAACAATAACTATGTTCTCAATCAACCGAAAAGACTCATAAATATCAAAGCTTAGTACTTTTGGAAGTTGTAGTGGGTTTTTTTTTAGATTTGGCTATCTTAGGAAGATATCTGTTTGTGCAGGTAACTATTACTGTGCAGAATTATTAGGCAACTTAATAAAAACCAAATATATACCCATCTCACTTGTTTATTTTCACCAGGTAAACCAATATAACAAGACAAATCGTAGAAATAAACATTTCTGACATTCAAAACCAAAAAAAAGGGACCAACACAGCCACTTTTCTTTACGATGACACTCAAAAGCTTTCCATCCATACATTCTGTCAGTTGCTTGATCTGTTTACGATCAACATTGCGTGCCGCAGCCACCACAGCCTCCCTGACACTGTCCCCAGAGGTGTAATGTTTTGACTCCATGTAGATCTCACATTTCATGAGGGACCACACGTTCTCTATTGGGGTTCAGATCAGGTGAACAAGGGGGCCATGTCATTATTTTTTCTTCTTTTAGACCTTTACTGAGCAGCCACGCTGTGGAGTATTTGGATGCATGTGATGGAGCATTGGCCTGCATGAAAATCTTGTTTTTCTTGAACGATACCGACTTCTTCCTGTACCACTGGTTGAACAAGGTGTCTTCCAGAAACTGGCAGTAGGTCTGGGAGTTGAGTTTCACTCCATCCTCAGCCTGAAAAGGTCCCACAAGTTCATCTTTGATGATACCAGCCCATACAAGTACCCCACCTCCACCTTGCTGGCATCTGAGCCAGAGTGGAGCTCTCTGGCCTTTACTGATCCAGCCTCGGGCCCATCCATCTGGCCCACCAAGAGTCACTCTTATTTAATCAGTCCATAAAACCTTACAAAAATCTGTCTTAACATATTTCTGGGCCCAGTCTTGATGTTTTATCTTATGTTTCTTGCTCAAAGGTGGTCGTTTTCCAGCCTTCCTTACCTTGGCCATGTCCCTGAGTATGGCACACCTTGTGCTTTTTGATACTGCAGTAACGTTGCAGCTCTGAAATATGGCAAAACTTGTGTCAAATGGCATCTTGGCAGCTTCACGCTTGATTTTCCTCAATTTATGGGCAGTTATTTTGAGCCTTTTTTTTATCAACACGCTTCTTACGACCCTGTTGGCTATTTGCCATGAAACGCTTGATTGTTCAGTGATCACGCTTCAAAAGTTTGGCAATTTCAAGACTGCTGCATCCCTCTGCAAGACATTTCACAATTTTTGACTTTTCAGAGTCTGTCAGATCTCTCTTCTGACCCATTTTGCCAAAGGAAAGGAAGTTACCTAATAATTAAGCACACCTTATATAGGGTGTTGATGTCATTAGACCACACCCCTCCTCATTACAGAGATGCAAATCACCTGATTTACATAATTTGCAGTTGACTTTCAAGCCTATACAGCTTGGAGTAGGACAACATGTATGAAAAGGATGATGTGATCAAAATACTCATTTCCCTTATAATTCTGCACACAGTGTATAGGCCCATCATACACTGGAGCATCATACATAGGGCCCATCATGTACTGCAGCATCATATGGGGCCCATCATATATGGAGCATAATATAGGCCTATCATACAATGGAGCATCATCCATGGGGCCCATCATATACTGGAGCATCCTATGGGGCCCATCATATACTAGAGCATCATATGGGGCCCATTATATATGGAGCATAATATAGGCCCATCATACAATGGAGCATCATCCATGGGGTCCATCATATACTGGAGCATCCTATGGAACCCATCATATACTAGAGCATCATATGGGGTCCATCATATACTAGAGCATCATGTAGGGCCCATTATATATGGAGCATTATATAGGCCCTTCATACAATGGAGCATCATCCATGGGGCCCATCATATACTGGAGCATCATATGGGGTTCATTATTTATGGGGCATCATATAGGGTATGGAGCATTATATGGAGCACATATGGGGCCTATTCTGTATGGAACATTATATGGAGCCCATTCTGTATGGAGCAATATAAGGGGCCCATCATATACTGTATGGAGCTTTATATGTGACTCATTATACTGTATGGAGCAATATGTGGGGCTCATTCTACTCTGTGGGGACCGTCCTATACTGTATGGCACATTATATGGGGACCATCATATACTCTAGCATTATGTGGAGCTCATCATATACTGTATGGAACATTATATGGGACCTTCTGTATGGAGAAATATATGGGGCTCAGTATTCTGTATGGCTCACTATGTGGTGGCCATAATACTGTATGGAGGAATATACTGTCCAATTTTTGAGCTATTGTAGAATTTAAAATAGATATCAGTCATGTAATGTAATAAGTGAAGTATTTGTCATTGCACTATACCAATATTTCTCTGCCATATCGGAGAATCATGAATTGTGGTATGTGTTAAAGGAGCCCACTGACACTCTTTTGCCCGGGGCACACAAAAACCTGGAGCCAGCCCTACCCCCCCCAACATTAGCTTAATAACCCCCAGTTTTCAATGCGTAACTATTATTATAAAGTAAATTAAGGTTGACAAGCTTAAGTAATAAGAATTGATGTCGTTGGCATTGAAATGGGCACTTTAGGTGTGTTTATTGTGCTCCACTCCCTGACGACTTTGCTTCCCCATTAACTTGCATTGGGTTTCGTGTTTCAGTCGGACCTCCGACTTTTCACGATAGTCGGCCGATTTCGTTCGACTCGACTTTTGAGAAAATCGGGTTTCATGAAACCCGACTCGACCCTAAAAAAGGCAAAGTCGCTCATCTCTAGTGAACAGTGATTGACATACATGGTTTCAAAGTAATTAAATTAGAGAGACATATCTTAAACCATAGGCTATTTTATGATTTATCAGTTTGGATTCCCCACACAGATTCCACAATCTGTCTGCAGCTTTTAGCATCCTTGCTCCTCTTTTTTATTTTATTAAAACAGGTGCTGGTGTACTTTCTATTATTTAGTAATTTTGTGAGAAGCACTTGTACAGTGTCTTGAGTGTGTGAAGTAAGTAGACAAGTGTGCAGAATGTGTGTCTGGGATGTGTGCAAATGTGCAAATTGCAGTCTCTAGAGCAGTGATGGTGAAACTTTTAGAGACTGAGTACCCAAACAGTAACTTAAAACTCACCTATCACATAGTGCCAACACATCAATTTAATCTGGTGTGGATATCGCAGTAGACAGTGGGGCTAGTATTAACATCGCAAGAGACATAGGGGCTGGTGTGGACATCGCAGGAGACATTGGCATTGGTGCGGACATTACAGGAAGAATTGCTTCTTGTGTGGACTCACAAGAGACAGTGGGGTTGGTTCAAATGTAATAAGCAGGTGCTGGGATGCAGTAACACAAATGATGCAGAGCAGGGATTAACTAGATTTAATTATTCAACAGTAATAAACTCCTCACAGGGAGATAGCATTGGAAAAGGTGTACGAAAACTAAACTGAATAACGGTGGTTTAACTAGACAGGCTTTTGATAACAGTTTCACTCATTGTGGCTCCGCAGCCCGTCACTCTCTGAAGGTCCCGTGGGTAGTAGAATGCCGGTGGCGGTAGTTGTAGCGTCTTCAGGCGTCCCCACTCAACACACAGTTCTGCTTCAGGCTGCAGTGGGCGGTCTCCGGTTTTGCCCGCTGAGCCCCTAGTCCATGAAACTGCGTAGCGATAGGATAGAGCACTCCACAAGGTTCAGCTCGGTGCATGTCTGTCTGAGCAGCTGCCATCACCCGAATGGCTGCACTGCAATGCTCTGCTCAGCATGCGACTCACTGGATGTCAGCCGACACCTGGACATCTTACTGCAATGCTCTGTCTGTCGCATATTCTCCTGCACACCTGCCGGTATGGGTGCGTCTCTCTCGCTGCCGCCCTGTCTCTGTATGCTGTGGCCTATCGCTTCCCTCACTGCGACTGCGATCCACAAATGCTCAGCGCTCTGGCAGGATGCCCCTCTCTGTTCTTGCGCAGCCCCTTTTTGCTAACTTTCCCTGGTCATACCCCCCTCACCCAGGTTACCGGCTCGCTCTGGCTGCAATTGCATTCCCTCCAGCAACAGGAGGTGTGACCCCAGGAGTTCCGGACTTGGCACTTGAGCAGTCCTGGCAGCCCGGTCTTCCCTTCTGCACATACATAACATTAGACACTGGGGCTGGTACAGACATTGCAGGGACAGTTGGGCTGGAGCACACATCACAGGAAACATTGGGGCTGGTGCAGATGTAGGAGGGAGAGTCCCCGTGTAACTGGACCGGAACCAAGGGGACTGTCACCAGGGTTCCTAGGGAGACATAATTAGAGGACAGACCAGAGAGAGTTCTGGAAGGAGTGGGGGCGGAGCAGATAAAAAAGGAGCTGAGGACGCCAGCAGGGGGCACTCGACAGAGCGGGAGAGAAGGAGCAGGAAGACTAGAGGGCGCCAGAGAGCCAGAGCTAGAAGGAGTCAGAACCGACTAGAGGGACTGAAGAGAGACTCACCAGGGACGGAAAGGCGACGACACCAAGCCGTCCAGCAGAGGAACACCGACTGCACGGCTGCTCTTCCCGCGGCCGTCACTGCGGCTGCGGCCTACCCGCTGCCGCCACAGCCCGACTCCAGCCCTCGGCTGCGGCCTACCCGCTGCCGCCCGCAGTCACCACAGCCCGGCTCCAGCCTGCGGCTGAGGCCTATCCTCTGCTGCCAGCGGCCATCACTGCCCAACTCCAGCCCGCGGCCTGTCCGCTGCTCCCCACGGCCGACGTTGCCCGACTCCAGCTCGCGATTGCGGCCTGCCCGTCACCACCCACAGTTACCGCCGCCCGTCTCCAGCCCGCGGTTGCAGCCTGCCATTTGCAACCCACGGCCGCCAGTGCCCGACTCCAGCCTGAGGCTGCCCGGCCCCCGCCTGCTGTTGCGACCTACACGCCCCGGGCCCCGGCCATCACCATCCCGCCTCCGCCGGGAGGCGCAACGCAGAGGAACTCTTCATGGGCCTGTTGTGCCCACACTCCACTTGGGCATAGGAACACCAGAAGCCTACGTCAGATCCTCATCGACTGCGCCCAGCGGCTGAGACGCCGAAGGGACACCAACCACCACTCTGCCGGACGTCAGAGGAGGATAAGTGACACGTTGTAGTTGATAACCTGTAGTTTCTGGACCAGTAGTCGGCCATACCACAGCCCCATAGTTACCGATTTCGTGATCGTATTACCTGTGTATTATTGTTCTGATCCATGCGAGGATAACTGTTGTTAGCTTGTCGGTTACTCAAGACAGCCCTTATAGATATAAATATACATATATATATATATATATATATATATACTGTATATATAAAAGTTACATTCTAAGTTCACTCCGAATCCTGTCTCGTCACTGCATCCCGCGTACCTGCGATTACTACACAGAATACTCAGGAAACATTGAGGCTGGTGCATGCATCACTGGAGACATTGGGGCTGGTACAGAAATCGCAGGATGAATTGGGGCTTGTGCAGACATAACAAGAAACAGTGAGGCTGGTGCAGACATCGCAGGAGACAGTGGGTCTGGTGCGGAAATTGCAGGAGGCATTGGGGCTGGTGCAGACATCAAAAGAGACATTGGGGTTGGCGCGGACATCACTGGAGGTATTGGGGAAGATGTGGATATCACAGGAGGGATTGGGGCTGGTGCAGAAATGCAGAAGGCTTTGGGGCTTGTGCGGACAACATAGGAGGCATTGGGGCTGGTGCGGACATCATAGGAGGCCTTGGGGCTGGTGCAGACATCGCAGGAAGCATTCGGGCTGGTGCAGACATTGCAGGAAGGATTGGTTCTGGTTTGGACATCTCAGGAGACAGTGGGGTTGGTGCATAAATAACATTAGAAACTGGAGCTCTTACGGACATTGCAGGGACAGTGGGGCTGGAAAGCACATGATAGGAAACATTGGGGCTGGTGCGGACATCACAGGAAACATTGGGGCTGATGCATGCATCACAGGAGACATTGGGCCTGGTACGGACATTTCAGGAAACTTTGGGTCTGGTGCAGAAATCGCAGGAGGAATTGTGGCTGGCGCAGACATCACGGGAAATAGCGAGGTTGGTGCAGACATTGCAGGAGACAGTGGGTCTGGTGTGGAAATCGCAGAGGGCATTGGTGCTGGTGCAGACATTGAAGGAGACATTGGGGTTGGTGCGGACATTGCAGGATGCATTGGGGCTGGTGCGGACATTGCAGGAAACAGTGGGTCTGCTGCAGAGATCACAGGAGGTATTGGGGCTGGTGTTGACATCGCAGCAGGCATTGGGGCTGGTGCGGACATTGCAGAAGGCATTGGGGCTGGTGTGGACAAGCAAGAGGTATTAGAGCTGGTGCAGACATGCAGGAGGCATTGGGGCTGATGTGGACATCCAGAAGGCATTGTGGCTGATGGGGACTTCACAGGAGGCATTGGGGCTGGTGCAAACATCGCAGGAGGCATTGGGGCTTGTGCAGACATCACAAGAAACAGTGAGGCCTGTGCAGACATCGCAGGAGACAGTGGGTCTGGTGCGGACATCGCAGGAGGAATTGGGGCTTGTGCAGACATCACAAGAAACAGTGAGGCTGGTGCAGACATTGCAGGAGACAGTGGCTCTGGTGCGGAAATTGCAGGAGGCATTGGGGCTGGTGCAGACATCAAAAGAGACACTGGGGTTGTCGCGGACATCACAGGAGGCATTGGGGAAGGTATGGACATCACAGGAGGGATTGGGGCTGGTGCAGACATGCAGAAGGCTTTGGGGCTTGTGCGGACATCACAGGAGGCATTGGGGCTAGCGGACATCGTAGGAGGCCTTGGAGTTGGTGCAGACATCGCAGGAGGCATTGGGGCTGGTGCAGACATTACAGGAAGGATTGGTTCTGGTGTGGACATCGTAGGAGACAGTGGAGTTGGTGCATAAATAACATTAGACACTGGAGCTGGTACGGACATTGCAGGGACAGTGGGGCTTGAAAGCACATGACAGGAAACATTGGGGCTGGTGCATGCATCACAGGAGACATTGGGCCAGGTACAGACATTGCAGGAAACTTTGGGTCTGGTGCAGAAATCGCAGGAGGAATTGGGGCTGACGCAGACATCACAGGAAATAGTGAGGCTGGTGCAGACATTGCAGGAGACAGTGGGTCTGGTGTGGAAATCACAGAAGGCACTGGTGCTGGTGCAGACATCGAAGGAGACATTGGGTTGGTGCGGACATTGCAGGATGCATTGAGGCTGGTGCGGACATTGCAGGAAACAGTGGGTCTGGTGCAGAGAACACAGGAGGTATTGGGGCTGGTGTTGACATCGCAGGAGGCATTGGAGCTGGTGCAGGTATCGCAGGAGGCATTGGGGCTGGTGCGGACATTGCAAAAGGCATTTGGGCTGGTGTGGACAAGCAGTAGGCATTAGAGCTGGTGCAGACATGCAGGAGGCATTGGGGCTGATGTGGACATCCAGAAGGCATTGGGGCTGGTGTGGACATCACAGGAGGCATTGGGGCTGGTGCAGACATCGCAAGAGGCATTGGGGCTGGTGCGGACATCACAGGAGGAATTGGGACAGGTGCAGACACATAGGAGGCATTGGGGCTGCTGCGGACATGGCAGAAGGCATTGGGACTGGTGCGGACGGACATCACAGGAGGCATTAGGGCTGGTGCGGACATTGCAGGAAACAGTGGATCTGATGCAGAAATTGCAGTAGGCATTGGGACTGGTGCTGACATCACAGGAGGTATGGGGGCTGGTGCAGACATCGTAGGAGGCACTGGGGCTGGTGCAGACATCACAGGAGGCATTGGTGCTGGTGCCGACATTTCAGGAAGGATTGGTTCTGGTGTGGACATCACAGGAGACAGTGGGGTTGGTGCATACATAACGTTAGACACTGGAGCAGGTACAGACATTGCAGGGACAATGGGGCTGGAGCGCACATGACAGGAAACATTGGGGCTGGTGCATGCATCAAAGGAGACATTGAGTCTGGTACAGACATTGCAGGAGGAATTGGGGCTGGTGCAAACATCACAGGAAACAGTGAGGCTGATGCAGACATTGCAGGAGACAGTGGGTCTGGTGCGGAATATGCAGGAGGCATTGGGACTGGTGCAGATGTGGCGCCCCTGAGGCTTCAGTCACCACAGAGGTACTGCACCTTCTCCTAAGGTGTAGTGCCCCACCATCCAGGTAAGGTGGGAACTCCTGACCACGCTCCACACCTGCATTCCACACACAGGACAGATCAGTGGGGCCACCTAACAGCTTCAGGCTGGGGGTTAGTAGAGCACCCCTCGTGGAACCATGCTTCGTAACACGAGATGTGCTGGGAGGCGGGTGGAGTTAGATATAAAAGAGAGGGAAGGTGTAGGATTTCAAGTCAGTCTGGGGTGAGTCCCAGAGAAGGAGGTCAGTCAGACCAGGGTCTGAGAGAGAGAGAGAGAGAGAGAGCAGGCAGACGGCAGGTCAGCCTGAGAGGAGCTCAAGGCGGAGGAGGGCAGTCAGTCAGGAGAGGCTGAGGAGTTGTCTTAGTGGAACGAGCTCCATAGGGAAGGAAGAGAAAGAGACGTAGACTGGAGACTACAGATTCCATAAGAGAGATAGAACAGATCGGAATGAAGGAGAATAGAAGGACGGTGGGAAGCTGGTTGAAGAAAGATAGAGAACCCTTCCAGTCCAGAGAGCGTAAAGGCCGGGGCCCAGTCCCCGAGGTTGATTGGATCTTTATGTCCGGCAACAGACACCGGAGGAGTAGTGAGCCGCTAACGCCTTGCTCCCATCATAGACTTGGGACACAACAGCAACTGAATAGAGAGCCGGGACGCAGTGAGGAGTCCCCGAAGCAGGCTACAGCTGTCTGTCATACAAGTAAAGACTAGGAACACCTAGAGAGAGGCATTCCAGGGTAACTAAGTAATGGAGTGCTTCGCACCTAATGGCGCATTGGAGGAATCGTTCAGTAAGGTACATGTTGACGGAGTGTGGAAGGGAGAATCCTATCCTGCCTGGAGGTTGGCTGGAGCCCTGACCTGGAGAACACGGTACGGAGGCAGGCAGTTGAGTGAACTGCAAACAGTGAGTAAAGCTTTGGAACCGCATACTCTGGTGTCTTCCAGTTATTCCCGCACCACTACACCTGGGTACCAGCACCTATACCATTCTGCACCTCTCCTCATCCATTGCACCTACACTGACCTGGGACTCCAGCTCCACCTGTGGGGAGCTACACCATCTTTGCTGCACCACACCATCAGTTCCAGCGGATCTGCATGCAGCGTTGGCTCAACATCTTACTTGACAAACACCACGGGTGGCGTCACAAACTATTCTAATAAACTTTAACACCATTAACATTACCGCCATTGATATTGGGCGCCCAGGGCCACGGACCGCGTCACCGCTGCTGTGACACATTCCCACCTTGATACCGGCCCGGTACCGAGTACCCCGCTGCCCTGGGCTGTGCGAGGGCGACCCACAGACATCACAGGAGACACTGGGGTTGGTGCGGACATTGCAGGATACAGTGGAACTGGTGCAGAAATCGCTGGAGGCATTGGGGCTGGTGCAGACATCACAGGAGGTATTGTTGCTGGTGCAGACATCACAAGAGGCATTGGGGATGGTGCAGGTATCGCAAGAGGCATTGAGGCTGGTGCGGACATCGTAGAAGGCATTGGGACTGGTGTGGACATGCAGGAGGCATTGGGGCTGGTGAGGACATCACAGGAGGCATTGGGGCAGGTGCAGACATTGCAGGAGGCATTGGGGCTGGTGCATACATTGCAAGATGCATTGGAGCTGGTGCGGACATGGCAGAAGGCATTGCGGCTGGTCAGACACCACATGATGCATTGGGGTTGGTGCAGACACGCAGGAGGCATTGGGGCCGGTGCGTACTTGACAGAAAGTATTGGGGCTGGTGCAGACACAAAGGAGGCATTAGGGCTGGTGCAGACATGCAGGAGGCATTGGGGCTGGTGCGGATGTAGGGAGATGTACCAGACTGGTGGTGTTCTTCTTGTACCAGGGCTGGAACTGTCGGGATTGTCACCATTTTTGCTGGGGGAAGGACTTTCTGACTGGAAGAGACCTTTGGATCTGACTGTAGGGGGCGGGTCTGATATAAAAGGCACAAGGCGCAGGTGGGAAGAAAGCATGTGCAACAGGAAAAGGTTGACTCCCTCTCAGCAGACCTATGCCAGAATTCAAGCCCACTCTCCACTTTGCTTTCCCCCGTGCATATGTGGGGAAGGTGACTTGATGGACAGACTTGACTGGAAGTAGGAGGGGATGATTTGTGCACTACAGACGAAGATTGACAATGACAGAAAGGTAACAGCAGGGAAAGACAGATAAGGGAGTGCAGTACCGAAATTTGACCACAAGATGGCAGGGGGAGTCTAGTTCAGGACTTAACATCAGCTTACAGCTATAGAAACTGTTAAGTCATGGGGGGCGGGGAGATAGGAACCCAGGAGGGAAATTCCCAGTGAGAGAGGGGATAAATAGGACTGGTTGGGGTTCCAGAGGTTAAGTTAGTCCCGGGAGGAGCTCAGCAGAGGAAGACTCAGGACAGAAGACGGAGAACGGTCAAGAGCTCGACCAGGGGACTGACAGGAGAAGATAGTCAGGGGGTGGCCCTGACACGATGTACCGCAGGACAGAAGAGGCCCCGGGGGGTACCGATTGGATGACGACCTCAGGCAGGTGAAGCGCTAGCGGTAGATTGGTCTAGGACAGCCCCAGTGAAAGATCCGCAAGGGACGTCATTACGACTAAAGGAAAGGTGAAAGGTACCCGGCCTGGAAACGGAGAGCTGTAAAGGAACTGCGGTGCATGGCTAAGGTCGTCAGGAGGATGGCCAATAAACCCGGATCTGTTACAACTGAATTCTGCCTCCGTCTCGTCTTGGTAAGCAGAGGACCACCCTCCAATCAGGGGCCCCTACCACACATACAGACTGGGTATTTCCAGAGACCGGTACTCCAGTCAACCCTGACTTGACTAGTCCAAACCATTCCTCTCTGCTGACCATTTCAGATTTGCGACACAGGACTCAACAGACAGTGCACACTGAAGGTGTAAGCGTGACCGCGGCCTCCACTTCGGGACTGAGCTCACCAACCGCGGGGCCACAGATTGCCACTCAGGCAGCACCTTGTTTCAGGACCACAAGACTATGCGTGAGGAGACCGGAATACTTTGCTACCATTAAGAGACAGTGCTTCACTTTCTTTCTGGACCAGTTCAGGAGCTTCGCGCGTCACCTATGACGCCATCGGTGGATCTTCCAGCCTCCGCCGTCCGGGAAGCACAGACTGATAAGCTAACCTCTACTATTTCTCTATTGTGGTATATTCCTTGTAAATCTTTATTATCTCTCCCTGCATGGAGTATTCACTGTTATTGCTATTCCTCATGAAAGACCCATTAGCTCTAGGTCTGCCTCCTGCTCGTCACTGCATCCCGCATCCTGCTAGCATCTTTCACTTAGCGTAGTCGGCTGAATGCAAACCAACAGCACGGAGGTGGCAGACCAAGCAGTTGGGGTCGGACCTAGGTCCAGTATCTCTTTGGAGGCCATGTTGAATAATTTACCAAAGTTTACGGGAAGCAATACTATTGTCATGATTGTGGATGGGATCTCCTTTTCCATCCTCACAGGGTTAATTTTGTGTGGCCTCCCTTTGATTCCGGAAGGGCTATAAGAAACCGCCCCTCCCTGGGGTTCTTTGTCAGTGATACATTCATTCCTGGCAGAGTAGCTGACCCCTGGAGTGCTTGCATACAGCTTTTTCTGTTTCTGCCTTCAAGTGTTTGACCTAATCCATCCTCCCATTCTGAGTATTGCCTTGTGATTCTGTGCTGATTGTCTGTTTCTGGTTCTGACCCCAGCTTTATATTATGACCTTCCTCCTGTCTGACCAATTGGTACTTCTCTGATATCTTCGGTTTCCTGACTTCTGGCTACGTCCTGACAACTCTTTGTGTCTCATCCTTTGGCACTACTCCGACCTCCTGGCTTTACTTCGGCACGTCGTAACTACTCTCTGGCTTTGCTGGTCACCGTCACTACTCGGCGTCTGGCCCTGGCCACTCTGCCAGTGGTCACATGCTTCAGGTCCTTCACACTGACAGTTACTCTCACTGCCTCTTTCCCCACACACTTTAGGTCCTTCTGGTTTCCCTGGAACATATGTGCAGACTTAAGCTTTAAATCTGCAACAGTGTTCATTATATTATCACTGACCAGGAACCCCTGGGAGGGGCGGTTTCTTATAGCCCTCCCAAAATCAAAGGGAGGCCACACAAAATTAACCCTGCAAGGACGGAAAAGGAGATCCCGTCCACAATCATGACAACTACTGTATGTTATGGAGCTTATATATATGATAATGCCCAGTATCAGAGAACGAGACAAGGCGGTGACCATGGTCCAAAAACGCCTTGTGCATGGATTACCACTCCATATGCTAATCTTAAAAAGGAGAAAACGGAGTAACGGATCCAAAATATATGCAAAAGTATAAATTTTATTAGTACTCACATCAAGTGCTGACAAGTATACAAGTTGACTAAAATAGGGGGGATAAGCCCCAATGATACAACAATCAGGACAGACAAGGACAGGGTAAATAAAATGATACCAGTGCTCGAAATCTACATGGCACAACGTTCAGTCAGCCCATGGGAATTGCACATAACAGACATATGTCTAATGGTAAAAGATAGTCAAATATGGCATACTCAATTAAATGTGTATTGTACATAGTTGTACATGTCTAGAGCGCCAAAAAAAAAAAAAAAAAAAAAAAAACATCCAGAGGGGTCAATGTGCAAGTCCAATGGACACTGAACATAAATGAATCAATGACATGTGAAAGGATTCTTAAATAGTTAATAACATATGTATCAGCATATCCAAACTGTGCAATTGTGCCAGAGAGAACCCGGGAGACGACCCGCCCAGCGGTCCAAATGACCGAAGTGTGGAAACAAGTAAAGGCAGGCTGCTTACCGGGGAGCAGAGGAGGTGAAGGCCCATGCAACGACCCCCGACGTACGTTTCGCGCCCGCCACAGGCGCTTTATCAAGGGAGTCCCTTGATAAAGCGCCTGTGGCAGGCGCGAAACGTACGTTGGGGGTCGTTGCATGGGCCTTCACCTCCTCTGCTCCCCGGTAAGCAGCCTGCCTTTACTTGTTTCCACACTTCGGTCATTTGGACCGCTGGGCGGGTCGTCTCCCGGGTTCTCTCTGGCACAATTGCACAGTTTTGATATGTTGATACATATGTTATTAACTATTTAAGAATCCTTTCACATGTCATTTATTCATTTATGTTCAGTGTCCATTGGACTTGCACATTGACCCCTCTGGATGTTTTCTTTTTTTTTTTGGCGCTCTAGACATGTACAACTATGTACAATACACATTTAATTGAGTATGCCATATTTGACTATCTTTTACCATTAGACATATGTCTGTTATGTGCAATGCCCATGGGCTGACTGAACGTTGTGCCATGTAGATTTCGAGCACTGGTATCATTTTATTTACCCTGTCCTTGTCTGTCCTGATTGTTGTATCATTGGGGCTTATCCCCCCTATTTTAGTCAACTTGTACACTTGTCAGCACTTGATGTGAGTACTAATAAAATTTATACTTTTGCATATATTTTGGATCCGTTACTCCGTTTTCTCCTTTTTAAGATGTTATGGAGCTTGACTGAGAGCATGAGGGGGATGATGAGAATGCACTCCATGACCCCTGCATTGGAAGCCGAGGTGGTTATCATGGCATTGGATGGAGAAGCCAGAGACTCAGTTATGTTACGGCCCCCCAGAGAGCGAGACACCTTTAATAAGGTACTCCAGATTTTAGCAGAGACTCATGGTGACCCCATGGACATAGGGGAGCGGAGGATGCGTCTCTTTAGTCGCATGCAGAAAGAAGGAGAGACTGTGACTCAGTACATGAACACACTGCAGGAATTGCATACTGCGATTGTCAGGAAAGACGGCATTGGCATAGGCCCTACGGACATAATACTGCGAGACCTTTTAGTGATGGGCTTGCGGGACGCGCTGACAAAACAGGCCTTGCAAAAGTGCGTGCGGGTGAACCCTCGTCTGACTTTTTTTGAAATAGGAAGCGAAACACGCACCCGTGAACAGGAGCAGGGGGTGACAGTCACAGTAGGAAAGGTCCGGAGTGGGGAAGCATCCGTAAGTGCAATTACTGTACTCAAATGGGTGGAAGAATTAAGGAAGGAAGGCTGTGGTTGGGGAGGCTTGTAGGCTATGCCAGACATGCGAACTAACTAAACCACCAGAGAGCCCCCACACAAACTATTGTGACGTCTGCCCCCCTAGAACTGTTAATGATAGATTATCTGTCCATCGGACCAGCCCATCAGGGGTATGAATATTGTTTATGAAGTCAATGCAAGAAAACGGACGGCACGGCTGCTACCGTGCTAAGGTCCGTGGCTGGCAGCAGGCCATCATTATCCCGCAGAGTGCGACCTTTTTCTCTTGGAAACTACATGAATATTGTTTAGTAATGGTGGATCACTTCACGACTTCACGAAGTTTGCCGTCGTAACCCCAACCCGAGATCAGACATGCACATGCCATCTGTAAAAATTTTATTCAAGTCTATGGCTGTCCTAAGCGAATCCATTCTGACTATGGGGCCTGTTTTTTAGGAAAAGTGATGGAGGAGTTGCATCGTATGTGCCAAATTGAGAAGTCCCACACCACGTTAAATCACCCTCAGGGTAATGGTGCCTGTGAACGATTCAACCGGACACTAATTCAAATGCTGAGGACCCTGGAGGGACACCGGATGGCCCGCTGGCCTGAGTACATCTCAGAACTATTATGGGTGTACAACAATCGAGTGCACCGAACCACGGGTTATACTCCCTAAACTCTTTTATTTGGCTGAGCAGGAAAAGGTATCACAGAGCTGGAGTTGGATCCAGAAGAGTACTAACCATGGACAGGGGTGTCATCCTGGGTTCGGGAACATCACCATCATCTACAGACTTTACATCTCCTAGTACAGGCCAGGCTTTGGGAGTTGGAGCACGCTGAGAAAACTCCGCTGTGGGGGACAGATCTTCAGGTCGGAGACCGCGTCTTAGTGTGGGAAAGGCACCCATGGGACAAATTGGAAAATCGGTGGAAAGAAAGCCCATATTGAGTAAAGCGACGAGTCAGCGCTGAAGGGCCTGTGTATGAGATTCAACCAGAAGAGGGAGGAAGCTCTCCTACTCGGATAGTTCACCGGAATATACTTCAGCCATGTCTGTCACAGGATCCCGTTCAAGTGAGAGAGAGCCCAGAAACTCTTGAGAAAGCTCCAACAATAGTAGGAGAAGAGGAAGAAGAAGAAGGTTCTGAACAACCACTCGAGGATGGACAAATAGAACAAAGACCCGAGGTCCCTGAAGAACCTGCCACGAAGGAAATAGATACATCATCGCTCTCCCCATGCAACCTGACTCGACCACTCAAAGGGACTTCACTACTCCTTCCAAATTACGACACTCCGAAAGAACAACAGCTGGCAAACCCCCCCAATCGTTATGACCAGGACCAGTTCATTTGGCAGCAAACTGTCCAAAAAGAAGGAAGACAGCCATATGTTGTACAAAAATCCTCGCCCATGGAATGGCAAGCAAAACGGGTGGAAGAATGTAGGGAGATGTACCAGGCTGGTGGTGTTCCTCTTGTACCAGGGCCGAAACTGTCTGGATTGTCACCATTGTTGCCAGGCGAAGGAATTTCTAATGAAGAGACCTTTGGACCTGACTACATGGGGCGGGTCTGATATAAAAGAGATGGGGTGCGGGAGTATGGGGCTTTTGGAGGGAAGACAGCGTGTGCGACAGAAGAAGGTTGACTCCCTTTCAGCAGACCTACGCCAACATTCAAGCCCACTCTCTGTTAACTCTTGCTCTGCTTCCTGCACGTAACTGCATCCTGCGTTCCTGCTAGCATCTTATGGCAGAAGGCAGTGGGGCTGGTGCGTCTCCCGGGCCAGGTGTGCGTGCCCACTGAGAGGGCTCTGAGTACTGCCTCTGGAGCGCATGCCAAAGGTTCGCCACCACTGGTCTAGAGTGTGTGCAGTGTGTGTACAGGTGAGAAAAGTGTCTGGAGCAAGTGCAGATGATCAGAGGTGTGCAGTGAGTATACAGGTGTATAGGGGTGTCTCTAGAATGTGCAGAGCCTATTTGAACTGGATAGCAGTAGAAGAAGAAGAAGGGCATAACATCTCCCAGGCCTGGCGTTCTCACCTGCACACACACTCTAGACCAGTGGTGGCAAACCTTGGGCATATGTTCCAGGGGTGGCACCTAAAGCCCTTTCAGTGGGACTGCACGTCATGTCCAGAGTATACAGGTGTGTAGGAGTGTCTAGCTGGAGTGTGCAAAGCCTATTTGAGTTGGTGGAT
The DNA here is from genome assembly GCF_039654945.1 of Dendrobates tinctorius. Classification (NCBI taxonomy): domain Eukaryota; kingdom Metazoa; phylum Chordata; class Amphibia; order Anura; family Dendrobatidae; genus Dendrobates; species Dendrobates tinctorius. The sequence continues at coordinate 55,355,704 of NW_027361687.1, read as the reverse complement.
AGTAGAACTGTGCATAGTGTGTATTAGTATCACATTAATGAGTGAATATTTCATAGTAGTTATTGTTTTGAAGTTATTGGTCCTTTGATACCAAAAGAGCTTGTTCTGCACCTATAAATGACAAATTCATCTCTGAAAAATCTGTAGTTGTATTTAATGAAAAATGAATACTTTTTAAGAGAAAAACAACAATCCACTTTCTTAAAGGAATACCTCAATAAGACCCAAGTTTGGACCTACTCCGTTAACAAAAGCAGAGAAATACTAAAGGAATGTCTTTCTTCTATATGATTACTTTGTAATATAGGCTAACTAGAGTTCATGCAATCTGCAAAGACCAAAAATAGTTGTTGTTCACCGGAGAGCTGACAATGACTGAGCTAAAGAAACAGAGTGAATGGATGAGAAAATCCTAATTACATAAGGAAGCACCCATCTTAGACCAGAAGGATTTGGACAATCCATTGGGAAATTTTTGTCCACAGAATTATTTGACAATAATATTTTTTGTAGCACTAGAAGGATGAGAAGAAAGTAAGTCAATAAGATTACTAAAATTCCACATTACCAATATTGGATTTAGCACAAAGTGATGCTTTAATCCCACCTTGTCTTGCACCAACCTTTCCTGCTCAACCCAAAATACTGAAAATTTGCTAAAAAGATTTTTGAAAAATCGTGAAACTCCCAGCAAAGTTGGGATGGATGAATGGATGGATGGCATGTGCGGGTAATACCAAAGGAATAAGATTACAAGAAATGAAGGAAATTAAAGGGATTCTTTAAGAATATAACAAGTACAAAATAATTAAAGGGAATATCATTATAAATAAATTCCTAAATAAATTTAATTAGTAAATGACATGTGTTTTGTCTAGGGAGATAATAACTGTAGAATTAAAATGGCCACCAAATTGTTACACTGACAGAAACTTGTCCGAAAATGGCAATAGGACAGGAACCTTTGAGCATGTGCAATAGGAAACTCCGCCCACTCACTTAATGTACAAGAAGAATTGATCCCAGTGTATCATCTGATCAGATACAGTAAAGAAGTGACGAAGAGTGTCACTTACTCTGAAGACTGAAGTTTATGAAAATAATGCTTTATGCATTTATTAATATGGTATGAGGCTGATATAATTACATTCTTGCTTTGTGAATTGCAGTAAAGAAAAATGGAGTTGCTATTTTGCATATTAGCATTTGGAGACAAACTTGTTAAGAGGGAATAAAACACTTGTTGGAAGGATTAGCAATAAGACAACAATTTAGTTGTTAAGATAAGGTTGCTGGAGTCAGTCGGTGATTAGTTGAGTGTGAGTAAAGGGGGTTTTACACATAGCGATATCGCTAGCAATATCGCTAAAACGTCACTGATTTTGTGACGTTATAGCGATATTGCTAGCGATATCGCTATGTGTGATACCTTCCTCCGACCGGCTCCCCCGCTGACTGTCGCTGATCGTGCGGCTCCATTTCTTGTCGTCTGCTTCCTGCGGGGCTTCCTGCTGTGTGAGACGAGTGACGCTGGACGCGGGCGGGAGGACGTAAGGATCGCTGTGTGTGAAAGGTGAGTATCGTGCGCTGCGTCGCTGTGAGATCTTTCTGTATGAAAGATCACTAGCGATCATTTAGCGATGCACCAGCGATCCTGACCAGGTCGTATCGCTGGTCGGATCGCTGGTGCATCGCTAAATGTAAAAGGGCCTTAAGGCTGCAGTGTTTGTAAAGGATAGACAGCAGCGGTGATAGCAAGAATTAACCTAGATGAAGAATGACGGATTGGTTTGATAGCCACAAGAAAGGAGAAGGAGAACATCAGTGTATCAGAATTGAGGAACAAATATACAAAGTGAGCTATGTGTGTAGCCAGGAGTCTAGATAGGCACTACTATGAATTTATGAGGACCCAGAGACACCAAAAGAGTGAGACAGAGTCAAATGTAAGCCACAAGCAGGGATTTTCTTTGAAGAAATTACTTTTATTTAAAAAAAAAAAACTATGTTTTCACCGAAACATCCAAAATCCAGCCTCCACTTCATCTCGGGCTGCTCCAAATGGGTGACAGTGTGAAGGAGGGATATAATATCAAAATGTGTCAACTTTTGGGACTTCCACCAGTTAGTCCAAGGAGAGTGAGCTAAACATACAGTATGGTGAAATCTATGGCCTAAAATATATGGCCTAAATAAAGGCCAGTGTTTCACAAAAAAAGTTCACATCTCATACCATTTCAAATAAAAGGGAATTTTTCAGCATCTTTTTGCTCCTTGAGATATCAGGAGTGCAGATAAGAAGAAGCTGTTCACACTGCTATCCACCCTGTCTATCTGATCTAATTCTGGAGATACCAGGACCAAGAATACAGAGGTACAAAAGACTGCTGACATGGCTATTCTTCCTGCCTATCTGTTCTAACACTGGGGTTACCAAAGTGCTGAAAAAAAAAGAATCTGCTCACACCACTTTCCAACCCCTGTACATGATTTAATGCTGGAGGAAGCAGGAGTCGAGAGGTAAAAAGTTCCTGCTCACACTGCTGTCTACCCTCTCTGTCTGATCTAATACTGGAGATACCAGGAGGGCTGAGGTAAGAAGAGGCTGCTCACACTGCTGCCCACTCTGCCTGTAGGATATAATACTGGAAATACCAGGAGTGCTGAGGTAAGAAGAGGCTGCCAACACTGTTGTCCACTCTGTCTCGCTAATCTAATACTGAATATACCAAGTATGCTGAGGTAAGAAGAGGCTCCTTACACTGCTGTCCACTCTGTCTATCTGATTTAATACTGGAGATACCAGGAGTGCTGAGGTATGAAAGGTCTGCTCACACTGCTGTCCACCCTGTCTATCTGATTTAATACTGGAGATATCAAGAGTACTGAGGTATGAAAGGGCTACTCACACTGCTGTCCACCCTGACTATAGGATCCAACACTGGAAATACCAGACGTGCTGAGGTAAGAAGAGGTTGTTCACACTGCTGTTCACCATGTCTGTCTAATCTAATACTGAAGATACCAAGAGTTCTGAGGTAAGAAGAGGCTGCTCAGACTGTAGCCCACCTGATCTAATACTGGAGATACCAGGAATGCTGAGCTAAGAAGAGGCTGCTCACACTGCTGTCCACTCTGTCTATAGGATCTAATGCTGGAAATACCAGGAGTGCTGAGGTAAGAAAAGGCTGTTCACACTGCTGTCCATCCTGTCTATCTAATCTAATACTGAAGGTGCCAAGAGTGCTGAGGTAAGAAGAGGCTGTTCACACTGATGTAGACCCTGGCTATCTGATCTAATGCTGGAGATTCCAGGAGTCTGCTCACACTGCTGTCCACCCTGCCAATCTGATCTAATACTTTTTTTTAATATTGCAAACATTTCTGTAATGCTCAAATACAACACAGGGATCTAGATATACCTAAAAGATATGTATTAGTTTACTTCTCTCAAGAGAAAGTAAATCTGTCTTTCAAAGCCCCAAAGAATAGATTAACTCAGTCCCAGGTGGAGTATTTAATGAGGCTTAGGAAAAAGGAGAACTAACTGCCTCTATGTACAAAACAAATATTGTTTTTACCTAAATGTAAAAATAATTTATCAAGAGTGGAGTCATACATACATGCAGTATATCTATCACATAGAAATATGAATTCTGCCCAAAATTGTAATGAATACATTTGTGTGGAGTGATCAAGTAAGTTTTCTAACAAATCATACAAGACTTTTCATGCTTAGATTAAAGCAACTTTTCACCTATGAATCTAAATGTGACAATTCCTTTCCCATGTACCTCTGTCACTCCAGCTCTATTCATCTACCAGCACCACTTCCTTATCCTTGACTGACAGCCTGTATAAAGTGTGACTTCAGGCACTATACCTGGTGCCCTTTGTTCTGCTGCAGCCACCTCTACGCTTCATATTGGTGGCTGGTACCTCTCAAAATAACCTTTGCAGACACATGGGGAACATTGTGCAAAAAATCAGTATTACACATTACACAGTATTATTTTCTTTCAAACTAGATGGGCTCTAGAGATGATTGAATCAATTTAATGTAAATAGAACTATTGCACAGTTTTCACAAATTTACTGGAACCAATGAAATCAAACAATTTGTTATTCAATTTAGCAAGAATAACAATTGATATTTTACACAGTACAGTTGATTGCATCAATTAGTGAAGGATCATGACTATTGGGCATCATTGGGCAGGTTCCCAATAACACCTTCCAGCTAGTCATGGTGGTAAATCACACACCTTCTCAGTGCCCCTCTACCCTCTATGTGTTTTTTCCTTGTGTCAGGCCATTCCACTAATCTCACATAGTACAGAACAGCTTATTAGAGCCTGTATAAAAGCAGAGGCAGGGAATGCAGCACAACAATTATGTTGGGGTGAACTTGTTTCGGGAAATTATGTCACAACACAGTCCAGCAATATAAATAGAAACAATTAGACAAAAACATTTGTATATGCAGAACACATTGTATGATAAAATAGCAGTAAAGAATCGTTACTCCTACTGCATCATGGCCTGCTTAGAATCTGTGCATATCAGTGGTATTTACTGCTGCTGAGCAGTTAAGACTGTAGTATTAAAAGAAACCACCAAGGACGCTAATTGATTGCAGTGATCTTATACTTGCAGCTTACAAATATAAAACGTTCATCTCTGCTGGTTTGGCAAGGAATTGAAGACGCAAGGTGTATTTCTTTTTTTAATTTTATAACATTTGGACGTATTTCTATAACGTTGACAACACTGTTAAACAAGAGTAAAATATTGGGCTTTGTCATTAAAAACCAATACGTCAGCAACAAAAAGTGAAATCATTGTCAATAATCAAAAATTTTAAGGGCATGTGCACACGGTGCGAATTCTGCTGCGGTTCCGCAGCGTTTCTGCAGCTGCGGGTCTGCAACAGATTCTGCTGCGTTGTACAGTACCTTTATTTCCTATGGAAATTAAAAAAACGCAGTGCACATGCTGCGGATTTTTCCGTGCGGTTTTGCTGCGGTTTACAATCCGCAGCATGTCAATTGTTTGGTGCAGAAACGCTCCATTATGAGGTGTAAAACCGCAGGGCAAAACTGCAGGCAAAACCGCAGATAAACCGCAGGACTTTTGTCCTGCGGATTTACCTGCGGTTTTCTCTCCAAAATCTGTGCACCAAAAAAACTACCTGCGCACATAGCCTAAAATATACAGTGGGTACGGAAAGTATTCAGACCCCTTTAAATTTTTCAGTCTTTGATTGCAGTCATTTGGTAAATTCAAAAAAGGTCATTTTGTTCTCATTAATGTACTCTCTGCACCCCATCTTGACTGAAAAAAAAACCAAAATGTATACGTTTTTACAAATTTATTAAAAAGAAAAAGAAAAACTGAACTATCACATGGTCACAAGTATTCAGACCCTTTGCTCAGACACTCATTTTTAAGTCACATGCTGTCCATTTCCTTGTGATCCTCCTGGAGATGGTTCTACTCCTTCATTGGAGTCCAGCTGTGTTTAATTAATCTGATAGGACTTGATTTGTAAAGGCACACACCTGTCTATATAAGACCTCACCGCTCACAGTACATGTCAGACCAAATGAAAATCATGAGGTCAAAGGAATTGGCCTCTGAGACAAAATTGTGGCAAGGCACAGATCTGACCAAGGTTACAAAAGAATTTCTGCAGTACTCGAGGTTCCTAAGAGCACAGTGGCCTCCATAATCCTTAAGTGGAAGAAGTTTGGGACCACAAGATGTTTTCCTAGACCTGGCCGTCCAGCCAAACTAAGCAATCGTGGGAGAAGAGCCTTGGTGAGAGAGGTAAAGAAGAACCCCAAGATTGCTGTGGCTGAGATCCACAGATGTAGTAGGAAAATGGGTGAAAGTTCCACAAAGTCATCTATAACTGCAGCCCTTCACCAGTCGGGCCTTTATGGCAGAGTGGCCCGACGGAAGCCTCTTCTCAGTGCATGACATATAAAAGCCCGCATAGAGTTTGCTAAAAAACACATGAAGGACTCCCAGACTATGAGAAATAAGATTATCTGGTCTGATGAGACGAATATAGAACTTTTTGGGGATAATTCTAAGCGGTATGTGTGGAGAAAACCAGGCACTGCTCATGACCTGCCCAATACAATCCCAACAGTGAAACATGGTGGTGGCAGCATCATGCTATGGGGTGCTTTTCAGTTGCAGGGACAAGATGACTGGTTGCAATTGAAGTAAACATAAATGCGGCTAAGTACAGAGATATCCTGGATGAAAACTTCTTCCAGAGTGCTCTGGACCTCAGACTTGGCAGAAGGTTCACCTTCCAACAAGACAATGACCCTAAGCACACAGCTAAAAAAATAAAGGAGTGGCTTCAGAACAACTCTATGAATATTCTTGACTGAGCAAGCCAGAGTCCTGACCTAAACCCATTTGAGCATCTCAGGAGAGACATGAAAATGGCCGTACACCAACGTTCACTATCCAACCTGACGGAACTGGAGAGGCTCTTCAAGGAAGAATGGCAGAGGATCCCCAAATCCAGGTGTGAAAAACTTTTTTTCATCATTCCCAAGAAGAATCATGACTGTACTAGCTCAAAAGGGTGCTTCTACTCAATACTTAGCAAAGGGTCTGAATACTTATGACCATGTGATATTTCAGGGTTTTTTTTAGTAAATTTGCAAAAATTTACATTTCTGGGTTTTTTTCAGTCAAGATTGGGTGCAGAGTGTAGATTAATGAGAAAAAAATTACTTTTTGAATTTACCAAATTGCTGCAATGAAACAAAGAGTGAAAAATGTAAAGGAGTCTGAATACTTTCCAAACCCACTGTAAGTGCATTCTTCCGAGCTTCAGTCAGTAATTATCTACAACTCTGTTCTTTGTTCAAGGTTCTGGATAATTCAATGGAGAATTCCAACCAAACTCTTCCAAGTTGGTTCATCCTGCTTGGACTATCTTCTGTCCTTCACCTCCAAGTTATAGGGTTCATTGTATTCATGGTGATGTATCTCATCACATTGGCGGGAAATTGTCTCATTCTCTTTACAGTGAGGATCAGTCCTACATTACACACCCCAATGTACTTCTTCCTAAGTAATCTCTCTTTCATTGACATCTGTTTCTCTTCCACCATAGTTCCTGTAATCCTCATAAATACTCTATCCACTGACAAGAGTATTTCTGTAGGGGGTTGTGCCTTCCAGATGTTCTTCTCATTAACACTTGGGGCAGCAGAGTGCATCCTACTTGCTGTTATGGCTTATGATAGATTTGCAGCCATTTGTAGGCCTCTGCACTACAGTAGTATTATGAACATGAACTTTTGCATTATCTTAGCCCTAATACCATGGACCATTGGTGTCATAGATGCCTGCATACAAGTGGCCCTCACCTGGAGACTTTCCTTCTGTAGGACTCATCATCTTAATCATTTCTTTTGTGAAGTACCTCCCTTCTTAAGACTTTCCTGCCAAGATACTTCACTTAACGAGATAACAATTTATTTTGCAGCCGGGATCATTGTTTTATGTTCTTTTCTCTTAACCTTGATTTCCTATGTTTACATCATCTCCACCATTTTGAAGATTCGGTCCTCAAAAGGAAGACAGGCAGTTTTCTCTACATGCGCCTCACACCTCACTGTCGTCACGCTCTATTATGGAACCATCACGTTCATGTATATTCAGCCTCGATCGTCTCACTCTCCGGAAACAGACAGGATTATATCTGTTCTCTATACAGTGGTCACTCCAATGTTGAATCCCATCATCTACAGCATCAGAAATAAAGATGTTAAGAACTCTATAACAAAAAATATCAAAAACCAAGTCAAACTGTCTAAAAACATTCAGGCTTGACTTATCATGGTTGAACTTTTCTATTTGTTAATAAAGCAGATACTTTTTTTACAAAAGCCATGTTTGGTGGTCTAAAGTAGAATCATAGAATCATAGAATCGTAGAGTTGGAAGGGACCTCCTGGGCCATCTGGTCCAACCCCCTGCTCAAAGCAGGATTCGCTAAATCATCCCAGTCAGATGTCTGTCCAGCCTCTGTTTGAAGACTTCCATTGAAGGAGAACTCACCACTTCTCGTGGCAGCCTGTTCCACTCATTGATCACTCTAACTGTCAAAAAGTTTTTTCTAATATCTAATCTGTGTCTCCTCCCATTCAGTTTCATCCCATTGCTTCTAGTCTTTCCTTGTGCAAATGAGAATAAAGTTGATCCTTCTACAATGTGACAGCCCTTTAGATATTTGTAGACAGCTATTAAGTCTCCTCTCAGTCTTCTCTTTTGCAAACTAAACATTCCCAAATCCTGCAACCTTTCCTCATAAGACAGGGTTTGCAGACCGGTCACCATTCTGGTCGCTCTTTTCTGAACTTGCTCCAGTTTGTTGATGTCTTTTTTAAAATGTGGTGCCCAAAACTGGACACAATATTCCAGATGAGGTCTGACCAAAGAGGAGTAGAGGGAAATAATGACTTCACGTGATCTAGACTGTATGCTTCTGTTAATACATCCTAGAATTGCATTTGCCTTTTTTGCTGCTGCATCACACTGTTGACTCATATTCAGTCTGTGATCTATTAGTATACCCAAGTCTTTTTCACATGTGCTGTCACTTAGCCCTATTCCTCCCATTCTATATATGCTTTTTCCATTTTTATTGCCCAGATGTAGTACTTTGCATTTCTCCCTGTTAAAAACCATTCTGTTAGTTGCTGCCCACTTCTCCAGTTTATTTAAATCTTTTTGAATCCTCTCTCTCTCTTCTCTAGTATTAGCTATCCCTCCTAGCTTTGTGTCATCAGCAAATTTAATCAGTTTACCCTCAATTCCTTCATCTAAATCGTTGATAAAGATGTTGAACAATACAGGGCCCAGGACAGAGCCCTGTGGTACCCCACTTGAGACATTCTTCCAACTGGATGTGCAGCCATTTACGACCACTCTTTGGGTCCGATCACTAAGCCAGTTATGAATCCACCTAACAGTTGCCTTGTCCATTCCATACTTAATCATTTTTTCAATAAGGATTGTATGAGAGACTTTGTCAAATGCTTTGCTGAAGTCAAGATATACTATATCTACAGCATTTCCTTGATCCACCCAATCAGTGATACCGTCATAGAAGGAAATTAAGTTAGTCTGACATGACTTATTAGTTACAAACCCATGCTGACTCTGTTTAATCACTTCATTCTTATCCAGGTATTGACATACATGTTGTTTAATAATTTGTTCAAAGATCTTTCCTGGTATAGAAGTCAGACTCACCGGCCTATAGTTACCTGGGTCCACCTTCTTCCCCTTTTTGAAGATAGGAACAACATTTGCTCTTCTCCAGTCTTCTGGCACTTCTCCTGTTCTCCAAGAATTTTCAAAGATTATAGAGAGGGGTTCAAAAACTTCTTCTGCTATCTCCTTCAGTACTCTGGGGTGTAATTCATCTGGACCTGGAGACTTGAATTCATTTAGGCTAGCTAAGTGTTTCCTCACTATCTTTCTGTTTATAGATATCCTGGATTCTTCTATTCCCTTAATAGGACAGTGAATAACAGTTGATGTTACATTTCCTTTCTGAGAGAAAACAGATGCAAAATAGGAATTTAAAAGTTCAGCCTTCTCAACATCCTGTCTTACCATTTCATCATTTTCATCCTGTAAAAATCCTATGGCATCTTTGACTTTTCTTTTACTTTTGACATATCCCCAAAATCCTTTATTATTGCTTTTGACATCTCTTGCAAGCCTCAATTCATTTTCAGCTTTAGCTAATCTGATTTGTGCCCTGCAGGTTCTGCAGACAGCATTATATTCTTCTTTAGATATGCCTCCCTCTTTCCATTTTATAAACATTTTTTTCTTCCTTTTTAGCATGTGCTTAAGTTCTGTGTTCATCCATCCTGGTTTCCTTAACTGCTTCCTATTCTTCCCTCTTTTCGGAATTGTTAACAACTGTGCTTTGAGAATTTCATTTTTCAAGATTTCCCATCCTTCCTGGACATTTTTGTCTTTAAGGATATCCAGCCATTGGATCCCTCCAATTCTCTTTCTGAATCCCTTAAAATCTGCCTTTCTGAAATCTAACCTTGACGTCTGAGTCTTCACAGGTCTTCCGCCTCTAGTTATCCAAAATTCTAAAATAGCATGGTCGCTACCTCCTAGGGTCCCAGCCACTTTTACCTCCTCAACCATTTCCTCCCTGTTTATAAGGATTAGATCCAAAGTAGCAGTTCCCCTTGTTTTCTCCCTTACCTTTTGGAAGATAAAGTTGTCAGCAAGAGAGGATAAGAATTTCCTTGACCTGTTAGTTTTGCCTGAGAGAGATTCCCAACAAATGTCTGGATAGTTGAAATCTCCCATGACAACTATGTCATATTTTTTGGAGAACTTGGCCATTTGATGCATAAAGAGTTCATCCATAGCTTCAGGTTGCACAGGCGGCCTGTAGTAAATGCCTACAATGGTGTCCTTTCCATTGTTCTGTCCTTGTATTCTTACCCAAACAGTTTCCACAGAACTCCCAGTCTCTGAAGCTTCAATCTCTGTGCAGATATACGCGTTTCTAACATACAATGCAACACCCCCTCCTCGTTTATCAAGTCTGTTTCTTGCAAATAAGTTGTATCCTTCTAGTCTTGTATTCCAATCATGTGTATTGTCCCACCAAGTTTCAGTGATTCCAATGACATCATATTTCTTTTCCTGTGTTAGTAGTTCCAATTCTCCTTGTTTGTTGCCCATGCTTTGTGCATTAGTATAGAAACATTTTAGTTTGTGATTGGTTTCTCTTTCTCCAATATTTTTATTAATTAGATTCTTTCGTCTTTGTTCTTCCTTTCCACTTCTAATAGCAGAGTTCTCAATAGCATTTGTCAGGTGTATGGCTTTTTCTGGTCTTTTGCTTCCCTTCCCATGTTGTTCTAGTTTAAAGCTCTCCTTACAAGTGTAGCAAGGCGACTTCCAAATACATGCTTTCCAGTCTTCGTAAGGTGCACCCCATCTCTAGCAAGTAGTCCATCGTATAAGTAGTTCACTCCGTGATCCAGAAATCCAAATCGTTGCTGACGGCACCATCGACGTAGCCAGTTGTTCACCTGCAGAATCTTATTCCACCTCCTTGTTCCATGGCCATCCACTGGGAGGATGGAAGAGAAGACCACCTGCGCTCCCAGTTCTTTCACTTTCTTGCCTAAGTCTTCAAAGTCTCTGCAGATGGTTTCCAGGTCGTTTCTTGCAGTGTCATTTGTCCCCACATGTAGTAGCAGGAATGGGTAGTCATCTGTAGGTCTGAAGAGTCCTGATATCCTGTCAGACACATCTTTAATTTTTGCACCTGGAAGACAACACATTTCTCTTGAAGTTATATCCGGTCTGCAGATAGCGGCCTCAGTTCCTCTCAACAGGGAATCCCCCATTACCACCACTCTCCGTTTCTTCTTCACAACATTTTTCTTTCTCCATCCAGGAGGACTCTGAAGGCGTACAAGGTTGCTGCTTGTTGGCAAAGTCTTTTCCTGATGTATTTCTTCATTGTTTTCCTGCGTGAGAGCCTGGTACTGGTTTCTGAGCAGTATGGGTGCTGACTGCCTCCTGATCCTCCTGCTTCTCTGGGTCACATGTCTCCATTCCTCTGTTTCTTCAGGTGCACTTCGAATTTCTTCTCTTTCTGTAACATGAAGAGATAATTCTGCTCTGTCCAAGAACTCTTCACCTTCCTTAATGATCTTCAACGTAGCTAACCTCTCTTCGAGATTTTGCAACTTTTCCTCCAACAGGGACACAAGCTTGCATTTGTGGCATGTGAAGTTTGGCTTTTCCACTGGTAAGTCTGTGAACATGTAGCAAGAAATGCAGCTCACCAAATGGCTCCTGGCCTCTTCCATCTTGAGATTTCTTAAAAACGATGAAAGATGAGCCAAATTCGCGCGCCGATAGGCGCGCGGTTTTTCCGATTTCCTCTTTTCAGCTGCAACGGCCAAAACCCAGTGATCGTTGAGCTCGCGGAGACTCTTCACTTATCCCAGAAGGCACTGGGAATATGCAAATGATCTCCTCAAGACTCTTCCCCTGGTTTTCCGATTTCCTCTTTTCAGCTGCAACGGCCAAAACCCAGTGATCGTTGAGCTCGCGGAGACTCTTCACTTATCCCAGAAGGCACTGGGAATATGCAAATGATCTCCTCAAGACTCTTCCCCTGGTTTTCCGATTTCCTCTTTTCAGCTGCAACGGCCAAAACCCAGTGATCGTTGAGCTCGCGGAGACTCTTCACTTATCCCAGAAGGCACTGGGAATATGCAAATGATCTCCTCAAGACTCTTCCCCTGGTTTTCCGATTTCCTCTTTTCAGCTGCAACGGCCAAAACCCAGTGATCGTTGAGCTCGCGGAGACTCTTCACTTATCCCAGAAGGCACTGGGAATATGCAAATGATCTCCTCAAGACTCTTCCCCTGGTTTTCCGATTTCCTCTTTTCAGCTGCAACGGCCAAAACCCAGTGATCGTTGAGCTCGCGGAGACTCTTCACTTATCCCAGAAGGCACTGGGAATATGCAAATGATCTCCTCAAGACTCTTCCCCTGGTTTTCCGATTTCCTCTTTTCAGCTGCAACGGCCAAAACCCAGTGATCGTTGAGCTCGCGGAGACTCTTCACTTATCCCAGAAGGCACTGGGAATATGCAAATGATCTCCTCAAGACTCTTCCCCTGGTTTTCCGATTTCCTCTTTTCAGCTGCAACGGCCAAAACCCAGTGATCGTTGAGCTCGCGGAGACTCTTCACTTATCCCAGAAGGCACTGGGAATATGCAAATGATCTCCTCAAGACTCTTCCCCTGGTTTTCCGATTTCCTCTTTTCAGCTGCAACGGCCAAAACCCAGTGATCGTTGAGCTCGCGGAGACTCTTCACTTATCCCAGAAGGCACTGGGAATATGCAAATGATCTCCTCAAGACTCTTCCCCTGGTTTTCCGATTTCCTCTTTTCAGCTGCAACGGCCAAAACCCAGTGATCGTTGAGCTCGCGGAGACTCTTCACTTATCCCAGAAGGCACTGGGAATATGCAAATGATCTCCTCAAGACTCTTCCCCTGGTTTTCCGATTTCCTCTTTTCAGCTGCAACGGCCAAAACCCAGTGATCGTTGAGCTCGCGGAGACTCTTCACTTATCCCAGAAGGCACTGGGAATATGCAAATGATCTCCTCAAGACTCTTCCCCTGGTTTTCCGATTTCCTCTTTTCAGCTGCAACGGCCAAAACCCAGTGATCGTTGAGCTCGCGGAGACTCTTCACTTATCCCAGAAGGCACTGGGAATATGCAAATGATCTCCTCAAGACTCTTCCCCTGGTTTTCCGATTTCCTCTTTTCAGCTGCAACGGCCAAAACCCAGTGATCGTTGAGCTCGCGGAGACTCTTCACTTATCCCAGAAGGCACTGGGAATATGCAAATGATCTCCTCAAGACTCTTCCCCTGGTTTTCCGATTTCCTCTTTTCAGCTGCAACGGCCAAAACCCAGTGATCGTTGAGCTCGCGGAGACTCTTCACTTATCCCAGAAGGCACTGGGAATATGCAAATGATCTCCTCAAGACTCTTCCCCTGGTTTTCCGATTTCCTCTTTTCAGCTGCAACGGCCAAAACCCAGTGATCGTTGAGCTCGCGGAGACTCTTCACTTATCCCAGAAGGCACTGGGAATATGCAAATGATCTCCTCAAGACTCTTCCCCTGGTTTTCCGATTTCCTCTTTTCAGCTGCAACGGCCAAAACCCAGTGATCGTTGAGCTCGCGGAGACTCTTCACTTATCCCAGAAGGCACTGGGAATATGCAAATGATCTCCTCAAGACTCTTCCCCTGGTTTTCCGATTTCCTCTTTTCAGCTGCAACGGCCAAAACCCAGTGATCGTTGAGCTCGCGGAGACTCTTCACTTATCCCAGAAGGCACTGGGAATATGCAAATGATCTCCTCAAGACTCTTCCCCTGGTTTTCCGATTTCCTCTTTTCAGCTGCAACGGCCAAAACCCAGTGATCGTTGAGCTCGCGGAGACTCTTCACTTATCCCAGAAGGCACTGGGAATATGCAAATGATCTCCTCAAGACTCTTCCCCTGGTTTTCCGATTTCCTCTTTTCAGCTGCAACGGCCAAAACCCAGTGATCGTTGAGCTCGCGGAGACTCTTCACTTATCCCAGAAGGCACTGGGAATATGCAAATGATCTCCTCAAGACTCTTCCCCTGGTTTTCCGATTTCCTCTTTTCAGCTGCAACGGCCAAAACCCAGTGATCGTTGAGCTCGCGGAGACTCTTCACTTATCCCAGAAGGCACTGGGAATATGCAAATGATCTCCTCAAGACTCTTCCCCTGGTTTTCCGATTTCCTCTTTTCAGCTGCAACGGCCAAAACCCAGTGATCGTTGAGCTCGCGGAGACTCTTCACTTATCCCAGAAGGCACTGGGAATATGCAAATGATCTCCTCAAGACTCTTCCCCTGGTTTTCCGATTTCCTCTTTTCAGCTGCAACGGCCAAAACCCAGTGATCGTTGAGCTCGCGGAGACTCTTCACTTATCCCAGAAGGCACTGGGAATATGCAAATGATCTCCTCAAGACTCTTCCCCTGGTTTTCCGATTTCCTCTTTTCAGCTGCAACGGCCAAAACCCAGTGATCGTTGAGCTCGCGGAGACTCTTCACTTATCCCAGAAGGCACTGGGAATATGCAAATGATCTCCTCAAGACTCTTCCCCTGGTTTTCCGATTTCCTCTTTTCAGCTGCAACGGCCAAAACCCAGTGATCGTTGAGCTCGCGGAGACTCTTCACTTATCCCAGAAGGCACTGGGAATATGCAAATGATCTCCTCAAGACTCTTCCCCTGGTTTTCCGATTTCCTCTTTTCAGCTGCAACGGCCAAAACCCAGTGATCGTTGAGCTCGCGGAGACTCTTCACTTATCCCAGAAGGCACTGGGAATATGCAAATGATCTCCTCAAGACTCTTCCCCTGGTTTTCCGATTTCCTCTTTTCAGCTGCAACGGCCAAAACCCAGTGATCGTTGAGCTCGCGGAGACTCTTCACTTATCCCAGAAGGCACTGGGAATATGCAAATGATCTCCTCAAGACTCTTCCCCTGGTTTTCCGATTTCCTCTTTTCAGCTGCAACGGCCAAAACCCAGTGATCGTTGAGCTCGCGGAGACTCTTCACTTATCCCAGAAGGCACTGGGAATATGCAAATGATCTCCTCAAGACTCTTCCCCTGGTTTTCCGATTTCCTCTTTTCAGCTGCAACGGCCAAAACCCAGTGATCGTTGAGCTCGCGGAGACTCTTCACTTATCCCAGAAGGCACTGGGAATATGCAAATGATCTCCTCAAGACTCTTCCCCTGGTTTTCCGATTTCCTCTTTTCAGCTGCAACGGCCAAAACCCAGTGATCGTTGAGCTCGCGGAGACTCTTCACTTATCCCAGAAGGCACTGGGAATATGCAAATGATCTCCTCAAGACTCTTCCCCTGGTTTTCCGATTTCCTCTTTTCAGCTGCAACGGCCAAAACCCAGTGATCGTTGAGCTCGCGGAGACTCTTCACTTATCCCAGAAGGCACTGGGAATATGCAAATGATCTCCTCAAGACTCTTCCCCTGGTTTTCCGATTTCCTCTTTTCAGCTGCAACGGCCAAAACCCAGTGATCGTTGAGCTCGCGGAGACTCTTCACTTATCCCAGAAGGCACTGGGAATATGCAAATGATCTCCTCAAGACTCTTCCCCTGGTTTTCCGATTTCCTCTTTTCAGCTGCAACGGCCAAAACCCAGTGATCGTTGAGCTCGCGGAGACTCTTCACTTATCCCAGAAGGCACTGGGAATATGCAAATGATCTCCTCAAGACTCTTCCCCTGGTTTTCCGATTTCCTCTTTTCAGCTGCAACGGCCAAAACCCAGTGATCGTTGAGCTCGCGGAGACTCTTCACTTATCCCAGAAGGCACTGGGAATATGCAAATGATCTCCTCAAGACTCTTCCCCTGGTTTTCCGATTTCCTCTTTTCAGCTGCAACGGCCAAAACCCAGTGATCGTTGAGCTCGCGGAGACTCTTCACTTATCCCAGAAGGCACTGGGAATATGCAAATGATCTCCTCAAGACTCTTCCCCTGGTTTTCCGATTTCCTCTTTTCAGCTGCAACGGCCAAAACCCAGTGATCGTTGAGCTCGCGGAGACTCTTCACTTATCCCAGAAGGCACTGGGAATATGCAAATGATCTCCTCAAGACTCTTCCCCTGGTTTTCCGATTTCCTCTTTTCAGCTGCAACGGCCAAAACCCAGTGATCGTTGAGCTCGCGGAGACTCTTCACTTATCCCAGAAGGCACTGGGAATATGCAAATGATCTCCTCAAGACTCTTCCCCTGGTTTTCCGATTTCCTCTTTTCAGCTGCAACGGCCAAAACCCAGTGATCGTTGAGCTCGCGGAGACTCTTCACTTATCCCAGAAGGCACTGGGAATATGCAAATGATCTCCTCAAGACTCTTCCCCTGGTTTTCCGATTTCCTCTTTTCAGCTGCAACGGCCAAAACCCAGTGATCGTTGAGCTCGCGGAGACTCTTCACTTATCCCAGAAGGCACTGGGAATATGCAAATGATCTCCTCAAGACTCTTCCCCTGGTTTTCCGATTTCCTCTTTTCAGCTGCAACGGCCAAAACCCAGTGATCGCGGAGACTCTTCACTTATCCCAGAAGGCACTGGGAATATGCAAATGATCTCCTCAAGACTCTTCCCCTGGTTTTCCGATTTCCTCTTTTCAGCTGCAACGGCCAAAACCCAGTGATCGTTGAGCTCGCGGAGACTCTTCACTTATCCCAGAAGGCACTGGGAATATGCAAATGATCTCCTCAAGACTCTTCCCCAAGTAGATGGGGTATTGGTCAATTGCACTATTTCTAGTAGTCTACGGTAGAAGAGACAGTATATTTTGTTGCCTGGAGATCTTGTCATGCCCACCATGTCCGTTATGTCTGTCATGCCCGTCATGCCCGCCATGTCTGTTATGCCGCATGACCCCTGGAGCAGTGTGCACGTGCACCGAACTATCATGCCCGCCATGTCGGGTATGCCGCATGACTCCTGGAGCGGTGTGCACGTGTACTGAATTCTCATGCCCGTTATGTCTCGTGCTGCAAGATGCCTGGAGCGGTGTGCACGCGTGCCTTACCTCATGGCTGCACGCCATTGCTAGGTAACCATCCGTCTCTGCTCTGATTCTGCAATCCTCTGTATTCCTGGAGCCCCTGATCATGTGACCTTTCCTATGTTCCAGCACTGTCTGATTCTGCAATCCTCTATGTATTCCTGGAGCCCCTGATCATGTGTCCTTCTCTATGGTTCAGCCCAGTCTGATCTAGCAACACTCTCTATGATCCTGGAGGATCTGAATCGGAAGTCCTTCCCTGATCCTCACCCGGAAGTCCAGGTGCTATGGTGCTATATCAGACCGCCCCTTCCTATGGTCGGGGCCTGAGTATCATGTTGCTTCCCTGCATGGCTGCTTGGTCTGCTCGGTCGCTCTCTGTATTCTGTGCCCCTGCTCTCTGCTCTGTAGTGCGTCTCTGCACATGATCTGTGCTTGTAGTATTCTGCACCTTGTCTCATGCCTTGTCTTGTGTTCATCCTTTGTGCCATGTTTTGTCCGTGTCATGCTTGGACTTGTAGTCCTTCCGGTGTTCTCTGCCTTGCCTGCTTTGCCATGTCTTGCCTTTGCAATGCTTTGCCTTGTGGTCCTTCCTATGTTCTCTGTCTTTGCTTGTTCTTCCTTGCTCTTACCTATGGTGCTCTGTTGTGCCTCCTGGCACACGCACCATTCCTCCTCTCTTACCTATGGTGCTCTGTAGTGCCTCCTGGCACACGCACCATTCCTCCTCTCTTACCTCTGGTGCTCTCTTGCACATTTCCACCATAGTCTCAAGGTTCTCTCTTGACCCGGCTCTGGGCTTCAACCTACGCTCCGCTGCTAGCTCTGTTCTCGCTCTGACCTGGCTCTGTGTTTCTGCCTACGTTCCGCTCATTGTTACGTATCCTGCCTAGCTTTGCCTCGTTTCTTGCTTTGCCTTGCCTTGTTTCTTCGTGTGCCCTTTGCATGCGCCTGGCCTTCCTAGCCTCCTGCTTGTGCCTCAGCTGTGCCCACCCTAGCCGTGCCTGCCTGCTTGTGCCTCAGCCGTGCTCGTCGGTCAGTGACAGCTGTGTCGCCTGCTATGCCCCAGTCGGGTTCACTGGAGTCTTACCCGCCTGTTTGTGCTGCAGCCCGTCCAGCTAGCCAATGCCCCAGCCGTGCTTTCTGTGCTTCCTTGCACTCACGCTGTCTCTGCACTGTGTTTACGTGCTCCTCTCTTAGCACGTGCAGGTCCTCACCTGCCCCGTGGCATACCTCCCCGTGCTTCTGTAAAAGTACGCGCAGGTCTTGCCATGTACCCTGTCGTGCCCTCTCGCACGCACAGGTCCTTGCCTGTACTCTGTCCCTGGTGTGCCCTCTGTACACGCAGGACTCTGCTTTTTACCCTGACCCTGGCGTGCCCTCTGCACGTGCAGGACTCTGCCTTGAACCCTGACCCTGGCGTGCCATCTGCACGTGCAGGACTCTGCCTTGAATCCTGACCCTGGCGTGTCTCTCTGCACGCGCAGGACTCTGACCTGAGCCCTGACCCTGGCATACCCCTCTGCACGCGCTGGACTCTGTCTTGGAACCTGACCCTGGCGTGCCCTCTGCACGCGCAGGACTCTGCCTTGAACCCTGACCCTGGCGTGCCTCTCTGCATGCGCAGGACTCTGCCTTGAACCCTGACACTGGCGTGTCCCTTGGCATGCGCAGGACCCTGCCTTGTATGTTGAACTTTGAACCCTGGCGTGTCCCCTACACCCGCACCTTACGTTTGAACCTGGCGTATCCCCTACACACGCACTTTGCCTTGCACCTTGCCCTGGACCCTGGTGTGCCCTAGCACGCAACCCCACCTGGAATCTTGCCCTGGACCTCGTCGTGTTCCCTAACACGCACCATGCCTGGACATCTGTCGTGCCTCCTGCCTGTGCCCTGGTTTGCCTGCTGGATTCCCGGAACTTGCCATCACTGCAAGAGATCGTAAGCATGAAGACTACAGCCTGATGCCTGATCCTTGCCAGCTGTCCGGAGTCCGATGCCATCGTGTCCTTGCCGGTAACCGGGCTTGCCTTCTAGCACGTACTATTCCATGGACCTTGGCGTGCTACGCATGTACCTTGCTGAGTTTTGCTTGTTATCACGTTTTGCACCTAGCGTTATCCTGAATTTGCCTTAATGAAGATACCTTGAACTTAAGTCTTGTCTTGTCTTGTTTCCTGCTCGTCCCTGGTCGTCAGACACTCACATTGTGTCTTCCTTGAGCCGGCCGTCTGGTGCCAGCAGTCGTGGTGGCTCATCCCCTTGGTCTTGCCCCTGACACTTCCTGTATAGGTGGGGGTTCCTCACAAGGTCATCTCGCCCTAGGTGGGTGGGTGCCACGACCCAAAGGGTCCACTCTAAAGAAAAAGTCGACTCAGCGTAAGCTGACCTCGTCACAGATCTTAAGAAAAAGTGGGGGTTAATACCTGTGGTTCAGAGTAAAATAGGTGCTTAATACCTCGTGGTATAGAGGTTAATATTTAGTTCCCTGATGGCATAAGGGGCCGATATATGGTGGTTTACAGAGATTCCTGCAGTGCCTTGTCTGGGTTTTCTGTCTGACAGAAAGCTGGACACAATTTACCATCATAGAAAACAAAAAACAAAGAACACAAATATCCTGAACTAAAAAGTAAAAAATGTACTGCAAATAATGCATAAAGGTAATAATAATAATAAGGGTATTTAGTAAACATAATTTTGATCAAAATAATGTACAAGCCATCCCGCCACGTCACGGCAACCCTTGTGGGACAGTCCCTACTCTAGTATTAAAAACCTTTTCACTTGCCAAGTGGCGTGAATGTGAATAAGGGTCGAGCGGCTGAACCACTAGTAACAGCTTAGGCCAGACTGGATGGCTTTCCCAGCTCAGAAAGAGGGCGGTCACACCCATATATGCACTGAATGCACAATGAAATGAATAAAAAACAAATCTGAACTGAGAAAAGTAAGTTAATGTGTATGCACAATGCGGGATGGCTTGTACATTATTTTGATCAAAATTATGTTTACTAAATACCCTTATTATTATTATTATTATTACCTTTATGCATTATTTGCAGTACATTTTTTACTTTTTAGTTCAGGATATTTGTGTTTTTTGTTTTTTGTTTTCTCTGGTTAATGGTCATGTGTTAATATGCACTTACATTGTGCATACACATTAACTTACTTTTCTCAGTTCAGATTTGTTTTTTATTGTTTTTTATACAATTTACCATCATGTTCAGTTTCTGTTCTGAACATCAAGCGAACAACTACATAGTTCAGAAAATGATTGGGTACAACTTTTTATCTTCGCTCTGCCCAACCAGGAAGAAGTTTCTGATACTTATTAAAAAATACACACTTTTAACAAGATTTTTGGGTCAATTTCCACTTAGCAGGTGGTCCTGCGCCGGTTGGAAAAACGCTGGGCCTTTTCCTGAGAGAGTGACAACTTATCCACCACTTGGTCCCATATCTGCTGCATTCTCACAACCACAGTGTACACACCTGGGCAGGACAAAGATTCCACTTGCCCTGGAGAGAATCGAGGATGAAACCCAAAATTACAGAAAAAGGGTGACATCAGAGTGGCAGAACTAGCTCTATTGTTCAGCGCAAATTCGGCCAAGGGCAAAAATGAGACCCAATCATCTTGATCAGCAGATATAAAACATCTTAAATAAGACTCCAGGGTCTGGTTTGTTCTCTCAGTCTGCTCATTGGTATGGGGATGAAATGTGGAGGAGAAGGATAACTGAATTCCCAGATTGGAACAAAAGGCTTTCCAGAATCTGGAAACAAACTGGACCCCTCTATCGGACACAATGTTCTCAGGAATCCCGTGTAACCGAACCACCTGTTGTAAAAACAAGGGCACCAACTCAGCGGAAGATGGCAACTTTGGGAGCGGTACAAGATAGACCATCTTAGAAAATCTATCACAAATCACCCAGATAACAGTCATTCTCTGAGAGACAGGAAGATCAGAAATAAAATCCATTGAGATATGGGTCCATGGCCTCCCGGGCACCGGCAGGAGCATCACCAACCCACTAGAACGAGAACAGGGTTTAGACCGAGAACAAGTCCCACAGGACTGTACAAAATTCCTGACATCACGAGATAAGGCGGGCCACCAAAACGACCGACTCACCAAATCTCTGGTACCAAAAATACCCGGATGACCAGCCAATGCGGAGCAATGGACTTCAGACATCACTCTCTTTCTCCACTGGTCAGGAACATACAATCTTCCCATAGGGCAACGCTCAGGTTTATCCTCCTGAAATTCCCCCAGGGCGCATCTCAAATCGGGCAAAATGGCAGAAAGAACTACCCCTTCACCTAGGATAGTAGTAGGCTCGGTCACATTAAGAGAATCAGCAAAGAAACTCCTAGAAAGGGCGTCTGCCTTAACATTCTTAGTGCCCAGAAGAAAAGACCACAAAATTAAAACGCGTGAAAAACAAGGCCCATCTAGCCTGTTTAGGATTCAAGCGTTTGGCCGACTCCAGATAAATCAGATTCTTGTGATCGGTGAGGACCACAAATTGATGTCTAGCTCCCTCCAACCAATGTCTCCACTGCTCAAATGCCCATTTCATGGCCAACAATTCCCGATTCCCCACGTCATAGTTGCGTTCAGATGGGGAAAACTTTTGAGAAAAGAAGGCACAGGGATTCATCTTAGAAGTCACAGGGTCTTTTTGGGACAACACAGCTCCTGCACCAATCTCAGAAGCGTCCACCTCCACTTGAAATGGAAGTGAGACATCAGGTTGCCGTAAAACTGGAGCTGAAGTAATTCTCCGCTTAAGCTCCTGAAATGCTGAGACAGCCTCAGGAGACCAATTCAGCACATCAGCTCCCTTCTTGGTCAGATCAGTCAGTGGTTTGACAATACTAGAAAAATTACCTATAAATTTATGATAGAAATTAGAAAAACCCAAAAACTTCTGGAGAGCCTTCAAAGAAGTAGGCTGAACCCAATCATAAATGGCCTGTACCTTGGCCAGGTCCATTTCAATAGTCGATGGAGACAAGATAAATCCCAAAAATGAAATCCTCTGTACACCAAAGAGGCACTTCGATCCCTTAACAAACAGGGAATTCTCCCTCAAAATCCGGAACACAGTCCGGACATGTTCCACATGGGAATCCCAATCACTAGAAGAGATCAAAATATCATCCAGATAGATGATCAAAAACTTATCCACAAAGTCTCGGAAAATATCATTCATAAAGGATTGGAAGACAGAAGGGGCATTAGAGAGCCCAAAAGGCATCACCAGGTACTCAAAATGTCCCTCCAGAGTATTAAACGCCGTCTTCCATTCATCCCCGTGCTTGATGCGAATAAGATTATATGCCCCAATGAGGTCAAGCTTAGTAAACCAGCAGGCACTCTTAACTATGGAGAATAAATCAGACATCAGAGGTAACGGGTACTGATATTTAACCGTCATCTTGTTAAGGGAGCAATAATCAATACACGGTCTTAATGAACCATCTTTCTTGGCCACAAAAAAAAACCCAGCACCTAAGGGTGAAGAGGATGGTCTAATATGACCCTTCTCCAACAACTCCTTAATATAGGATCGCATAGCATCATGTTCGGGTACAGATAAGTTGAAAAGCCGACCCTTGGGAAATGTACACCCAGGCATCAACTCAATTGCACAGTCATAACTCCTATGAGGAGGCAAAGACACAGACTTACTCTCACTAAAAACATCAGCGAAATCAGCCAGATAATCAGGAATATCATGAGACTGAGGAGAGGTGGAGAAAACAGGAGCGTCCCTAAGAACACACTGACAACCCCAACTCACTACAGACACAGATTTCCAATCCAAAACTGGGTTATGAGTTTGCAACCAGGGGAACCCCAGAACAATAGTATCATGCAAATTATGCAGCACCAAAAATTTACAATTTTCTTGGCAGTCTGGGGCAACTTGCATTATCACTTGGGTCCAAAACTGAGGTTTATTCTCCGCCAAAGGAGTGGCATCAATACCCCTCAAAGGAATGGGCATCTGCAGAGGCGTCATGGATAAACCACAACGTTTAGCAAAGTCCAAATCCATTAGATTCCGAGCTGCTCCTGAATCCACTAAAGCCTTAGTGGAAAATGTGAACAAGGAGCAGATCAGAGTAATTGCCAAAAGGAACTTAGGTTGTATACTGCCCACAGCAAATGTGTGTGCAAAACGTTTCTCTCGTTTAGGGCAGACAGAAATAGTATGAGAGGCGTCTCCACAGAAAAAACACAGCTTATTACGCCTTCTAAACTCCCGACGTTGCGCCCTAAACAAAACCCCATCACATTGTATAGGTTCAGACATTTGTTCAAAAGGTGGCAGCGCCTCCCGTGTAGTTTTACGTTCACATAAACGCTGATCAACTTGAATGGCTAATGACATAGAGCCATCCAGACCAGAGGGAACAGGACATCCCACCTTAACATCTTTTACGGTCTCTGTCAAACCTTTCCGAAAGAGAGCTGCCAATGCAATATCATTCCATGTAGTAAGGACCGCCCACTTTCGGAATTTTTGACAGTACAACTCTGCAGGATCCTGACCCTGGTTTAATGCCAACAGGGTTCTCTCAGCTTGATCAACGGCATTAGGTTCATCATACAACAACCCCAAGGCCTGAAAAAATGCATCCACATTAGTCAGAATAGGATTTTCAGGTGTCAGAGAAAAAGCCCAATCTTGGGGATCGCTGCGCAGCAAGGAGATGACAATTTTAACCTGCTGCACAGAGGTCCCCGATGAGTTAGGCTTCAAAGCAAGAAATAATTTACAATTATTCTTAAAATTCAGAAATTTAGACCGATCCCCAGAAAACACATCAGGAGTAGGAATCCTGGGTTCAGTAGCATGTGACTGAATAAGGTAGGTGGAAATTCCCTGTACTTCAGCAGCAAGTTGCTCCACACGATCAGACAGTTGCTTAATCTCCATTAGGAAAAAAATCCTCCTATGGCCCCAGAGAAAAAGAGGAAAAAATACATAATAAAAAAAAAATATTCTGACACCTTTTTTTTTTTCTTTCTCTAACAATTCCTTCCTGCTTTTGAGTACCCTAGAATCTGCGGTATGGCTGGTGATTCTGTTATAAATGGGAAACCGAGGAGGAAAAAAAGACAAGCTAAGTCTCAGAAAACCAGAGAAGTTGGTAACTATGCAGATTGCAGATCCCTGATCTTACCCTCACAACTAGCAGCAGTCATGGAGCGTTCCTACGTTGGTCCTAGACGCCTCGTCACAACTGAAGAACTACATAAGCCTAAAGCAGGAAAAGAGGAAAACTAACTGCCCCAGAGCAGACCCCAAAGGAAAGACAGCCCCCCACATGTATTGACGGTGAAGCAAGATGAAAATACAAACAAAGGCAGGAAAATAGGCTGAGCAAACAATGGGGCCCGGCTAATGAAAAAGGACAGAAAAGGAAAGACACTGTCTGCAATCTACCAAAAAAAACCTACAAAAATAGTGTCCAACACTTATGATAGCAAAATTAACCCTGAAGTCACTAGACTTCTACACCTATATCAGCACTCTGAAATATTCTGAGACAGAACAAAAAAGAGGCCCAATCTAATAAGGGACAAAAAGCAGACTGGCCAATACTGATTAATAGGAGTGGAATTTCAGCATAGCCCCAGCAGGGGCAGGCTGATTACACAAAAAACTGAATTGACCAACAAGCGCAAGTGTGAACATTAGCAAAAAACAAACTTAACTTGAGAAGACTGGAAGAGAGCTGAAGTCCAGGACCTGAGAAGCAGACTGAATCACCAGCACTAGGATAGGTCGTCGGCTGTCTTATATCCAGTCTGATACTCCAGAGATCCAATCGTTATCTTCCTCATCAGGTGGCAGATCACTACCACTTAAACCAACCGCACTACCTTCTGTTACCACCAGAGGGAGAACAGAAGGGGAACTCTCAACTGGTGGAGCAGAAAATGAGTTCATGACACTCGCGGCTCCGCTCTGTACACCTGGAACATGCGCGGCTCCGCTCCATACACACACGGCTCCTCTCCATCTACCTCATACACATGCGGCTCCGCTCCGTACACTTCTTACACACACGGTTCCACTCCATCCACCTCATACACATGCGGCTCCACTCCGTACACACGCGGTTTCTTTCCGTACACTTCGTACACACACAGCCCCGCTCACCTCGTACACACACGGCTCTGCTCACCTCATACACATATGGCTGCACTGCGCTCCATTCACTTCGTACACACATGGCTCTGATCCGTACACCTTGTACACACACAGCTCTGCTATATCCACCCTGTATACTCATCCTGAAACCCACACATAAACTTACCCTCATCCAGCACAGCAGAGTCCTGCATACACGGAGGCTCCTGATCGTGTAACCCCGACTCTTCCCCTCCTTTGACCTCATCCCAGGTCCTGTGCGCACAGAGCAGTCATTGCATCAGGCCAATTGCAGCCTGGCAGCCAATCAAAGCATGGAGATGCACAAGCCAATGAGCGGCTGCAGCTCCGCAATCGGGCCCTGTCGCAGTTGCAACCGCGGTTGTCACGCCCTAGATCTTCAAGGGCCCAAGCTTAGACTGGTACTTTTGCCTCTCAGCTAGGGGCCAGAAACTTTAACTCTTGATTTCTGCTTCAAAGGTATGATATGGCAGACAATACACAACACCATACCTACTTTCAACCTACATGCAGCAAACATAAAAAGTATTAACACCCATTACAAATATGGACTTAAAGTGAACCTGTCTGCATTCTCTGTAGTCAACCGTGTGCATGTATCTGTGATGATTGCCCAGCGGCACTGAAAACACGATCTGACATCACACTAGCAGCAGGGCAGGCCAGCACCTCCAAGGCATAGGAGAGGTCGGGCCAACTATGCAGCTTGGATACCCAGTAATTAAACGGTACAGAAGCGTCATGAAAGACGCAGGTATGGTCACTTAGATAGTCGTTGACCATCTTGTTCAACTTCTCCCTCCTTGACATTGCTACTGTTCCAGCTAGTCCTTGGTGATGAGCCGGTTTATTGAAGATGGCCCAGTTTGTGGACATTTTACCATCACCTCTTTTGGACCTGCTTGGCGTATCTCTCCCTGTCACGGCGTCCTTCTCTGGTATCACACAATCAACAGAGCAAGCGAAGAGTGAACAATTCCAAGACCTTTATTCAGGCAAAAATACAAAAAGGTCCATACTCAGTCCACCACACAAAGGATAAGATAGTCCAGAATAAGAGTGCAGTCCAGTAACAGGATAAAATGTCCAGGGAAACGAGATTCCAAAACTCTAGCACCAGAGGATAAAATGGGTCCTTCTCTCTGAAATGCAGTCTTTACACGATCCTGTCCACACCAGAACTAACTTGCCCAGCTCCTGTTCTCTCTCCACCCCCTTCCTTGTCCAGGAAAAGTCAAACAAGTTGGGGCGGTTTCCAGGCCCCCCAGAGGAGAACAAAGGGCC
Organism: Dendrobates tinctorius; assembly: GCF_039654945.1. Lineage (NCBI taxonomy): Eukaryota > Metazoa > Chordata > Amphibia > Anura > Dendrobatidae > Dendrobates > Dendrobates tinctorius. The sequence goes on along the minus strand of NW_027361687.1, from coordinate 55,329,025 downwards.
TTAGGGATTAATGCACTACAGAAGGGTCATCAAGAGACTGATACAGTGAGGCTGTAGACTTATTATTATTATTATTATTATTATTTATTGTTATAGCGCCATTTATTCCATGGCGCTTTACATGTGAGGGGGGTATACATAAAAACAAGTACAATAATCTTAAACAATACAAGTCATAACTGGTACAGGAGGAGAGAGGACCCTGCCCGCGAGGGCTCACAATCTTCAAGGGATGGGTGATAATACAGTAGGCGAGGGTAGAGCTGGTCGTGCAGCGGTTTGGTCGATCGGTGGTTACTGCAGGTTATAGGCTTGTCGGAAGAGGTGGGTCTTCAGGCTCTTTTTGAAGGTTTCGATGGTAGGTGAGAGTCTGATATGTTGTGGTAGAGAGTTCCAGAGTAGGGGTGATGCGCGAGAGAAATCTTGTATGCGATTGTGGGAAGAGGAGATAAGAGGGGAGTAGAGAAGGAGATCTTGTGAGGATCGGAGGTTGCGTGCAGGAAAGTATCGGGAGACGAGGTCACAGATGTATGGAGGAGACAAGTTGTGGATGGCTTTGTATGTCATGGTTAGGGTTTTGTAATGGAGTCTCTGGGCAATTGGGAGCCAGTGAAGGGATTGACAGAGGGGAGAAGCTGGGGAATAGCGGGGGGACAGGTGGATTAGTCGGGCAGCAGAGTTTAGAATAGATTGGAGGGGTGCGAGAGTGTTTGAGGGGAGGCCGCAGAGCATGAGGTTGCAGTAGTCAAGGCGAGAGATGATGAGGGCATGGACTAGGGTTTTTGCAGATTCTTGGGTGAGGAATGAACGGATGCGTGAAATATTTTTGAGTTGAAGTCGGCAGGAAGTGGAAAGGGTTTGGATATGTGGTTTGAAGGAGAGATCAGCATCAAGGATTACTCCGAGGCAGCGAGCTTGTGGGACTGGGGAGAGTGGGCAGTCATTTACTGTAATTGATAGGTTCGTAGGGGGGGTCACGTGAGATGGGGGAAAGATGATGAATTCTGTTTTGTCCATGTTGAGTTTCAGATATCTAGTGGAGAAGAAGGATGAAATAGTGGACAGACATTGAGGGATTCTGGTTAGTAGGGAGGTGATATCTGGTCCAGAGATGTAGATCTGTGTGTCATCAGCATAAAGATGATACTGAAAGCCATGAGATTCTATGAGCTGTCCCAGGCCAAAGGTGTAAATAGAGAACAGCAGGGGCCCTAGGACTGAACCTTGTGGGACTCCGACAGATAGGGGGCGAGGTGAGGAGGTGGTGTGTGAGTGGGAGACGCTGAATGTCCGGTCTGTTAGGTATGATGAGATCCAGGAGAGGGCCAAGTCTGTGATGCCGAGGGATGAGAGGGTCTGTAATAATAGGGAATGGTCCACTGTGTACAATGACTTACAATGTAATAAGAAAAACACTGTGAAAATAACTGAAATAGAAAAATAGGAATATACAAAAAATGACATCCACATAGCATATCACACCATCACACTCCCCATTAATGCATGCTGTTGCACAGAGCTGGTATCTCTGCTAGCAGTGGTGTCTGAGGACACTGCTGCCATCAAATGATCGACAACGGCCTTCTTGAAGGATTCCATTGTGAAACCCCTTGGTGACTGCAACAGTAGCGAAGGAAATTTGTCCTTGTATTGTGGGTCTAGAAAGGTGGCCAACCAGTATAGGTTGCTATTGAAAATGTGGATTACGCGAGGGTCTTGGCACAGACAGTCAGATATGAAGTGTGCCATGTGTACCAAGCTGCAAAGAGGCAACTGTTCTGTGATCCCTGAAGGAGGAACAATACCCATCCTCTCCTCACACTGACTCTCCTCCTCCACCTCCTCCTCTCCAGCCCACCCATGCTGGACAGACATGAAGCTGGGGTTGGGATTCATCTCTGTAGCATAAGGTGTCCCCTCGGTACCACTGAAAATGAAGTCCAATCCCTCCTCATTTTCATCATCATCTTCATCCCCCAATGTTACCTGATGATATTGGCTGGGCTGGGTAGAATCACATATTGTGAAATCTTGCTCCATACCCAGCTGCTAGGCATGTAAAGTTTTCATTTTTTGATTCTGCAGCGATTTTTTTCAGCAGACATAGCATAGGGATAGTTACACTGATAATAGCCTGATCACCGCTCACAAACTTGGTGCAGTACTCAAAGTTATCAAGCACCTCACAAATATCAGCGATCCACACCCACTCGACAGTTGTTATGTGTTTTGGCTGAGTCTTAGTGTGATGGGCATGTCTAAGCTGGTATTCAGAAAGTGCCCTCTGCGGCTCATTTACCCTTATCAATATATTATATGTTGAGTTCCACCATGTTGGCAGGTCGCAAATGCGTCTGTGGTTTGGCAAATTAAATTGCTTTTGAAGCGCTGCAAGACTGGCAACAGCGGTTGAGGAGTGGTGGAAATGGGTGCAAATACGGCACACCTTCTCAAGTAGGTACGGCAAGTCAGGGTAAGTTTTTAGAAATTTCTGCGCCACTATGTTCAGCACGTGAGCCATACATGGCACGTGTACCAGCTTCCTGAGCTTTAAAGCAGGTTATGCCCATTGTCGCAGACAACCAGACCAGGTTGGATTTGCAGTGGGGAGAGCCACTGATCAGTCTGTTTTTATATTCCTTGTCACAGCTCTGCTGCAGTGAGTAGTATTGCACCGAAGAAGATCAGCTTCAGCAGAGCGTTTTGCCGCTTTGCCAATGCGCTGCTGCACAGCTCCCAACTTGGAAGTAATGTGGAGGGTAATCCAGCATATGAGGACGAGGCGGAGGAGGAGGAAAAGAGGAGACTGGACGTATACGATGAGGCGGAAACCCTGCTTGAGGTTGGGCCCGCTATTCGTGGCATGGGTAGGATATGTGTTGATGGTCCAGTTTGAGACTTTGTCCCACCCTCCACGAGGGTGAGCCAGTGTGCTGTGACAGAGATGTATCATCCCTGGCCACAAGTACTTGTCCACGTGTCTGTTGTAAGATGGACCTTCCCGGTTATGGCGTTGGTGAGAGCACGCTTTAGATTTTTAAGACGTGCTGGTGTAACGCGGGTACAGCACACCGGGAAAAATAGTGCCGGCTGGGAACCGAGTATCGTGTGGCAGCCACAGCCAAAAGATCATGGCAAGACTGTGTCCCCACAAGTCTAAACAGCAACATCTCCACGGCTAGCAACTTGGCAATGTGCGTGTGGATCGCCCACAGGGGCTGTGGGATTACTTGGTACCGGGCCGTGTCACGGTGGTGGTGACTCGGTCTGTGGCTCTGGGCATCCATGCAAAAGGGGTGAAACGTAGCTGAATAAAGTTGATAGGTAGATGATATGTGACGCCACCTGTGGTGCTCGGCAATGAAGGGGTTAAGCCGACGCTGCGGTGCAGATCTTCTGGGACAGCTGGTATAAGGCAGCAAGATGTACTAGCTCCCCACAGGTAGAGCTGTAGTCCCAGGGCAGTAGTAATAGGTGTTGAGGAAGAGGGTGTAGTGCTAGGCACAGAGATGTAACAGTGCTGAAGGGGTTGCAGGAAGAAAGCAATGACACAACAGGATGCAGTTTCCTTTACCTTTACTTTGCTTTGTAAGTGCAGTCCAGGATCCAGATTACAGATGGAACAGGAGTTAATCAGCTTAGAAGCAACTTAGGAATCTCTCTATGCAGATGGGTTGTGTAGTCTCCTTTCTAGTGCTTATCTGAGGCACTTGCAGTTCTGAGTTACACTGCTTGCTCTCTTTTAGAACTCCCCTCATATGGCAGGCAGCCGTAGCCCACTCTTTCTGGCTCACACATGTTGCTGCTGTGCCTCTAAGTCTTATGTGGGAACAGAGAATTTACAGTCTCTTGTTCCTCTGGTTTCTGTTGCAGGAACATCAGTATCCATACAACCTCGGATAAGGGACTCCGAACAATGCGCTACAGCTAGAAGTGAGCCTGACTTCAGCTCAATCCTCCAGCTCATCTCTCCCACGTCCACACACTTCGCCTTCTCCACATGAACTCCACTAACTTCCCTCTCCTGGCCACAGAGAGCAGCTCCTCAGCAGTTTGGGTTCAGAGCTCCCTCTGCTGGCCTGGAGTGAGAACTGTGCTGTTTGCTGAATTTACCTGACAGAGAGATCCTTCATTGCTTCCAAGCATGACATCACCCTCCCTAGAAGGAAGGTAATGCCACTGTGGTGACCATACTCCTGGGGGTGCCACATTCCCCCCTAGTGCAATTCAGTACTCCCGGACTGAGAAAAACATGCAAACATATAAACAAATGAACAATGATAACTGTTGCAAGATTTAAAAAAAATGAAAAATTACAAAAACCAAAGCTCAAAAATAGTCCCTGTGACGATTAGTCCATGCGTCAATGTCCATGGTCCAATTCCTGAGCAAGTTGGTAACTATATACAAGTAGAGTTTTGGCCACACATAGTCCTGTGGCCCAATTGTCCATCAAAACAAAATAAGATATTCAAAAAGTTCTTACAGAGTCTCTGTAGGCACATAAGCTTGAAAAGTTGCATATTTACAGGTACAGTTTACATTTTGTATTTTTACTTTAATCTCTATATCTAACTGGGATTTCACCTTTTGTTCTACGGGTAGATCTGCGTAGCATGGGTACTTCTAATGGCCTATTTAGGTTTAGTGGGCCTGTTACTGCTGTTGGTAAACTGGGTAGTAGCCCTCTGTGAATTCTTAGACTCACTGTGGGCATGACAGATTCACCACTGGCAGGGCGAGGATTCTCTGGCTCCACTCCTGGTGTGGCATCCGCTGCCTGAACTTCCTGATTTTCAGAGTTGTCTTGAGTCTCTGCTACTTCAGTTGCAGTAGGCTGGGGAAAGATTAGGACAGGAACTACGATGGCTTGATCCACTCTTGTCCAGTTTGCAGGAAATTCTCCGAGTACAGTGCTGACCTTTTTTTCTTCTTCCTCTATAGGCTGAAGGTTGTTTTGCTCTCCCATCTTTTCCTTTAGTTGGTCAGGGCAGTTTCAGATAATCCCTCGATACTGATCATGAGGTTTCTCCTCCATCCTTACTGATAAGGCACACTTTGGTGTTGTCAAAGTTTGATGGTAGGATGATGTAGGGTTCAGCTTCCTATTTTTCATCCAATTTATGCATCCTCCTTTTCCTCTTTAGGACCTGTTCTCCTGGTGAAAAGGGGACTGCAGGTGCATGTTGGTTGTAGTTCTTTTCCTGCTTTTGTCTCGCCTGAGCTAGACTCTTTTCTACGCACTCTTGTACTCTACGGTACAGTTGCTGCTGTTCTGTATCCCAGTCAGCATCTGGTGATGTCACCTCAGGTGTCAGGACTCCCATATCCAAATCAATAGGCAGCTTGCCAGGCCTCGCTCTCATTAGGTAGGCTGGAGTGCAGTTGGTGGAATTCACAGGATAGTGATTGTAGAGGTCTACCAGATCTGGCAACTTCTCTGGCCACAGATTCCTCTCTTCCAAAGGCAAGGTCTTCAGTAAATCGATTACCACTTGATTCATCTTTTCTTACATGCCATTGGTCTGTGGATGGTACGGTGTTGACCTGATCTTTTTGCAACCGTACAAGTTACAGAATTCCTGGAACACTTCTGCCTCAAAGGCTGGACCTTGATCTGTAAGCACTCGCTCGGGATATCCGTGTGGTCCACAAAAGTGCCGTTGGAATGCTCTGGCTGCTGTCCTGGCTGTTTGATCCTTGACAGGCACGACTATCAGGAATCTCGAGTAGTGGTCAAAGATGGTAAGAGCATAAACGTAGCCTGAACGGCTTGGGACCAGCTTCACATGGTCCAGGGTTACCAACTCGAGTGGCTGTTTAGTTATTATTGGCTGCAAAGGAGCTCGCTGGCTGTTATGGTCCTTTCTGCGCAGGTTGCATTGTCCACACTCCCGGCACCAATTTTCAATGGCCTTCCTCATACCAGCCCAGTAAAATCTCTCTCGGAGCAAGACCTCCAACTTCTTACATCCAAAGTGTCCTGCTCCACTGTGGTACGCTTCCAAGACCATCGATGCCTCCCTCTTTGGGACCACCACCTGCCAGACAAGCTCATGAGTGCTGGCATTGATACTCCTCCGACCCAGCTTTCCCTCATAGATGAACAGCCTGCCTCTTTCCTTCCACAACTGCTGGGTTTCTTCAGGAGCATCTGGACCTGGTCGTGAGTCAGCTTGTGACAATAGCTCCTTTAACAGGTGGACTGTGGGGTCGCTATCCTGCGTTTCTGCCCAGTCATGATGAGGCAATGGATTTAGGGTGGCCTCTTTCACAATAGATCGTCTGTTTCTCACTCCTTGGACCCATTGGGCCGCAATTGGCTGTTGGAAGGCAGGTAACTCTATTTCTTCGAGTGCCTCAGGGTCTTCTCCCCCATCTGGCAGATTGAGCATCCTGGACAGCGCATCAGCATTCTTGTGCCCTGCTCGGTACTTGATGGTAAATTCATAGTTAGACAGCCGGGCCATCCATCGCTGCTCCAGTGCACCTAGTTTTGCAGTTTCCAAGTGAGTCAGCGGGTTGTTGGCCGTTAAGATGGTAAACTTGGCTGAAGCTAGGTAATGCTTGAATCGTTCAGTCACAGCCCAGACTATGGCGAGGAACTCCAGTTTGAAGGAAATGTAGTTGTCAGGGTTCCTTTCAGTCGGACGAAGCTTCCTGCTGGTATACGAGATCACTCTTTCTTTGCCATTCTGTACCTGTGACAGTACTGCTCCCAGTCCCACGTTGGTTGGTCATAATCTGGGTAAGCCAGAACTTCATCTCCTGTGAGAGCCATTTTCAGTCGAATGAAGGACCTCTCCAGTTCCTCATTCCATTCAAACGTAGGACTCTTCTTCCTGGCTTTCTTGGGCTGGCCCACCAGAAGATTTTGCATAGGTGTGGCTATCTCAGTGAAGCCCTTGATGAACCTTCGGTAGCAGCCTACCAACCTGAGGAATTGACGTACCTCATGGAGGTTGCTGGGCTTCTGCCAGTCCCGGATGACAGTGACTTTGTCAGGATCCGGTGCCACACCTTCTGCACTCACTACATGACCGAGGTACTGCACTTTGGGCTTCAGGAGGTGGCATTTGGATGGCTTCACTTTCAGGCCAAAGTTGGACAAGGCTTCAAACACCTCAGCCAGGTGCTCCAGAGGGTCTTGGAGAAAACAATGACATCATCAAGGTACAACAGAACTGTCTCGAAGTTCTTGTGTCCAAGACAGCACTCCATTAGCCGTTGAAATGTCCCTGGGGTGGTGCAGAGCCAGAACGGCATGTAGTTAAACTCGCAGAGACCCATTAGTGTGGTAAACGCTGTTTTCTCCTTGTCTGCCTCTGCCACGGGAACCTGCCAATACCCTCTAGTGAGATCTAAGGTGGAAAAATAGTTAGCAGTTTTAAGTGCAGCTAATGACTCTTCAATTCTGGGTAATGGGTAGGCATCCTTATGTGTAATGCTGTTAAATTTTCTGTAATCAACACACATTCTCATGGTACAATCTTTCTTTTTCACAAAGACTATTGGGGCTACCCAGGAGCTACAACTATCTCTGATCAACCCAGCTTCCTTCATTTCCCACAACATACTTTTGGCACATTGATATTGTGTTGGGGGTATAGGCCGGTACCTTTCTTTAATGGGTGGATGATCTCCAGTGGGGATATGGTGTTGAACCCCTTTTGCCTTCCCGAAGTCTAGAGGGTGTTTGCTGAATACCCGCCCATACTCCTGAGCCACTCGGTAAACCCCATTCTTTTGGTGTGAAGGGGTGAAGTCAGTTCCCACATGCAGCTGCTGACACCACTCCTCCAGCTACTTTACAGAGCCATTGTCCCCTGCCTGGTCGGATGAAACCAAGGGCTCTGCTGCCTGTATTGCGTTGTTACTGACAATAACCAGCTTAGCAACTGTGGCATACCGAGGTACTGTGGCCTCCTCCTCCCCACAATTCAAGAGGAGTACAGGTACTCTCCCTTTGCGGACATCAACTACCCCTCTGGCTCTCAGGACAGTGGGCCGGCTATCAGAGTACACTGGCTCTACCAATGCTTGGTAATCTTTTCCTCTGAGGCCTACGGCTGCCCGACACCAAATTAACATTTCACACCTGGGGGGGTATCGCAATGGGGAAAGAATCACTCACTATGACGCTGCCAATTTCTCCGTCAGACAGTTCTACCTGCTGTCTTTGCATCAGAGCCTTGATCTCCTTCTGCAGGACTCGTTGTTCACTGGAACCAGCAGTCTCGGCTACCTGTTGCAACAAAATAACCTCGGCAAGACAATTTTCAATCACATTAGTACCTAAGGTCATCATAGGGTTACATTCTCGTCGATCAATGTCTACAACTAACAAACCTTGAGATTTTAACTCCACTCGCCCCACCTTAATGGTAATCTCTTTACATCCTACTTGCGGCAAAGACTGACCATTGCTGGCAACTACTGTCAGCTCATCACTTGGGCCACGGGTAAGTTCAGAGTCACCCCAATACCGCTTGTAAAGGATATATGGCATAGTTGTCACCTGAGAGCCAGTGTCCAGCAAAGTGTTCATGTGGATGCCGTCAATCACCATTGGGAGGACCGATCGCCCTTCAGCATACTTGGCTCACCAGTTCTTTGGGCCTTGTGGTCCTACTCCTGGGGGTTGGCCCTCTGCCCCATGGGTTGATCGTTTAAATAACAGAATCTTGCGATGTGGCCTGTCTTGCGGCAGTGACAACAGATGGGACGTCCGTCCTGGTCATAGCGATCGTTGTCTCTCCCTCGGAGTGGCGGGATCCTCTTCTTCCGTAGCCATGGGACATCCTCTGGACTGGAGGCCAGCTGGATCTTCTCCTTTGAGGACACCTGCATAGACTGCACAGTTTTGGCAAGTGCAGCCATATTTTTGGTCAGCTCTTGGACCTGAAGGTGCAGTTCTGTAGATGGATCATTATTCAGAGTCAGTGCGTCAGCCTCCACAGGGCTTGGAGGGAAAGATGATGCTTCTTGGTGGTATGTGATCGCTGAGCGCCTAGTGGGCACTGGACGGCTGATATTTGGTTCATGCAGCACCCAGATAGCCCTGTCTTTAAAGTCTGCAAAGTCTAGATCAGGGTTTTGTAGGGCTATGATGCGCAGCTGTGCTCTGTGGGTACTGGATAGGAGTCCCTCAATAAATTGCTCCTTTAACAGTCTGTCTCCATCTTTCACACTGTCTGGGTCAATCTGCTTTATGGCTCGCAGCACCTCCTGCAGGTTAAGAACATAGTTCTGTATACTGTCCTGCACTCTTTGCTTACACCCAAAGAATCTCATTTTTATTTCAGCTGCAGTGCGGGTGTCAAAGGTGCTTCTTAGCTTACCCAGAATCTTAATAGCTCCCCACAGGTAGAGCTGTAGTCCCAGGGCACTTGTAATAGATGTTGAGGAAGAGGGTGTAGTGTGAGGCACAGAGATGTAGCAGTGCTGAAGGGGTTGCAGGAAGACGGCAATGACACAACAGGGTGCAGTTTCCTTTACCTTTACTTTGTTTTGTAAGTGCACTCCAGAATCCAGATTACAGATGGAACAGGAGTTAATCAGCCTGGAAGCAACTTAGGAATCTCTCTATGCAGATGGGTTGTGTAGTCTCCTTTCTAGCGCTTATCTGAGGCACTTGCAATTCTAAGTTACACTGAAGTTCCTCTTGCTTGCTCTTTTTTAGAACTTGCCTCTTATGGCCGGCAGCCGTAGCCTCCTCTTTCTGGCTCACACACATTGCTGCTGTGCCTCCGAGTCTTATGTGGGAACAGAGCATTTACAGTCTCCTGTTCCTCCGGTTTATGTTGCAGGAACATCAGTATCCATACAACCTCGGACACCGGACTCCGGACAATGCGCTACAGCTAGAAGTGAGCCTGACTTCAGCTCAATCCTCCAGCTCATCTCTCCCACGTCCACACACTTCGCCTTCTCCACACAAACTCCACTAACTTCCCTCTCCTGGCCACAGAGAGCAGCTCCTCAGCAGTTTGGGTTCAGAGCTCCCTCTGCTGGCCTGGAGTGAGAACTGTGCTGTGTGCTGGATTTACCTGACAGAGAGATCCTTCATTGCTTCCAAGCATGACATCACCCTCCCTAGGAGTAAGGTAATGCCACTGTGGCGACCATACTCCTGGGGGCGCCACACGCATTCAGTATTTGTGCTTGTGGGTGCGTGGCTTGGTATTTACACCTTCTTTCATACATCTGGGGCACGGACAATTGGACGCTTTCCTGGGACAAACAAGTGGATGAGCTTGTTGTGGCCTGTGTCTGTGCAACCGCAGCTTGTGAGCAAGAGGTATCACCTGCTTCCTGCCCAGCAGATTGGAAAGGACATATCACAGGCGACATGGCAGTGGTTTGACCCGCAGTCGCAGACACTGATTTGGTGCCCTGTTATCCAGCCCACCGACTAGGGTGCTTGGCTGCCATGTGTTTCCGCATACTGGTGGTGCTTTGGTTGCCTTTGCCCTGACCTCTGCTCAGCTTCCTATGGCAGATGCTACAGATGACAACATATGGTTCAGAACGACTATCGGAAAAAAAATTCCAGACAGCTGCTGAACGCACCCTTGCCTTGACTTGGGGCACAGAGGGATTGCTCTTGGCAACAGTTGACACACTTCGCACTCTGCTCAAACCAGTAGCCCTTGGTGCCTTTGTTGGTACTACGTATTCACCTTTATCCTCTGTGCTGGCTATGCATGCCAACGGTCCAGGTCGGATCGGTGGTCTCATCATCGACGTCCATGTCATCCTCCTTCCGTGTTGATATTGGCGACTGGCCAGATGGCAAATGTGTGTCATCACTATCAGCATCCACTATCAGCCTCCTACCGGTATATCACGTGGATGAAAGTGGCTTTCTTCTGGCCGTGGGGTTTCAAATATTTGGCCATTATCAACAGACGATACCCCCTCACGTTCCTCTTCAATGTCGTGCGATGAGATGCCAGAGGAAATGCAAGAAAATGGATCAATCAGATCCTCGGAGTTACCAAAGTTGGGGTCAAATGTTTTCTGTGACTCCTGACCGGGTGATTAACTAGGAACAGGTTGAGAATAGGATGACCCAGCGTTATCTGTATGGACAGTAGACTGTCTTGTCATTTTCAATTGGGTGCTGCTAGAACATTTCGTTGAGGCCTTATCAGCCATCCAAGACAGTATCTGCTCTTGTTCTTCTGGTTTTCAGGCCCGTTTATGTTCCAGACAGGGAAATTTTGCCAGGAACCTAGATGCATCAACCTTCTTCAATCTCCCAGACTCTGTGCCTTGTTGGGCACCAACTACCCCACGTCCACGTCCCTGTCCCTTCACAACAGCCTTTTTAGGAGTTTTGAAATTTTCTGCCATAGTTGCAGATGTTCAGATGCAGATATTGGGGAACAAGGAGCAGTTAGTGCTTTGTGGAAGGTAGCACTACAGCCTAGTACAGCTTTGTGTTTTACAGACAGCACCGGAGCAGCAGAAAAAAATTGCCCTGAGGTTTAAGGTGAGATTGTGCACCCCAATTGTGGCGCCACTGAGGCTTAGTTGCCACAGAGGTACTGCACCTCCTCCTGAGGTGTGGTGCCCCACCATCCAGGTAGGTTGGAGGCTCCTGACCACGCTCCAACACTCGCACTCCACACAACAGAGTAGTTCAGCAAAGCAACATTGCGGCTCCCTGCTTGGAGTGTAGCAGAGCACCTTTGGTGGCTCCCTGCTTGGAACACGAAACATGCTGGGAGGCAGGTGGAGTTGAGAATACATAAAAGAGTGGGAAGGTTTAGAATTACAGGTCAGCCTGGGAGAGGCCACTCAGAGAGGAGTGAGGAAAGAAGGTCCCTGAGAGAGGGATAGAGGAAGGAGGTGCTGCAGCAGACCTCAGTGACTTGGGTCTGCTGGCACGGGAAAGGAAAGAAGGGGAAAGATATTGAACTGAATACTGATCTTCCAGGAGAAGGAGAGATTAGTACGGAATGAAGGAGTAAAAGGGAACAGAGAGGATGTGGGTTAGGAGAGAACCCTGCCTAGAAGTTCTAAGCGCAAGGCCGGGGCCCTGTCCCCGAGGTTGCATAAATGCTAATGGTCCTGCAGCAGACACCGGTGGAGTAGTGGGATGTAAATGCACTACTCCCATCTAAGACTTGGGGGCACAACAGCAAATTGGATAGTGAGCCGGGACTCAGGAGTGAAGAGTCCCCGAAGCAGGCTACAGCTGTCTGCCATACAAGTAGATTTCTTGGGAACATCAGTCAGGATGTTACACTCCAGTGTAACTCAGTACTGGGAGTACTTCACACTTAAAGGTGCTATAAGAGGAGACGTTCAGAAAGGTACATGTTGGCGGAGCGTTGGAAGGGAGCATTCCATCTGACCTGGAGGTTGATTGAGCCTCTGACCCGGAGGGCACAGTACAGAGGCAGGCACCTGTGTGTACTACAGACTGTGAGTAAAGCTTTGGAACTACAAGCCCTGGTGTCTTCCATTGATTCTTGCGTCAACACACCCAGCACTGCTACATCTGGGTACCAACTTCCACACCGCTTGTGCCTCTCCTCTAACTCCACATCTACACTGCCCTGGGGCTACAGCTTCACCTGTGGGGAGCTTCACCATCTTGGCTGCAACACACCACCAGCCCCAGAGGATCTGCAAGCAGCATCAGCTTAACATCTCACTTGCCGAACACCACAGGTGGCGTCACGAACTATTCCATTAACTATATTCCACCATTCAAACTCCCCCTATTAATTGGGCGCCCAGGGCCACGGACCGGGTCACCGCTGATGTGACACATCCCGCCGACAGCGGCCCGGTACTGAGTACCCCACAGCCCTGGGAGGGCGACCCACAGTCACCACACAAGACAGGGGTGCTGTCACTAAAAAATTGCCCTGAGGTTTAAGGCGAGCTTACGCACCCCAGTCACCACACAAGACAGGGGTGCTGCCACTAAAAAATTGCCCTGAGGTTTAAGGCGAGATTACACACCCCAGTCATCACACAAGACAGCGGTGCTGCCTGCGTGTCAGTTGTGCAGTACCGTGCGTCCTATTCGCTGTGAAAACAGCACTGCAACAGCACAAAAAATTGCCCTGAGGTTTAAGGCGAGAATACGCACCCCAGACACCACACAAGACAGTGGTGCTGCCTGCGTGTCAATTGTGCAGTACCGTGCGTGCGTCCTATTCACTGTGACTGTCTCTGCATACAAAGTCTGGATCAGGACAGGTCATCAATCAGCAGACATGTTTCCTGGATTTCTGTGGAGCAGACAAGCAGACGGTCCATCCATGTGTATATAACACAGCGCTCTATGTACAGTCCCTGGCACTGAACACTGTGCCCCCCATAGACCAGCACACTGCTCTCCTGAAATACTCTGTGCTGCTGTCACCCTGCTCCTTCCACCATATATCAGGCCCCTGTCCCCTCGCTTTCACACATCGCCAGGACAGGATCTGAGGAGAGGAATGGGGTCTTCGGTCACCGAGGATGGCAGGCAGCGCAGAGTATTTCAGGAGAGCAGTGTGCTGGTCTATGGAGTACACAGACCACAGAGGGAGATACTGTATATGGGGGAAGAGCAGGGTGACAGCACCACAGAAATCCAGGAAACATTTCTGCTGATTGATCGCCTGTTCTGATCCAGACTTTGCATGCAAAGACCCCATTCCCCTCCTCAGATCCTGTCCTGGCGATGTGTGAAAGCGAGGCGACAGGCACAGTCCGGGGTGACCCTGGGAAGCAGGCTGGGGGGGAATGGAGCCATACAGTAACGATAAAAATGAGACCCCTCTCTTCAGCTGCCTCACCAGCCCTCCCCTGACTGCACCTAACTATTACCCCTGACCCGAGTGCAGGTGCTCAGCCAGAACCACCCTAGAACGGGTCCCCTTTTAGCAGATAATACTGCCATAGTGTTCTCACATAATACCGCCATATAGTTCACACAAAATGCCGCCATATAGATCATACACAATACCACCATGTAGATCACACAAAACCAGCAGAGTGACAGCAGCAGAGTATTTCAGGAGAGCAGTATCACACGGGATAGGATTAGATACACAGCTCAGCAGACAGTATCACACAAGAGAGGATTAGATACACAGCTCAGCAGACAGTATCACACAGGATAGGATTAGATACACGGCTCAGCAGTCAGTATCACACAGGAGAGGATTAGATACACGGCTCAGCAGACAGTATCACACAGGATAGGATTAGATACACGCTCAGCAGTCAGTATCACACAGGAGAGGATTAGATACACGGCTCAGCAGTCAGTATCACACAGGAGAGGATTAGATACACGGCTCAGCTGTCAGTATCACACGGGATAGGATTAGATACACAGCTCAGCAGACAGTATCACACAGGATAGGATTAGATACACAGCTCAGAAGACTATCACACAGGATAGGATTAGATACACGCTCAGCAGTCAGTATCACACAGGAGAGGATTATATACACTGCTCAGCAGGCAGTATCACACAGGATAGGATTAGATACACGCTCAGCAGTCAGTATCACACAGGAGAGGATTAGATACACTGCTCAGCACACAGTATCACACAGGAGAGGATTAGATACACAGCTCAGCAGTCAGTATCACACAGGAGAGGATTAGATACACAGCTCAGCAGTCAGTATCACACAGGAGAGGATTAGATACACAGCTCAGCAGTCAGTATCACAGGAGAGGATTAGATACATGCTCAGCAGTCAGTATCACACAGGAGAGGATTAGATACACAGCTCAGCAGACAGTATCACACAGGAGAGGATTAGATACACGCTCAGCAGTCAGTATCACACAGGATAGGATTAGATATACGGCTCAGCACACAGTATCACACAGGATATGATTAGATACAGGGCTCAGCAGTCAGTATCACACAGGAGAGGATTAGATACACGGCTCAGCAGTCAGTATCACACAGGAGAGGATTAGATACATGGCTCAGCAGACAGTATCACACAGGAAAGGATTAGATACACGGCTCAGCAGTCAGTATCACACAGGAGAGGATTAGATACACGGCTCAGCACACAGTATCACACAGGAGAGGATTAGATACACGGCTCAGCAGTCAGTATCACACAGGATAGGATTAGATACACGGATCAGCAGACAGTATTACACAGGAGAGGATTAGATACACGGATCAGCAGACAGTATCACACAGGAGAGGATTAGATACAGGGCTCAGCATTCAGTATCACACAGGAGAGGATTAGATACATGGCTCAGCAGACAGTATCACAGGAGAGGATTAGATACACGGCTTAGCAGACAGTATCACACAGGTGAGGATTAGACACAGGGCTCAGCAGACAGTATCACACAGGATAGGATTAGACACAGGGCTCAGCAGACAGTATCACACAGGATAGGATTAGATACACTGCTCAGCAGACAGTATCACACAGGAGAGGATTAGATACACGGCTCAGCAGATAGTATCACACAGGAGAGGATTAGATACACGGCTCAGCAGACAGTATCACACAGGAGAGGATTAGATTCACGGCTCAGCAGTCAGTATCACACAGGAGAGGATTAGATACACAGCTCAGCAGTCAGTATCACACAGGATAGGATTAGATACACGGCTCAGCAGTCAGTATCACACAGGATAGGACTAGATACACGGCTCAGCAGTCAGTATCACACAGGATAGGACTAGATACACGGCTCAGCAGTCAGTATCACACAGGATAGGATTAGATACACAGCTCAACAGACAGTTTCACACAGAATAGGATTAGATACACGGCTCAGCAGACAGTATCACACAGGATAGGATTAGATACACGGCTCAGCAGTCAGTATCACACAGGAGAGGATTAGATACACGGCTCAGCAGTCAGTATCACACAGGAGAGGATAAGATACATGTCTCAGCAGTCAGTATCACACAGGAGAGGATTAGATACATGGCTCAGCAGACAGTATTACACAGGATAAGATTAGATACATGGCTCAGCAGACAGTATCACACAGAATAGGATTAGATACACGGCTCAGCAGACAGTATCACACAGGAGAGGATTAGATACACGGCTCAGCAGTCAGTATCACACAGGAGAGGATTAGATACATGGCTCAGCAGTCAGTATCACACAGGATAGGATTAGATACACGGCTCAGCAGTCAGTATCACACAGGATAGGATTAGATACACGGCTCAGCAGTCAGTGTCACACAGGATAGGATTAGATACACAGCTCAGCAGTCAGTACCACACAGGATAGGATTAGATACACGGCTCAGCAGACAGTATCACACAGGATAGGATTAGATACACGGCTCAGCAGACAGTATCACACAGGAGAGGATTAGATACATGGCTCAGCAGTATCACACAGGATAGGATTAGATACACGGCTCAGCAGTCAGTATCACACAGGATAGGATCAGACACACGGCTCAGCAGTCAGTATCACACAGGATAGGATCAGATACACGGCTCAGCACACAGTATCACACAGGAGAGGATTAGCTACACGGCTCAGCAGTCAGTATCACACAGGATAGGATTAGATACACGGCTCAGCAGTCACTATCACACAGGAGAGGATTAGATACACGGCTCAGCAGTCACTATCACACAGGATAGGATTAGATACACGGCTCAGCAGTCACTATCACACAGGAGAGGATTAGATACACGGCTCAGCAGTCAGTATCACACAGGATAGGATTAGATGTCCAGCAGATTGCCAAGTGTTTTGAAACAGCAGGGAGCAGCTCCTTCTCTGTTTTGCAAGAGCAGGGGATGCAGCTGGTCGGGTGTTTTGGAAAGAGCAGCTTGGTGTCCAGAAGCTCGTCCTGTTCCTCTCCTGCAGCTGGTATGTGCAGAGTGAACATCCAAACCGTTATGCTGGAACAGTACAGCATCCAGGGCTATTGCTAAAAGGAAAGCACTGGGCTCTAATAAGATGGCGCCTGGCCACACCTACAGCTGTGAATTGAGCTGCCCACAGAGGCGTGCCCAGTTCACTCCTGATGCTGCTGCAATGATACAGATAGGGTCGGGAGCTGACTGTTATGTCTTATGCCCAGGGACTGCCGTAAATGAGCATGGAAAGTGTCGTTCAGCAGCCAGAAAGGTAAGATGGCAGCCCCCAGTGGCTGCATTACTACAGAAAAAAAAAAATCCATACACACCACTGAGTCAAGCTTAGGGGACAATATCTTTTTATACTATTTTCTTTTTTACATTAAATTATGAAAAAACACAGCACCTTCCCTTTAAGGCGAGAATACGCACCCCAGACACCACACCAGACAGTGGTGCTGGCTGCGTGTCAGTTGTGCAGTACCGTGCGTCCTATTTGCTGTGAACGCATCACGGCAACAGCACAAAAAACCTGCCCTGCAAGGGTAAATGAGACCCTAAAATAGCTGGGAAAACTGTCACTACTCAGTCTCTGACCTTATACTTTCAGTTCTGAAAAGAGCTTTTGGGTTTTACAGAGGATTTCTGGATGATTTGCACAAACAAAACACAACTCTCCCTAGCAGCTGCTCACACTCTCCCTACCCCTACACTAGCTGTGTTCTGCATGCAATGTGCAGAAAATGGCGGTGGCAGGGCTTAGGCTATGTGCACATGCTGCGGATTCATCGGTGGATTTTTCCGTGCAGATTTGCATGTAAAACCGCAGGTAAATTGACCTGCGGTTTTACCTGCGGATTGGCATGCGGTTTTACATGCGGATTGGCCTGCGGTTTGACACCTGGACAATGGAATAGGAGGCAAACCGCAGCGGAATCCGCAGAAAGAATTGACATGTCATTTATTTCTGCGGATTCAAAACCGCAGCTTTTCCGCAGTGTAAAAACCGCAGCATGTGCACTGTAGATGGTAAATCACATAGACTTACAGGGTACTGTACACTGTCTGCGGAACTGCTGCGGATCTGCAGAGGCCAAATCTGCTGCGGATCCGCAGCAGGTTCCGCAGCGTGTGCACATAGCCTTAGAGCCAGGCTATGATGACTCATAGCCTATGATGACCTTGGGCGGCCAGCCAATCATAGTAATGCCGCCACCAACCAAGGAGGCTGCGGCATAACTGTGATTGGCAACTGCTGAGCGGGAGATCCGAGTAGTGCGAGGTGAGTAGTGAAATACTCGCTATCTTCCGAGTACTGTGTGTACCGCATTACTCGCCAAGTACCGAATACCCACGATTATGCTCGCTCATCCCTAGCAATGTTCTGAAATATTTGGAAAGGAGAATTGTCGTACACAAGAGGGGCCATTTCTTTAGCTTTAGTCAGTATAGCATTTGTGTCTACGAAGCTGAGAAGACCACAAATAATGTCCCTTGGGGGATCTGGTAGTTTTGGCTTTAACGCTCTGTGTACTCTCACTATGACTATTCTGTCCGCCCTGTCCTGGTCCACCAGGGATGAAAAAATTTCCCTTGTGACTTTTTCAAGAGCTTCAGTGGCAAAACTTTCAGAAATTCCTTTTATTCTTACATTCTTCCTTCTGCTTCTGTTTTCCTGGTCTTCAATTGCCAGAAGGGTAGTGTTTAACTGCTTTTGGTGGTAGGAGACTTGCTCTCGCAATGTTTCCGAAGATTCGGTCAGCTCAGTTTGGGCAGATTCAAGCGATTCCACGCTACCTCCTATATGTTTTAGGTCTGATCTGATTCCAGATATCTCCTGCAACAGCGGCTTCATAGCCTGGACCAATGATTTCTTTAAAAAGGACCTGGAGATGGGGGTGCTGTCTGATGGTCGAGATTCACAGTCTGAGCTGTCTCCATTTGAGTCTGAAGTCTCAGAGCGTGGCTGCTCCATTACTTGGCTTGAAGATTTTTTCAGTGATGGCTGTGGGAGAGAAGACTTTTTCTTTAGGTATTTATCAAGCTCCCCTTGTGTGCGGGCCGTGCCACTGTCAGGGACTGCTTTGACATGCTCCTTATTTATTTTAACAATGTTGAATTATGAGCGTGATTTCATAAAATCACCACTAAAGCATCAGTTAGGCCGGTTTCACATTTGCGTTTAGGGCCGCAGCATCGGCCTGCGCACGGCCGCCGCTAAGCCCCGCCCCGCCCCATGCTGCGCCTCCTCCGGTAGCTCCGCCTCTGGGCACATGACGCTGCATGCGTCACCTATCTTTATCACTGAGTATGCAGGCCGTGCGCAGTATGCGTTTGGCGGCGCCTGCGTCCTTTTCACGGTGCGCCGACCAGCGCCAAACGCAACCTGTTGTAATTTGGTTGGACACTGGTCCATCACCCACCTCATCTTATTTGAAACTTCAATACCAAGCTGTAAATACTGGACCAGACCCTGATACCTCATGCATGGGCCATGGCTGACTGTTTCTGTTACATTAGAATAGTTTCTACTGTGGCTCAATTGTTCAGTCAACTACCTGTGTTAGTTTGTTTCTATGTTACATGAGGTATCAGGTTTCACAGATAAGAAGGCTTAGGGCCCCGTTCCACGCTTCAATGTCCCAGCAATACCACCAATGATCTGACGTGAATGGGATCACTGGGACATAGTAAGCTGATCGCTGGTGAGCTGTCACATAGGCAGCCTCACCAGCGATCAGGACCAGTGAGCATGCTGGTATCCAGGGTAAACAGCGCATATCTAAGTGCCGCGCGGCTCTTAGTTACCCTCTGTTTACCCTGGATACAGCTCCCAGCGTCTGCTGTATGGCGCTGGGAGCTCGCTGATCGTTGGTGTCACACGCAGCAATGTGTGATGCCCAGCAGGAGACCACCAATCGATTTATGGCCCAGACCATTAGGCAATGATTAACGATCAGCCAACTGATCATAGATCGTTGCCACGTGTCACACGCAACGATGTCGTTTCGACATCGCTGCAACGTCACCAACTGGTGACGTTGCAACAATATCGTTCACAATATCGTTGCGTGTAACGGGACCTTTACACCACTCCCTAACCTCCAGGTTCTTATTGAAACTTTAATTCAAAACTGTAAATGCTGGTCCAGACTCTGATACCTCATGTATGGCCCATGCCTGACGGCTGCGCCATTCTAAAATTTCTACTGTGGGACAATTGATGCCACTCTTCGTGGTGTTTGCCCCTAATTTGAACTTTTTGCCCCTGTGGCGCCCCTGAGGCTTAGTCGCCAAAGAGGTACTGCACCTTCTCCTAAGGTGTAGTGCCCCACCATCCAGGTAAGGTGGGAACTCCTTTCCACACTCCAACACTCGCATCCCACACAACAGGGTAGTTCTGCACAACCACATTGCGGCTCAGTGCTTAGAGAGAAGCAGAGCACCTCTGGTGGTTCCCTGCTTGGAACACTGGATGTGCTGGGAGGTGGGTGGAGTTGAGATATATAAAAGAGTGGGAAAGTGTAGGATTGGAGGTTCAGTCTGGCAGAAGATCAGGCGGGTAAGAAGACACTCAGACAGGAGTGAGGATCCCTGGAAGAAGGGATGGAGGATGGAGTGCTGCAGCTGCCTCAGTGATCTGAGCCAGCTGGCACGGGAAAGGGAAAGAAGGAGAAAGACGTAGAACTGCAACCTAAGCTTCCATAAGAGAGAGAAGGATCAGTACAGAATGGAGGAGTAAGGAGAACAGAGAGGACGTGGGTTGGAAGAGGAACCCTGCCTAAAGGTTCTCAGCGCAAAGCCGGGGCCCGGTCCCCGAGGTTGTATGGACACTTATAGTTCTGCAGCAGACACCGGTGGAGTAGTTGGCTGTAAATGCACTACTCCCATCTAAGACTTGGGGCACAACAGCAACACGGATAGAGAGTCGGGACTTAGGAGTAGAGAGTCCCCGAAGAAGACTACAGCTGTCTGCCATATGAGTAGAGTTCTTGGGAACATCTGACAAGAGGAACTCCAGAGTACCACGGTACTGGAGCTCTTCACACTTTAAGGCGCAATAGAGGAGTCATTCAGGAAAGGTACATGTTGGCGGAGTGTTGGAGAGGAGCTTTCCATCTGGCCTGGAGGTTGGCTGAGTCTCTGACCCGGAGGACACGGCCCGGAGGCAGGCACCCTTGTATACCACAGACCGTGAGTAAAGTTTTGGAACTGCAAGCCTCGGTGTCCTCCATTCATTCTTGCGCCAACCCGCTCAGCACCACTACATCTGGGTACCATCCTTTACACTGCCTGCGCCTCTTGACAACCATTACAACTACACTGACCTGGGACATCAGCCCTGCCTGTGGAGGGCTATAACATCACTGCTGCACCATACCATCTGTCCCAGAGGATCTGCATGCAGCGTCGGCTTAACACCTCCCTTGCCGAGCACCACAGGTGGCATCACGAACTATTCCATTCCACTTAAACTACATTACATTCCACCCATTACTAGGGCGCCCAGGGCCACGGACCGGGTCACCGCTGCTGTGACACTAAGCTATGACAATGAATCAACAATATTTCGAAGTGTTAAGTAATACATGACCAAAATATGATTTATAGCATAATTACAGCATAGTGATTACTGTATAATACAATATTTCAAACTTAGTAAGTCTTTTATGCTCACAGCCAAGAGATTTTACAGCATTTTTAAAATCTTTCTTATTAGCTATTTTCATATGTATTTTTTTGGGGTGGAGGCATCTATTTGCCAAGTAGAAATAGTGATCATTAGATGGTGATTTGGCTTTTTTTAAAATGTAATAGCTTTCTTGACCTCCTGTTACCCCAATGGATTTAATTGCATGGTCTTTGTAAACAGTTTGGGAAAATTACCTCTGCTTCCCTTTTTGGCAGCTATGTAGTGAATGTAGTGAATAGAAGCATCTGCAAAACCGATGCTTCTGTAGGACCTGGTGATCACATAATTACAAGATGTCCCCCCAGTGAAACTGCTAAATCCATGCAAACCTAAATCATCTCTGCCAGAGTTTTCCATCACTTTACTATGTTGATTTCCTCTGTAACTGGGGTTCAAATTACTTTAAAAAAATCTCAAAATGATTATCACCACCAACCAGTCTTATTAACTCCCCGAGTGATGATCAGATAAAGGTGGATGATCAATTTCCTTGAATTGGGTTCAATCACATGAATGGCAATAAATGTATTCTGCCAAGAGGTGCAGAGTCTGTGCAGAAAATTCGGCAGGCAAATCTGCAACGTGTGCACATACCCTAACAGTCAACTTTTTTCAAACTTTTATGAACTTTTTTAAAGTGATGGAAACAGGCACAAGTTAAGAAGATGTCAAGGGACTTATAATTAGCACTGCGAGCATTGAACATCATATTAACTCTTCATCCACTCATTTCAATAAAGAGGGAATGTGTGAGAACAAATATATAGGATGGGAATGTTAGTGTTTCTTTGCTGTATCATCATAGAGAGTGAGACGCGCCATCAACACCCGCTGATGTCAGCACATTATAACAAAGAGAAAAAAGTAAGCCTCTGCAAAGAATATCAAACATTTAATAACTTTCAGGAATTGTATTATTTTGCTTTATTGTTAAATATTAATATTATTAGTAGTAGTATTATAATATAAAATGGTTGCTAGCTCATATGATATATAACCGGATGGTCCTAAGGTAGGTAAAAGCCAAAATTGTGAAAATCAATTATAACATAATAAAGCAGTTATCCTGGACTTTAACACTGAAGGAGTGTATAGGTGCTCAGTATTCATAGTGTGTACAAATGTGCAGGTGTGCAGGAGAGTAGTGTGCATACAAGAGTGCAGAGTGGAATGTGTGCAGATGTGCAGTGTGCCATTGTGCGGTGTATATACATGTGTGTTTATAATTTGTGTGTGAAGAATGTGTGTATAGATTGTGGGCATTGTTTATGCAAATGTGCAGACTGATTGGAGTGTGTAAAGGTGTGTAGTGAGTGTGACGGTGTGCAGACTTTGTATCCAGATTGTGTGGAGTGTGTTTACAGGTCTGCAGAATATGTGTCTAGATAATGTGAAGGTGTGCAGTGTGTATGCGGATGTACAAAGTGCCTGGAGCATGTAAGGGTATACAGGTGTAAAGAAAGATTCTGAAATGTGGTCAAGTGTGCTTTGTGTCTTGCTGTAGTGTGTGCTGTGTGTATTCAGATGTACAAAGTGTATAAAGGTGTGCAGAATGTGTGTCAAGATTGTGTGCAGAGACGTACAGTGTGTATACAGGTATAAAATGTACTGTATGCTCACAACACTCGTGTCTCAATTATTAGCTAAAATCATACAGAGCCCCAGAAGTCAAAAAGTGCAGCTATGACCAGTCAAATACACACTAAGGAATAAACCAAATATACAGTAATAAAGCAAATGGCTTTTGATAGGTATAGAATTTGATCCTTCCTGTAATTTAGCCATCAGCATTTATGCTTCTACATTGTTACAGGCCTGTTGTTAGAGAGCAGAAGCGTTTTGGGTTTTTACTGTTTTCCAAGTGTTAAAAGTGTCTAGAGCATGCGCAAGTGTGCAATGTGCTAATAGATGTATAGGGAGGATATAGGTGTGCAGTATGTCAGGAGCTTGTGCAGATGTCCCAAATACAGCGCACCCCGAAGCGCATTTCAGATTAAATCCTTCGTCAGGCACGTTGGGCTTTGCTGTACTTGGACCAGCGGGTCTTAAATGTACATAACTCCCTTACATTGCTTCTTAGTTGCTCTTCACTCTGGTGTATTTCAGCATATATGTTTCACTATCCTTCCTATTTTTGCACAATATTGTGTTTTTTATCACTATCAATATTGTTTGATTTCATTATATGGTTATCTCTTGGCACTTGAGTTGCACACACTTAGTATATAGTTATACACATGTTTTTTGCATTCCCCTTAATATGCTGTACATATGAAAGCCACTTCTTTTGACCAATCAGTAGTGGCAATATACATATAATTTATTGGATATATATATATATAAAATCCCTGAGATGTACATACATGTTCCCAGACAATTTTATTAATATACATATGTGCATTTTTGGCCCACTGCTCTTCTTCTTATAGATTAATATAAATTTTATGTAATTATTCTTGTTGCTATAACTTTTATTGTACCTCCCAAGTACGGGCATTTATTAAATTGAATTTATTAAATTGTATTTGTACCTTCTATGAGATCCTAAGTTTGGGTTTTTTTTTTTTTTGCTGTTTCAAATATTCCGAATGTTTTGCCATTCTTTTATCTATTTTATCTAGCAACTATATCCTTCTCTTATTGATGTATTTTATTATCTTTTTATCAGTTTATCAATTTTGGAGTATAGCTTTGCTATGTTCTTTTTATTGATGTGCAGAATGTGTGTCCTAGATGTATTCAGTTATGAAGAGTGTCTGCAGTGTATGCATTATACAGAGTGTCTGAAGTGAGTGCAGTGTGAGTGCCAAGTGTCTGGAACAAGTATAGATAAGAAGAGATGGTCAGTGAATATACAGATGTGTAGGAGTGTTTCTCTGACAGAGCCTATTTGAATTGGTGGATAGTAGAAGAAGAAGGGAGCAGCGTCTCCCAGGCCAGCTGCGCTCACCTGACCACACACTGCACACACTCTAGACCAGTGGTGGCTAACCTTTGGCACACATTCCAGAGGCGACGCTCAGAGCCCTCTCAGTGGGCTTGCATGCCAGGCCCAGAGCATACAAGAGTTTAGGAGTTTCTCTCTGGAGTGTGCAGAGCCTATTTGAATTGGTGGAGAGTAGAATAAGGGAGCAGTGTCTCTCAGGCCTGGCATGCTCACCTGTTCACACACTGCTCACACTCTAGACTAGTGGTAGCGAACCTTTGGCACACACTCCCGAGGCGGCGCTCAGAGCCCTCTCAGTGGGAACACACGCCAAGCATGGAGTGTACAGGTGTCTAGGAGTTTGTCTCTGAAGTGTGCACAGCCTATTTGAATTGGTGGATAGTAGAAGAAGGGAGCAGCATCTCCCAGACCTGGCATGCTCACCTGTTCACACACTGCTCACACTCTAGACCAGTGGTGGCGAACCTTTGGCACACATTACAAAGGCGGCTCTCAGTGCCCTCTCAGTGGGTATTCACGCCAGGCCCGGACTGTACAGGTGTGTAGGAGTGTATCTATGAAGTGTGCTGAGCCTATTTGAATTGGTGGATAGAAGAAAGAAGCAGCATCTCCCAGGCCAGCCGTGCTCACCTGTACACACACTGCAGATACTCTAGACCATTGGTGGCAAACCTTTGTCACTTGTTCCAGAGGCAGCACTCAAAGCCCTTTCAGTGGGCACGCATGCCAAGCCCGGAGTATACAAGTGTGTAGGAGTTTCTCTTTGGATTGTGCTGAGCCTATTTGAATTGGTGGATAGTAAAGTGGAGCGAAATGGGTCGGTCAAATTCAAAAGTCACCGACTTTAGCTAAAGTCGGGTTTCGCCGATCAAAACCCGACCATAGCGTGAGGTCGGCCATGAGGTCGCCGACCCAAGCACCAAGGTCACATATCAAATAATGCTTCCAGTGCGTTTTCCCAGCCAATGATGGAGGACGCACACTGTGGGCAACGCGATGACATGGGCAGTGGCCACCACCATCTTAGAGAAGGGCATTGAAGTGATTGGCTGGCTTTGTGTGGCGTCACAGTGGCTATAAAAGGCCATGACCGCCAACGGCCATCTTACTTCTGCCAATCTTAGAATAGGGAAAGGTGCTGCTGCTGATTCTGAATAGGAAGAGCGTTAGGCAGGGAAGAAGAAAAAAAAAATTGCTTCTGCTGACAGCGCTTTTCACTGTACAGTTAGTGTGCAGTGAAAGGGGAGGATTTTTGTTGTGTGCAGCAGCGCTGGTGGTGATTAGGCTGCCTTTTAAGGCTACCTGATAGCTGCATTGCTGTGTGCACACTGCTGCTCAAATTGCTTTTTTCAAAGCACTCCAACTTTTATTATTTTGTTCTGGTGAGTTACTGAGCGTTCATTTTTTCACACACCGTATAGCGGTATACGCTCCTCACACACTACCGCGTACCGGCTGGTATCACGGACAAATACAAGCTATCTATGTGTGACTCTGATAAAAAACAAAGAGGAAATCTTCCATTTTTCCAGACCTACACCGTGTAGAGCTGTCCGCTTTTCAAACAGTTTCGTATATCTGCTGTATGATTACGATCCAAACTATACAGAGACAGCGTGTGTCACTCCGTATAAAAATAGACAGAGATTTAAAAATTGTCATACATACTCCGTATAGCGGTGTATGCTCCTCACACACTACCGTGTACTGGCTGGTATCACGGACAAATACAAGCTATCTGTGTGTGACTCTGGAAAATTAAAAGAGGAGATTTTCCATTTTTCCAGACCTGCACCGTATAGAGCTGTCTGCTTTTCAAACAGTTTTGTATATCTGCTGTTTGATAACGGTCCAAACTATACAGAGACAGAGTGTGTCACTCCGGAGATTTACAATTTTCCATACAGACACCGTATAGAGCTGTCCGATTCTCAAACAGTATTATATATCTGCCGTTCGCATTACGGTCACATCAATACAGAGTCAGCGTGTGTATGTGACACTCCGTAAATACATATACGGACATTTCCATTTGTCCATACACCATATTGAGCTGTCTGATTCCCAAACAGAATTGTATATCTGCTGTTCGCATTACAGTCACATCTATACTGAGTCAGCGTGTGTATGTGACACTCCGTAAATACATAAGGAGATTGTTAGTTACACAAAAAACGTATACAGCTGTACACTTCTGATACCGTACCGTATATCTGCTTGTTGGATTACGGTCAAATACATACTGGCAGAGCGTCTGTGACTAGCAAAATATACACTGTGTTCCAAATTATTATGCAAATGATATTTTTCTCTGATTTTCCTAAATAGTCGGTACAAATGACAGTCAGTCTAATAAAAGTCATCACCGGTTAGAGTATACATCAAATTTGATTGAAGAAACCTCCCAATAATAACAGTATACTCTCCAAAATGAATAAAAACTCAAATTGCACTGTTCCAAATTATTAGGCACAGTAGAATTTCTAAACATTTGATATGCTTTAAAGAACTGAAAATGCTCATTTGTGGAATTTGCAGCATTAGGAGGTCACATTCACTGAACAAAAATGATATTTTGGAGTTAAATAGCTTAACAGGCCAAGTTACATGTTAATATAGGAACCCTTCTTTGATATCACCTTCACAATTCTTGCATCCATTGAAATTGTGAGTTTTTGGAGAGTTTCTGCTTGTATTTCTTTGCATGAAGTCAGAATAGCCTCCCAGAACTGCTGTTTTGATGTGAGCTGCCTCCCACCCTCATAGATCTTTTGCTTGATGATACTCCAAAGGTTCTCTATAGGGTTGAGGTCAGGGGAAGATGGTGGCCACACCATGAGTTTATCTCCTTTTATGCCCATAGCAGTCAATGACTCAGAGGTATTCTTTGCAGCATGAGATGGTGCATTGTCATGCATGAAGATGATTTTGCTCCTGAAGGCACGTTTCTTTTTATACCATGGAAGACAGCTGTCAGTCAAAAACTCTATATACTTTGCAGAGGTCATTTTCACACCTTCAGGAACCTTAAAGGGCCCTACCAGCTGTTTCCCCATGATTCCGGCCCAAAACATGACTCCTCCACCTCCTTGCTGATGTCGCAGCCTTGTTGGGACATAGTGGCCATCCACCAACCATCCACTACTCCATCCATCTGGACCATCCAGGGTTGCTCGACACTCATCAGTAAACAAGACTGTTTGAAAATTAGTTTTCATGTATGTCTGGGGCCACTGCAACCATTTCTGCTTGTGAACACTGTTTAGGGGTGGCCGAATAGTAGATTTATGCACCACAGCAAGCCTTTGAAGGATCCTACACCTTGAGGTTCGAGGGACTCCAGAGGCACCAGCAACTTTAAATATCTGTTTGCTGGTTTGTAATGGCTTTTTAGCAGCCACTCTCTTAATCCAATGAACTTGCCTGGCAGAAACCTTCCTCATTCTGCCTTTATCAGCACAAACATGTCTGTGCTCAGAATCAACCACAAATCTCTTAACAGTACAATGATCACGTTTAAGTTTTTGGGAAATATCTAATATTTTCATCTCTTGACCAAGGCATTGCACTATTTGATGCTTTTCAGCAGCAGAGAGATCCTTTTTATTTCCTAAATTCCTTGAAACCTGTGCCCTGCTTAATAATGTGGAACATCATTCTTAAGTAGCTTTCCTTTAATTGAGCTCACCTGGTAAACTAATTATCATAGGCATTTGAGATTGATTTCAGTGATCCAAAGAGCCCTGATACACAATACCATCTATGAGTTTATTTGATAAACAAAAAATTACATCTTTATGACACTTAAATCCAATTTGCATAATAATTTGGAACACAGTGTATACGTAGATTTAATTTTTTTAATACACCTTTCACAGCTGGACGCTCCTCATAGAGTACCATCTCTCTGCTGGTATTTTTGGTACATTTTCCCAAACATGAGGAAGTATGGTGGAAGAGGCCGCGGATGTGGGCAGGGGGGCGCAGCTGGTACTGATGGTGGTGGTGCATCGGCTGGTTCTGCCAAAAGCACAATAGCAGCTAAGGCAGGAGGTGTTGAGCCTGCATCATCATCTGGCCCAAGAAGGCCTGTAAGGTTCCCTTCTCTTGGAGTAGGAAAACCGCTTTTAAAGCTGGAGCATCAGGAACAGGTTTTGGCATACATTGCCGAAACAGCCGCCAGCTCTATTGCCTCCTCTTCTGAACGTCCGAAACCAGCAAGCACGAAGTCGTCAGTGCAGGGTTCTAGTCAGGAAAATCACATTTCCTTGTGTCCTTCATCCCCACCAAAAGTTAAGGATGCGGCAGCCCACACTTCAGATTACTCTATGGAGCTCTTTTAACATACCATGCCTGGGTTATCCAGTCAAATCCTGAATTCCCCTGTCCAAGATGAATCTTACATGGAGTGCACTGATGCACAGCCACTGCTAGATGTTTCTGCTGGTACATTGACCCAGAGCACTACATTGCCTTCACAGTCTACTGAGCCAGAATCTGACCCTGATGAAACTCAGGTGCCCCTTCCCGCATACTATACCACCTAACACGGTGACACAGAGGAAGGTAAAGAGGAAGGTGCAGATGACTTTGAAGAGGAGGTGATGGATGACCCAGTTCTTGACCTGGTTTGCATCCACTGGGGGAGGAGAGTGGCGCTGGCAATAGTTCAGGTAAGGAGAAGGAACCGCAGCAGGCATTGACATCGCAGCAGCGGTTATCTGGCAGGCCCGTAGCTGTCCAAAAATGTGGACCAAAAACTAAAAGAGTTGCAGGACAGCTTGGCCAGACGGTCAACTTAGCACAGCGTGCAAGGCCAGAAAATGTATACCATAGTAGGAAGAGTGCAGTGTGGCGCTTCTTTGCCTCATCAGTAGGATTTTGGACAAAGGTTACCTGTAAAAAGTGCGGAAGGACCTTTAGCCGAGGTAAACAACTCAGAAATTTTAATACCAGTTGCATGCTTAGACATTTAACCAACATGCACTTGCAAGCGTGGATGGACTACAAAACCTCAGGTAGCACATGTGCACCTGTTCCGACTGAAGGTAGCCAGCAGCGCTCCATCGCTTCCCCCACTGTAAGACCACCGCCACAGTTAAGCACACCACCAGCACTAAATGTTGGTGTCGTCGCAAGGCCAAAGCACTCAGGGAATCACAATGGTTTTGCAACACAACACTGAATCTATCCCATCACCACCAATACCATCATCAACCCCCATCTCACTCCGTCTGGTCCACCGCTACTTCCCCCATATGCAGCTCTCCAGTCCAGCTCACCCTACCAGACACTCTGAGTAGGACAAGATAGTACTCATCCTCTTATCTGCGTACACTGTGTTTGAACGCCTACATTGCCAAATTAATCTCATTAGAGATGATGCCCTACCATTTCGTTGAAAGCGAAGCTTTCCGCGAGCTCATGGCCTACGCAGTCCCACGCTATGACCTATACAGTCGGCACTTCTTTTCTCAAAAAGCCATCCCAGCCCTCCACCTGCATGTGAAAGACCGCATTGTCCATGCACTCAAGCAATCAGTGAGTGGAAAGGTGCACTTCACAACAGATGCATGGTCCAGTAGGCATGGCCAGGGCCGTTGCGTGTCCATCACTGCGCACTGGGGTTAATGTGGTGGATGCAGGCTCCACATGGGACAGCGGCGGTGGAACAATGCTGCCAAGCCCACGGTATAGGAAACAGTAGGCTTTCGACCCTCCTCCTCCTCCTCTAGAAGCGAAAGCTTCTACAGAGCGCAAGCTTCCACAGAGCGCAGTCGCACGAGCACACCATCCTCAGCTGGCAGTGTTGCACACGAGGTGTCCCACTATCGAACAGCTAGTGGTAAGCATCAGCAGGCTGTGTTAAAGGTGATGTTTTTGGGCGACAACAGATACATCATGGAGGTACTGGCCAACTACTTGCAGCGAGAAACTGAGTCATGGCTGGGCAGTCTTCATCTTGAGCCAGGCAAGGTAGTAAGTGATAACAGCTGTAATTTTGTGGCAGCCATAGCCCTTGCAAAACTCACACACATACCTTGCCTGGCTCACACTTTGAACCTGGTGGTGCAGTGCTTCCTTAATAATTATCCGGAGTTAACATCCATGCTCCATAAGGTGCGAAGAGTGTGCTCGCACATCTGTCGCTCGGCCGTTTACTCCAGTCATATGCAGAAGCTGCAGCGATTGCTCCACCTCCCCAAGCACCGCCTAATCATAGACGTTGCAGCAAGGTGGAACTCCACCCTGCACATGGTTGAGAGGCTGTGCGAACAGAGGCAGGCTGTAATGCTTTTGTGGGAGGATACACGGGCAGGCAGTTTGAGGGAAGACATGGAATTGTCAGGTGTGCAGTGGTCAAAGCTGAAAGACCTCTGTAAAGTCCTTCAGTGTTGTGAGGAATGCACACGGCTGGTAAGCGCAGATGACGCCATCATAAGCATGAGCATCCCACTTGTGCGTCTGCTCATGCAAAGTTTGATGCACATTAAGGATGAGGCGTCTGCAGCGGAGGAGGAACAGGAGGAGGAGAAGGAGGGAAGCCTTGTAGACAGTCAGCCATTGTCTGGTCAGGGAACTGTCCTGGATGAGGTGGAGGAAGAAGAGGAGGAGGATGAGGGGGATGATTATTTTGGGCAGGAGGATGCTTCTCAGGGGGCAAGAGAAAATGTTGGCGTTCTAAGGACAGGTACAGGGTTTGTGCGTGACTGTAGGGATGTGGATTTGCCAGAAAGTGCTCCTCCACCCAGTAGTGGCAGTGCATTATTGACACCTGGAACATTGGCACACATGTGCGATTATGCCTTGCAGATCCTAAAAAGGGACCCCCGCAATGCCAAAATGATGAAGGATGATGACTACTGGCTGGCCAGCATCCTCGATCCATGCTACAAAGGCAAATTACACAACATCATGCCACAGGAGAACCTACAGATAATATTGGCTAACAAACAAGCAACTCTGGTAAACCGTTTGTTTGAGGCTTTCACAGCACACAGCAGCGGTGCTGGTTCTCCCACGAGCCGTAGTGGGCACAATGGAAGGGGTGTTCGTGGTGCACACAGCCGAAGTGGCATTGGAGACAGGGGTTTCATGACCATGTTGTGGAATGATTTCTCAAGTACCGCTCACACGACTGATAATACTGCATCGATTAAAAGTGACAGGAGACAGCAGTTGTCAACTATGGCTACAAACTACTTCTCCCATATCGATGTTCTCCTTCACAGGTCATTCCTCTTTGACTATTGGGCCTCTAAACTGGACACCTGGCCCGAATTGACACAATATGCCTTACAGGAGCTCGCTTGCCCTGCTGCTAATGTGTTATCTGAAAGAGTCTTCAGTGCTGGTGGATCAATCCTAACAGAAAAAAGGACCCGTCTGTCGACCCAAAATGTTGATGATCTAACCTTCATTAAAATGAACCATGCATGAGTTTCAAAGGATTTTGTCCCACGTTCCCCGAATGACACATAGGTTGCCAGAAAACTGCCTCGCTTTTGTCCTCCTCTTCCTCGGACTTGCCCAATTCCGCCATTTGCAGCTGCTGACTGTCCAGTCTACACATCAACATATGCCATTTTTTAAACCTCACTAACTGGGCTTCCCACCCCCCCAAGGACTGGGGTCAACACCTGGCGCACCCAGGCAAGTGCCGTTGCTCTGAACAGGTGGATGGGCCCACTGATGGCCGACGGCCCTGGCACAGGGCCCCTCATAGTGCAATACAGTGTCTCAGATGGTGGGGGGCCCACTCGGCATCAGACACAACAGCGTACTATGAGGGGCCCTGTGCCAGTACCGTCGCCCATGAGTGTGCCCCCCCTGCTTGGTCATGGCCACAGCACTTGCAAGTTGCAATACTTACCTCTCCCTGCTCCACCGCTGTGTAGTCTGGGCAGTTAAATCCTTCACAGGGATGGCCACTAGAAATTTGGTGTATTGATCGATGATGGTTAAGATGTAGCTATGGCCTGTCCTGCTGGCCTCTACCTTCAGATGATCAATGGCTACCATTTGTAATGGACGTCAACTTACAAGCGGATACAGTGGTGCTTTATGATCACCTTTCACAATTGTGATAGTCACAGACGTGTGACATTCCTGCCACCATTTTTCAATGTCTCCTCTCATGCCAATCCAATAGAATCGCCTACGGCCTGTGGCTTCTGTCTTTTGCACTCCAAAATGGCCAGACACATCATGATAGGCAGTGAGGACCATGGGTACATCTCTCTCTGTGATCACAATTTGATGCAGACGAGTAACGGTGATGTGATCCACGCTACTGCGATAAAGCAATCCTTTCTTCACAAAGAACCGTTTTCGCTGTCTCCACTGACACAGTAATTGAGGGTCTGCATCGCCTCTGCAACATCTACTGGGAGGTTTTCCCACGATGAGTAATTCCCAAATTTCTGTAAATACTCAACTTTCCGTCTGTACTTGTATCCATGTAGTTTCCAGTAGCGGAGAGTCTGGACTGACTTACTGAGATTGAAATATATACGAAGATTTAAAAGTACCACAACACTGTATACTGGTGTATGCTTCGAATACCGTTCCCTTTTTCTACTTTTTAAATTCTGGTGTAATACATACTGAGCCTGTGAGTGTCTGTGTCTGACTCCAGAAGTATAGATGGAAATTTACAATTACCCCTAGACTGGATACACCTGGTATGTGCTGATACAGTACCTTTGTTCAAAATTTTTTATTACAGTACCATCCATAGTGAGTGAGCATGTGTGGTTTACGCCTTCTATATATACGGTGAATCGGAGATACCAATTTTTACCCTATACTCGATACAGCTTGTATCTTGTTCTACAGTACCTTTGTTCGACATTTAATATTACAGTCAAATCCATACCGAGTAAGCGTCTGA
The DNA here is from genome assembly GCF_039654945.1 of Dendrobates tinctorius. Classification (NCBI taxonomy): domain Eukaryota; kingdom Metazoa; phylum Chordata; class Amphibia; order Anura; family Dendrobatidae; genus Dendrobates; species Dendrobates tinctorius. The sequence goes on along the minus strand of NW_027361687.1, from coordinate 55,295,652 downwards.
AAGTGACTATGGGACTATTTATACGGAGATTTCAATTGTACCCTATAATATATACTTGCTCTCTTGTTATCCAGTACCTTTTTTACAACATTTTTTTATTATGGTCAAACCCAGACTGACTAAGCGTCTGGGGGTGACTCCGGAAATATATACAGAGATTTCAAATTTGACCAACACTGTATACAGCTGTACGCTTCTGATACAGTAACCTTTTTTGCTATTTAGATTCTGGTGTAATCCATAATGAGCCTGTGAACATCTGTCTGTTAGTCTGGACATATATTTGGAGATTTAAGATTACCCCAACGCTGTATACAGCTGTATGCTTGTGTTACATTACCCATTTACAGCTTTTCATATTCTTGTGTATTCCATACTGGGCCTGAGAGCGTTTGTGTTTGCCTCCTGAAATATATAGGGAGATTCAGAATGTTTACACTATACTATATATACCTTGTATCTGGTGATACTGTACCCTTTTTCAACTTTTTATTTTATTGTGTAATCTATACTGAGCCTGTGAGCATCTGTGTATGACTCATGAAATATATACGGAGATTTGCTGCTATCCCTAGACTGTATAGAGCTGTATGCTTCTGATACAGTACCATATATCTGTTGGTATTTTGGGTCCATTTTCCAAAACATGAGGAAGTATGGTGGAAGAGGATGCGGACGTGGGAGTGGGAGGCCACCTGGTACTGATGGTGGTGGTGGTGCATCTGCTGGTAGTGCCAAAAACACAATAGCAACTAAGGCAGGAGGTGTTGAGCCTGCGTCATGGTCTAGCTCTAGAAGGCATGTATGGCTTCCTTTTCTGGGAGTAGGTAGACTTCTTTTAAAGCCGGAGCATCAGGAACTGTTTTTGGCTTACATTGCTGAAACAGCCTCCAGCTCTATCACCTCCTCTTCTGAAGTTTCAAAAAATGCAAGCACTGACTCGTCAGTGCAGGCTTCTGGCCAGGAGCAACCCCTTTCCTTGTGTCCTTCACCCACACCAAAAGTGAAGGATGCGGCAGCAAACACTTCAGATTACTCCATGGAGCTCTTTTCACATACCATGTCTGGGTTCATTAAAAATGGGGCCCATCATATACTGGAGCATTCCAAATGGGGAACATCAGACACTGGAGCAGCATTTACAGGGCCCATTATACACTGGAGCATTAGAAATGGAGCATATTATATATGGAGCATTATTTGGGCCCATAAGACACTGGAGCATCATCCATGGGGCCCATCATATACTGGAACATTCTAAATGGGGCAGATCAGACACTGGAGCAGCATCTATGTGGCCCATTATACACTGGAGCATTAGAAATGGAGCCCATTATATATGGAGCATTATTTAGGCCCATAAGACACTGGAACATCATCCATGGGGCCCATCATATACTGGAGCATTCTATATGGGGCAGATCAGACACTGGAGCAGCATCTATGGGGCACATTATACACTGGAGCATTAGAAATGGGGCCCATTATATATGGAGCATTATTTGGGCCCATAACACACTGGAGCATCGTCCATGGGGACCATCATATACTGTAGCATTATGTGGAGCTCATATACTGTATGGAACATTATATGTGATCAATTATTCTGTATGGAAAAATATATGGGGCTCATTATTCTGTATGGCGCACAATGTGGTGGCCATAATACTGTATGGAGTAATATTCTGTCCTTTTTTTTGAGCTATTGTACAATTTAAAATAGATCAGTCATGTCATGTAAGAAGTGAAGTATTTGTCATTGTACTATACCTATATTTCTGTGCCATATCGGAGCATCATGAGTTGTGGTATGTGTTAAAGGGGCGCACTGACAATCTTTGGCCCAGGGCACACAAAAACCTGGAGCCAGCCCTACCCCCCCCCACAACTTTAGCCAAATAACCCCCGGTTTTCAATGCGTAACTATTATTATGAAGTAAATTAAGGTTGACAAGCTTCAGTAATAAGAATTGATGTTTTTGGCATTGAAATGGGCACTGTAGGTGTGTTTACTGTCCTCCACTCCCTGCCGATTTCATGAAACCCGACTCGACCTTAAAAAAGGCAAAGTCGCTGATCTCTAGTGGATAGTAGAAGAAGAAAGAAGCAGTGTCTTCCAGGCCATGTATACTCACAGGTACACACACTGCACAAACTCTAGACCAGTGGTGGCAAATCTTTGTCACACATTCCAGAGGCAGCACTCAGAACCTTCTCAGTGGGAATGCACATGGGGCCAGGAGTAAAGGGGCCAGGTGTGTAGGAGTGTCTCTCTGGAGTGTGCAGAGTGGATATTTTAATTGAATTGGATAGTAGAACTGTGCAAATTGTATATTAATGTCACAATAATGATTGCATATTTCATAGGGGGTGCAATTATTTTGAAGCTATTGATCTTTTGATACCAAAAGAGCTTTTCCTGTACCTATAAATGACAAATTCATCTCTGAAAAATTGGTAGCTGTATTTAAAGAAAAATGAATACTTTTTAAGAGCAAATCAAAAATCCACTTTCTTATAGGAATACCTCAATAAGATCTTATTTTGGACATACAATGTTAATAAAAGCAGAGAAATTGTAAAGGAATGTCTTTCCTCTATGTTATTACATTGTAATATAGGCTAAGTAGATTTTATGCAAATTCCAAAAATCAAAAATAGTTGTTGATCACTGCAGAGTTAACAGTGATGGAGCTAAAGAAAAAGAGTGGATGGATGAGAAAATCCCAATTACATAAAGAAATTACCCATCTTAGAACAGAATGACTTGGGCAATTCATTGGAAAATTTCTGTCCACAAAATTATTGGATCATAACATTTTTAGCAGTAGTGGAAGGATGAGAAGAAAGTACGTCAATGAGATTACTAAAATTCCAGGTTACCAACATAGGCTTTAGCACAAAGGGATGCTTTAATCCCACCTTGTCTTGCCCCAACTTTGCCCGTTCAATCCAAAATTCCGATAATTTGCTAAGAATGTTTCCAAAAAAATCATTAAACTCCCACAAAATTTAGAATGAATGGATATGTGAGGGTAATACCAAAGGAATAAGGTTACAAGGAATAGGGAAAATTAAAGGAGTTCACCAATAATATAAACAGTAAAAAATAATTAAAGGAAATATCATTACAAATAAATGCCTAAATACATGTAATTAGGAAATCACACTTGTTTTGTCTAGGTAGGTAATAACTCTGGAATTAATGGCCACAAAATTGTTATATTGACAGAAACCTGTTGTGATGACACAGCATATTATCATAATTAAGGCCTCATCAAGAGGGACACAGATTTGATACAGGATGCCAGCTTAGGGCACCATGGCCCCAGCTGGATTGACCATCGCTGAACCATGGATACATTTGGAGTAGTCAGGATTTGGACCCACCGGTCCCCTGAGCCCCATGGATACATTTGCGAAAGCCAGAAATGGAACCCACCGGTCACCTGCCTCCATGGAGGTGTTTAGAGAAACCGTTGTGACCCTCCGGTCAATTGGCCTTGTACCTCAATGGACTGTCATCTTCCTAAGCTTGTTGTTACCTTCTCTCTGTGCATGCCACAGGTTGTGTAGTCAGCCCTGGAAGCTCTGAAGTAACAGCTGCTCTTATTCCGATAAGTCAGCGGAAGGGTGAGACTCTGTAATCTGTACCATCTTGAGTATTTTGCTGAGACTGTTCTATGAGGTATTACCTGTTTTTGTGGGTCAATAAAGTATTGCCACATTGTTTTACCCTCACCCTGTGTTGTCTGAGTAATATTATGCCCATGGTAAAAGCAGAGCGGGCGTTTGGTGGGATGATCCCTGGTTCATATGGTTTCAACTAATGAACCAGGGCACCCGCTGACCAAACTTGTCGCTGTCCTAAAATGTCAACAGAACAGGAACCTTGAGAATGCACGGAAGGAATCTCCATCCACTCATTTAATGTGTAAGAAGAATTGATCAAAGTAGATAATCTGACAAGGTACAATAAAGAAGTGATGAACTAAATAGCATCTTCTGAAGACTGTGGTACATTATTATAAGACTTCTGGGTCCGAGGAGGACATGAAAATTATATTGTGTTTTATGCATTTATTAATATGATATGAGACTGATATAATGACATTCTTGCTTTGTGAATTGCTGTAAAGAAAGATGAGTTGTTATTTTGCATATTAGCATTTTTAGGAGGATTAGCAATAATGGGACAGTTTAGTTGTTAAGAGAAAGTTGGGGTGAACCTGTTTAGGGAAATTATGTCACATCAAAGTCTACCAATATACAGAGTCAAAAAGACAAAAACCTGTGTATATGCAGAACAGATTGTATGATAAGATAGCAGTAAAGAATCATGACTCTTACTGTATCTTGGCCTGCTTAGAATCTGTACACATCAGCGGTACTTACTGGTGTTGGGCATTTATGGCCGTAGTATTACAAGCAACCACCAAGGACACTAATTGATTGCAGTGCTCTAGTCCTCGTAACCTACCTACAAGTATAAACCATTCATCTCCGCTGGTTTAGCGAGGAATTGAAAAGGTGAGCAGCGTTTCTTTTTTAATGTTATAAGATTTGGACTTATTTCTATGTATGTTAGCAAGAATAAATGAAATCAATGTCAATAATAAAAAATTTTAAAATATGAGTGCATTATTCTGAGCTTCAGTCAGTAATTATCTACAATGTTGTTCTTTGTTCAAGGTTCTGGAGAATTCAATCCTAGTTGGATTATCTTCTGTCCTTCACTTCCAAGTTATAGAGTTCTTCATATTCATGGTGATGTATCTCATCACATTGGCGGGAAATTGTCTCATTCTCTTTACAGTGAGGATCAGTCCTACATTACACACCCCAATGTACTTCTTCCTAAGTAATCTCTCTTTCATTGACATCTGTTTCTCCTCCACCATAGTTCCCCTAATCCTCATAAATACTCTATCCACTGACAAGAGTATTTCTGTAGGGGGTTGTGCCTTCCAGATGTTCTTCGCTTTAACACTTGGGGCAGCAGAGTGCATCCTACTTGCCATTATGGCTTATGATAGGTTTACAGCCATTTGTAGACCTCTGCACTACAGTAGTATTATGAACATGAGCTTTTGCATTATCTTAGCCCTAATACCATGGACCATTGGTGTTATAGATGCCTGCATACAAGTGGCCCTCACCTGGAGATTTTCCTTCTGTAGGACTCATCATCTTAATCATTTCTTTTGTGAAGTACCTCCCTTCTTCCGACTGTCCTGCCAAGATACTTGGCTTAATGAGATGACAATTTATTTTGCAGCCGGGATCATTGTTTTATGTTCTTTTCTCTTAACCTTGATTTCCTATGGTTACATCATCTCCACCATTTTGAAGATTCGCTCCTCAAAAGGAAGACAGGCAGTTTTCTCTACATGCACCTCACGCCTCACTGTCGTCACGCTCTATTATGGAACCATCACGTTCATGTATATTCAGCCTCGATCGTCTCACTCTCCAGAGACAGACAGGATTATATCTGATCTCTATACAGTGGTCACTCCAATGTTGAATCCCATCATCTACAGCATCAGAAATAAAGATGTTAAGAACTCTATAATAAAAAATATCAAAAACCAAGCCAAACTCTCTAAAAACATTCTGGCATGAGTAATCGTGGTTGATCTTTCCATTTTTTAATAAAGCAATTTTTTTTTTGCGAAAGCCACATATGGTGGTCTAAAGTACAGGGGGTATTGGTCAATTATACTATGTCTGCTAGTCTACAGTAGATTAGATGGTTTATTTTGTTTTCTGGAGATCTTAGGTAAAAGTGGGAGTTAATCCCTGTGTTTCAGAGTAAAATAGGTGCTTAATGCCTGGTAGCCTGGAGGTTAGTATTTCCCTGGTGGCCTAAGGGGCCGATATATGGTAGTTTGTTTACCTCCCCAGGCTACATTGATCCCTGCATTGCCTTGTCTGGGTGTTCTGACTGAACATCATGTTCATCCCATTATGTTCAGTTTCTCTTCTGAACACCAAGAGAACAGCTACATAGTTTAGTCAATTTGGGTACAACTTATTATCTTCGCTCTGCCCAATTAGGAAGAAGTTTCTGGCACTGATTAAAAAATACACACTTTTAATAAGATTTTGGCTCGACTTCCACTTAGCTGGTGATCACACAGTCCCCTGTGAAATAAATCCACCAGTTAGCTCTTCTCTTCTATGCCAATGATCAGAACAATGCTGCCTGTTACCTCAGTGGTACCTCTAATCCAGTAAATGATCCTCTATGCAGCATTTTTTCAGACACTGTGTAACATACTCAGGCTTCTAGCCTACTCTCTCTTAAGAGGTGTGTTAGGCGTCGGGATTCTTCCGCTGCACAGGATAGATCCCAAGCCTTGTCTGCCTCTGTGGTGTAAGGGAGGGACAAGACTGTAGTAGTGACCTGAGATACTGTAACATTGATGTCCAGTCCTTCCGCTACAGAAAACTGTATTCTTCTCTTCAGCATACCTGCATCTCCATATCCAGATTTCCCAGGCGACGACGGTCCCTTCTTCAGGCAACCCCCAGTAACGGAGACACAGTCCAGGTTAACTTGAACACTATCTTTACTTAATACTTCACACGTTACATCCACAGTTGGCACATCATGATATTCACTTGTTTCCTCATCTTTCCCTGCTTGGCTGTCACTTCTGTGCAGTACACGCCTGGACCGGACCGTCCTAGATTGTTCCCCAGTTCCTTCCTAGCCTGACCTCACCACGATGACAATTCCCTCTGCCTGTTTCGCCCCAGACTCAAAATCATCAGTCACCGGGTTTGGTTGCCTCTGGTAAAGCATCCAGCCTGTCTGTACCGATTTCGTCGGCGCTCCAACTTCCTTAATTTCCTCAGTCCAACTGACTCCTGCCCTAACAACATCTGCCCAGGCGATAAGTCGCCACATCTTTCCTTTCCTGTACTGGCCCACTGCTATGACACACAGTGGCCGTGGGTAACGTGGGCTGCAGCACTTAAACGTTACATGGCTGCTGAGCTGTCTGGACCTATAGCCCATGTGGACACCTGAGCACCCTGGGCCCGTCTGACCTAACTTCTAGAACCTTTCCTCTTACTATCCAGCAGTCCCTCCTACAATTAACCCTCTATGAACATCCTATAAGCTATACCTACAAGGCCCACTAGTATGCCCCCATCTAGTGGCCCACGCCAGAACTACACTTACCCTATGTATAAGAACTATATACTAAAGTGCCCTCCTTTAATGTCCCCAAAAGGATGCACTTACTTACCCTAAACTGTACATGAACAGCAATATACATCACTTTACATTATATACAATATAACTGTCATGATCCATTTTTGGATCTGTGTCAGTTTGGGCTGCTCACATTTTAACTTTTTTTCCTTTCTGGCCATCGGGGGAAGTGAAGGCTATGGTATCCTGCTCGGCGACAGGTGGAAAGAACCTGTATAGGGACGTCAGGGAGATCAGGGCACATCCTTAGGAGAGTGCAGGAGGTGTCCCTTTCCCTGTTCCCTATAGCAGGGCCCGCCATTATAATTGTGTACCCAGTGTTCCCTTGTTTGTCCAGTTGTTTTGGTGACCAACTGATCATCGGGTCGCATCACACAGGGCCAGTCACATATCGTGACATTATCACCAACCATCCCATTTTGTCTGGTGAGCCATGGCCCAAATGCAGGCCTTTTCCCAACTGCTTCATACCCTCACTGATGGGTTTAGGGTGCTGCATGGTGAGGTGGTGCAGCAGCTGAAGCAGTTGGTGGGGTTTGGGGCTTTGGATCAGGAGCAGGCTCAACCAGAACCCAAAATACCTCTCCCTGACAGGTTTTAAGAAGGGAGAGATAAAATTTTGGTTTTTCAGGAGGCCTGCAGGTTATACTTCAGGCTCCGTCCTCGTTCATCAGGGAGTGAGGAACAACGGGTGGGAATTAGTATATCTCTTCTTAACGGTAATCCCCAATCCTGGGCCTTCTCCCTGCTGGTCGATTCACCATCTCTACGATCAGTGGACAAGTTTTTTGCGGCATTGGCGCTGGTGTATGGAGATTCTGATGGAGTCATTTTGTGCAGAGTATGTCCCCAAAGTTGCAGGATACTCTGATGCTGTACACCGCCCCAAGGTCGTTGGAGGCCGCCATGTCCCTTGCCATCCGGGTGGATAGATGCCTCAGGGAGAGGCATACAACAAATGTGCCCCCTGTAGTCCTTGCTAGGGAGGAGGACACACACTGGTGCTGACAGACGAACCCATGCAGGTGAGAGGAGCTAGTTCCCAAACAGTGTCGCCTGCGGTTCGTCGTGGTGTGGGGGCATGTTTTTACTGTGGGCAGACTGGTCATTTTATCGGGGTCTGCCCAGCTCACGCCACAACATCTGTACCACCTAAGAAGCCGCGTCCCCCTGGTCATGTGGAGGGAGGTGACCAGGGAGTGTATATTTCCTTCATTTTTTTCCCCTCAGTGTACCTTGTCAGCAGAAGTGGTGATTGGCTGGGTAACTGAGGGTATACCGGTGCTTGTGAACAGTGGAGCTCCCAGCAACAGAGTACGACATCCGAATTCAGCTTCCACCTGAAGCTAGCTTTGCTCAGTTGCTATTGCTCCCAGCAACAGAGTACGACACCCGAATTCAGCTTCCACCTGAAGCTACTACACCAGAGCTCTGACTGAGCTGCAAGGAACTCCTCTCTATAGCTCCTTCCTTCACCAAACTTGGTTGGAAATGACCAATATCACCAACAGTGATTGAGACCACCTGCCAGTCCTTTACAGGTAGGAGCCAGGTTCATCACCTGCTTGATAATTACGTGTAATAACGCTGGCGATCACCGGAGGCAAAACTAGAACTAAAGCAACTACAGTGTAATAACGCCAGAGGCCTCCGGGGGCAAAACTAGAACTAAAGAAACCACAGTGTAATGACCCTAACGGCCACCGGGGGCAAAACTAACTTTAAACCAACAGCTTAAAGGAAAAAAAAGGTTATTTGTGCAAAATCTGTCACAATCCAACCTGGATCGTGACATCAACCCTCACCATTAGCCAACCCTGAGAGGCTGAGTCCTCATAGGACAAGGGGTCGGAATGGGGTGGTGGTTCTCTCTCAGAATTGTGGGGGTGTGAGTGTTGTGACACAGGGGGACACCTCTGTTTTCAGTTCCTTAAAGAGATCACCATGTTGTGGAAAACGTGTGCATGGCAATAAACGTTCAGGTCCGGACCTGTGTGTGAACGAGTATGTATGGATGTTCACCAAAAACATCCAGTGGAAGTGTGCTTCTGGGGTCTGGAGTTCTCGGGTGATCGAGCTGTATCAGGTATCCTCAGCCCGGGTACTTGCCAGCTGGAGTTACCCCCAGTAATGCCCATACTCAACTCATTCCCCAGGTCGGCGCTCTAGAGATTTGTGGTGCTTCCTGTGCATATGTTGTCACCTCTATCAGCCCACACTTGCCATGAACCTGAGAGTCAGGTAGCTGCTGAGGTGAACTCTAGTGGATCTAGGCTTCCTCATTGTAGGTGGTTTTCTGGTGAGGTGCGGTGTTGAGGGTCCAGAGGTCCCTCATTGTAAGAGGGTACGGTCATGATCCATTTTTGGATTTGTGTCAGTTTGGGCTGCTCACATTTTAACTTTTTTCCTTTCTGGCCATCGGGAGTTAATGTCAGTTTTTCCCCCTGGTGGCCGCTGGTGTTACTACATGTTTAGTTAGTCTGCTGGTGGTGACCACTCCCACCTTCCTATATAAGGTCATCTGAGGCATCAGCTGGTGTTGGTGATACATTTCCTTTTGGATACCAACCGTGGTGAAGACAGGAGCTGGCTGAGTGCAGTGGTGCTTCAGCTGAATGCTGATCTGGTGCCTTACTCTGCTGTTCGGTGCATTGCAGCAGAGAAAGCTAAGTGTTGTTTGTCTTACCTTGTCTGTTATCTTTCCTTGGTGTTATATTAGTGCAGCGGTGGGATCAGTGTCCGCACTTACCAATTCCCTATTGAGGGATAGGTGCAGGGTAAGTGAGGGCTAAGGTATCCTGCTCGGCGACAGGTTGAAAGAACCTGTATAGGGATGTCAGGGAAATCAGGGCACATCCTTAGGAGAGTGCAGGAGGTGTCACTTTCCCCATCCCCTATAGCAGGGCCCATCGTTGTAATTGTGTCCCCGATGTTCCCTTGTTTGTCCAGTTTTGCTGACCAACCGATCGTCTGGTCGCATCAAGCAGGGCTAGTCACATATCATGAAAATAACACTAAGAAATGCAGTCTCCAAAGCATGGTAACACATATATAAATGTGGCAGTACCAAAAAGGTGAGCGGTAATACATGTTCCTATGTAGCAGTACCTATTAGCAGCGGATTAATCAGCGTAACATCCAGAGTCAGCAACACAGAATGTAGATTTATTCATATCCAGGTTGAACAGCTTACAGCATGAAATGTGATCAGTCTGGTATCTGCTGTGGCTTGCAGTATGGGAGCATTACAACAAGAAGGGAATAGAAGGAGGGGGCATCCTGTCTGTTTTTTTTTTTTTTTGTCACTGAACTTTGTTAACAATCTCACAATATGCACAATATATAAAACAGTACAGTAGTAGTTGTTGCAATACATACAGATCAATATGCATTATTCCAACACCCCCACTCAACAACTACTTATCCTCTTAGTCCCAGTGTGGTCCTCAATTCTTGGAACCTGGCTCGTGGCAATGGCTTTGTCATAATTTTGAGAATATCCTTTTGCCACCAACCTTGCTTTAAATCTGTGGACTTTACCTTCAGAGTCATATTTGGTTTTGAAGACCCACTTGCACTTGATTGCCTTTTTGCCCTGTGGCAGCTTGGTGAGTTTCCAAGTTTGAAGTTTATGAAGCGATTTGATTTCCTCATTAGCAGCATTGATTCACTTTGTTCTTTCATGGACAGGTAGTTCTTGCATTTCATCCCATGACTGCGGCTCTGATTCAGGTAGTGTCTTGACTATGTAGGATAGACATTTAGCTGGTACGCCTCTGTTTGATCTTGAAGATCTCCTGATTTCAGATTCACCTGATTTTTCTGTTGTTCCTTCACTGGTTGAAGAATCCAGCCAGACCTCTACATCCTCCTTGTTATTGTTTTGTAATTGTGACTTCAGCTGGACTACTGGCGTGATGTCACAAAACTTAGGGGACACAAAGTTCTCATCAATCACTACATCTCTACTTATTGTGACCTTGTTTGTTTCTGGGTGTAGAATCCTATAACCATTCTGGGTTTCACTGTAGCCTACCAGGATCCCTTCCTTAGCGTGAGATTCCCACTTAGTTCGCCTTTCTTTGGGAACATGTACAAGCGCTTTACTTCCGAATATTCTTATATGATGCAGTTTTGGCTTTCTGCTGTTCCATTGCTCAAACGGAGTTTTCTCTGTAGCTTTACCTGGTAGTCTGTTCTGAAGATAGCAAGCTGTCATGATTGCTTCACCCCAATATGCTGTGGGCAGATTTGCATCAAACAACATACTTCTTCCACTTTCACAGAGTGTTCGGTTCCTTCTTTCCGCGACACCATTTTGCTCAGGATTGTACGGTACAGTGGTCTGAAATAGGATTACATTTTTCTTTAAAATGCTCTGTGTCTCATTACTTGTGTATTCAGTCCCATTATCTGCACTCAAACACAAACAGAGAGTACAGAATAACAATTGTGCAGAAATATCCTGCAGTAAAATATATAACAGTAGTCAGCAAATGCTGATAAAAAGATGATAACAAATACAGGGTGTTTAGTCGATACTTTTTTTTGCAAAAAAATGTATACCAAGCTGCCTCACCGCGTCAAGGTAACCCTATTGAAGCAGTCCCTATCTAATGTATTTAAAACCTGAACAGGTGAACAGTGTCTAAATGAACAGGATGAAGACAGGCGCTTCCCAGTATGGGCACGTGATGCAAGCCAGCTTTTTATGTGCATGTCACACAAGAGAGGGGTGATGTCTCTCAAATCATGCAGCATAGGCACGAAAAAAAACTGGATTAAAAACACATGTGACATGCACACATATGAACAAGTCGGTAGGACACTGTTCATACCACCCACTGACTCAAACACAAACAGAGAGCACAGAATAACAATTGTGCAGAAATATCCTGCAGTAAAATATATAACAGTAGTCAGCAAATGCTGATAAAAAGATGATAACAAATACAGGGTATTTAGTCGATACTTTTTTTTGCAAAAAAATGTATACCAAGCTGCCTCACCGCGTCAAGGTAACCCTATTGAAGCAGTCCCTATCTTTTTAATCCATTATCTGCACGTAGAATCTTTGGCATTCTCCCAAATTTATTATATACCTCAGCTAGATATACTTCAAGTTTCTCTGGAACTTCTTTCTTGCTGTGAAGCAGATGGACAACTGTATATCTTGAATGATCATCAATAAATGTGAGAAAATATCTCTTCTTCCCAGGAGTCTGAGTGCTCATTGGACCACAGACATCTGTATGTATTAAATCTAGTGTCTGTTCTGTTCTTGTAGTACTTCTCTTAGGAAAAGCTTTTCTAGACATTTTCCCTTTGATGCAGCTAGTACATTTCATTATCTGGTTACATAGATCAATTGTAATGTCCTCGGCTAGTTGCTTTTGAACTAACTTCCTTATTGCTTCTGGGTCTCTGTGTGCTAGGCGCCTATGCCATACATGAATGCAGTTATTGTGCCTTTCTTCCTGAGCAGTGTACACACACTCTTTGCATTTAACCTGGTAAAGTTCATTTGTGATTTTTCCTTCTGCTAGTGTGTGGCCCTCTTTTGAGATGATGCAGCTATCATGCTTAAATGTAACTTCATTTCCTTGTATTGTGAGTTTCTTCACAGATAGTAAATTACTCTCAAGACTAGGCACATAGAGCACATCTTTTACTGGGATCTTATTGCTTTGTGTTGGTGAGATTTGACAATCAATATAACCATCTCCTATACCTTGTGAAGTCGTGTACTGACCATTAGCCATAATCACTTTCTCTGACTTACTTTGGTTAAGCTTAGAAAAGAAGTCCCTGTTATTAGTCATGTGACTAGTTGCTCCAGAGTCTATACACCATGCATGCTTTGATGTATTTAGACTGACAGTAAATGCAGTTTCAGTATTCACAGAATCATTTTCTGCAGACACAGCACTTTTAACCCTTTGAAGACTGCTTTGCTTTTTCAGCTGATTCATTCTAGCTTTCCAGACTCTGCAGTCGGCTTTCAAATGTCCTGATTTCTTGCAAACAAAACATTCACGTGTTTCTTTTAGGTGCTTTCTGTTATCATTTAGATTTTGTGTCTGTAAAGCAGATTCTGCATCACATGTCCTGCTGTTTACACCTTCCACTTTCCGCTTATAGTCATCTATGAGCTTCCCTCTGACATACTCCAATGTAAGTTCATCATCTGGGCGCGCATCTAGTGCAGTTACAAGCGTGTCATAGTTTTCTGGAAGACCACTAAGCAGTAATGCGGCTACATGAAAGTCCTTCAAATCTTCCCCAATGCCTCTCAGGCGTTCTACAATCTCTAGAATGCTTGTTATGTAGTCCTGCATATCCTGGCCATTCTGTAGTTTAGACTGGTACAATTTTCTCATGAGATAAAGTTTATTGCTTAAATTTATCCTCTCATGCACCTTTTGCAGCTGCTCCCACATTTCTCTTGCAGTTTCACTTTTACACACATGCACAATCTGATCATCATCTATACTGAGTGATATGGTACTTTGTGCTTTCTGATCCATCTCTATCCACTCCTGTGATACTGGGTCAGGTTTAGGCTCCTGTGTGTATTTCCACGTACCTTCTCTTATCAGCAGCATTTTCACTTTGAATTTCCAGGATTGATAATTCTGGTTAGTGAGACTTGGTACTGTAAACTTCATGGAGTTGCTGCTGCTGATGGCCATCTTTGCTGTCTTCCTTTCTTTTCTTTTCTCTGTGCTCTGGGGATCTGGAACTCTTGGACTCTGGGCCCAGAACCTGTTAGCAGCAGAATAATCAGCGTAACATCCAGAGTCAGCAACACAGAATGTAGATTTATTCATATCCAGGTTGAACAGCTTACAGCATGAAATGTGATCAGTCTGGTATCTGCTGTGGCTTGCAGCATGGGAGCATTACAACAACAAGAAGGGAAGAGAAGAAGGGGGCATCCTGTCTGTTTTTTTGTCACTGAACTTTGTTAACAATCTCACAATATGCACAATATATAAAACAGTACAATAGTAGTTGTTGCAATACATACAGATCAATATGAATTATTCCAACAGTACCACAAGCATTCATCATATACATTATCAACATCAGCAATATGTAAACATTAACAGATCAAAGACAATTAGAGAAAGGGAAGCAAGGAGGTAATTCTATCTCACCCCTTACAGTGGTCTCCCATTCTGGTTCAGCTGCTTCAGGTGCTGCTCAGCATAGACATCCATCTCAGCGTCTTGCTCAGACCCGTGCTACATGCTTGGTTACTGTTGGTTCTCCAGCCAAGTCTTTATTAACCAGTAATAATCAGGTGCAGCCTGACACTCTGGAGTCTAAGTCCAGAAATAATCTCACTGAGCATGTCCGTGATGTGGTGCTTTCTCATTGGTGCTCAGACATCAGCTGCTCTGGTGATATGGCAGCTCTGGATTGGTCCACGGGCAAGGTCCTGTCTGACTGGAAATGAGCCTAGTGTATAAAAGACTTTCAGAGGCACACGCCAGTATGCTAGTGTCATTTGTGTTGGTGTGTGTGAGTGGATACGCTACCACTCTGACTGCACGTGTGGATGTTGTGATCTTGCTCATCTTAGAGTCAGTTAGGGTTTTTGCTTGCCACTTGGCTTCCAACATCTGTATCCAGTCATGTGTGTGCAGTTAGCACAGCTGAGTTACAGGGCAAGTCCAACCACAGGGCCCTTTTGCTCCCCTGTGAGTTCTACAGGGTTTTGTTTTAGTTAACAAGCTTTAGTGCAGTATTTTCCTTTTGACTCTGCATCCATTTTGGCCACGTGTGTGATTGGCACGGGTCGATTACAGAGCGAGCTTAACCCATAGTTTCTTTGCTCTATGAAGTTAACAGAGCTGTGTACTGTGCGTTCTGTTCACTCTGTGTGGAGCTAACGCAGTCATGGTAGGTGTATGCTGGCCGTGTGTTCCGCCATTATCATATAGTAGCAGTTTGACATCTCTGCACGGTGGACCCCGAGTTGCAATCACACTTTATTATTATATTTTATTAAGTATGATCTGCTAACCTAACAGTACACTAGCACTAGGGTCTGGCTAATAATGGCTGATGAGCAGCAGCTCACGCAGAATATCCCACAGCTGGAGGGCAGGTTGTCCACGCTTGAACAAGCAAATTCAGCTCTGGATCTATCCGCAGTAGTGGCACAGGCAGCCAGTGAAGCTGCTACTAGGGTTTCTGCTGTGACTCCTGCTCTGTCCTTCCCATATTTCCCTCTTCCCAATAAGTTTTCAGGGGACAGCAAGGCTTGCAGGGGATTTGTGAACCAGTGCTAGATTCAGCTGGAGCTACTGGCCTCACGTTTCTCATCTGAACGGGTCAAGGTGGGATTTGTGGTGTCATTATTGACCGACAGGGCGTGGGAGTGGGCTACGCCGTTATGGAAACGTAAGGTGTCTTGTTGTTTGGATGCTCAGAAACAGGTCTTTCTAGGACCTCAGGTTACCTATGATGCCGCACTCCAACTCCTAGTTTAATTCAGGGCTCTTCCCCGACCAGCCAGTTTGCTATCAGGTTCCGGACTTAAGCGTCCAAGTTGGAGTGGCCAGATAAGGTCCTGATTCCTGTTTTCTGGAAGGGCCTTGCAGACCACATCAAGGATGCTTTGACCACTAGGAAGATTCCAACTACACTGGAGAATCTTAGGGCATATCATTTCTGCCAATGGTCTAGCTATGGACCCTGCCAAGTTGAAGCTGGAGTCGGTTTTGAACAGGCAAGAGCCTCACTCTCTTAGGCTGGTTTCACACTTGCGTTTTTTTGCGCTGGATTTTAGCGCTTAATAACGCATGCGTTTTTTCCCTATATTTTGCATGGGATGCGCTTATGTGCGCATACACATGCGTTTGTATGCGTTTTTCTGCGCATGTGTTTTTTTGCGGTATGCGCTCGGGCGCACAAAATGCATCCTGTTGCATTTTTTGGGCGTCCGACTTGCCTCAAAAAAAGGCATGCGCGCGCAATGCGTTTTTTTACAGCAAGACACCCATTACAAGTCTGGGTGCGCATATGTGCGCATTGGCATGCTTATGTATGCGTTTTTTTGCGCATGCATTTTTTTTTTACCATTAGTTAGACAATGGAATTTAGGGGTTTGGGTTAGAGTTAGGGTTAGTTAAGGGGGTTTAGGGTTAGGGTTAGGGTTAGCTAGGGTTTAGGGTTAGGGTCAGGGTTTGGGTTAGGGTTAGTAGGGTTTGGTTAAGGGTTAGGGTTAGTATGGTTTGGTTAAGGGTTAGGGTTAGGGTCAGGGTTAGGGTTAGGGTCAGGGTTAGGGTTAGGGTTAGGGTCAGGGTTAGGGTTAGGGTCAGGGTTAGGGTTAGGATCAGGGTATGGTTTGGTTAAGGGTTAAGGTTAGGGTCAGGGTTAGGGTCAGGGTTAGGGTTAGGGTTAGTAAAGTCATGGTTTGGGTTAGTGTGAGGGGCCACCTAATGTTGGAAAAAAACACAAATGCGGTAAAAATGCATACAAACGCATAAAAACGCTGCGTTTTTTTCATGCATGCTCATAAAAATGCTTGAAAAAAACGCAGCGTTTGTATGCGTTTTTTCAATGCGTTTTTTTGCGGGAAAAACGCGCTGCAAAAAAAAGCAATTGTGAAAGTAGCCTTAGAGCAGGGCAGCACTTTATGGGGTTTATTAACTACTACCGCCAGTTCATACCTCACTTTTCCACTTTGGCAGCTCCTTTGGTAGCCCTCACCAAGAAGGAAGCTAACCCTAATCAGTGGTCTAATGAGATCTCCAGTGCCTTTACATATCTAAAGTCCCATTTAGCTAGGGCATCAGTGCTGCATCGACCTGATGTGGATAAGCCCTTCATCCTGGAGGTGGATGCCTCTTCCATTGGTGCTGAAGCTGTCCTATATCAAAAGTACGTCAAGGTCAAAAAAATCCCTGCTTCTTTTTCTCTAAGATCTTCTCACCAGCGGATAGGAACTATTCCATCAGGGACAGGGAGTTGCTAGCAATGAAGTTAGCTTTTTCAGAGTGGGGACATCTCCTGGAGGGGGCTCGATACCCCTTTAAAGTTTTCACAGACCATAAAAATCTCCTCTATTTACAGACCACCCAACGGCTGAACTCACGTCAGGCCAGGTGGTCCTTATTCTTCTCTCGGTTTAACTTTATTATTCATTTTTAGTCCGGAGAGAAGAATTTACGGGCTGATGTTCTGTCCCGATCAATAGTCTTGTCCGAAGATGGGGATGAGTCACGTCTTATTGTCCCTTCTGAGAATCTTTGGATGGTGGCTCTGGTAGCTCTCGAGCAGGTACCACTGGGCAAGATTGGTATTCCTCCAAATCTGCGGCTGGAGGTCCTTTTGTGGGTACAGATGTCCAAATTGGGGGTCATTTCGGTATCAAGAGGACCACTGAGCTTCTCGTGAGGTCGTATTAGTGGCCTCGGATGGCTCGTGATGTAAGGGATTATGTGCAAGCCTGTGTCTCATGGGCCAAGAATCGGTCATCCAGGCAGAGACCTGGGGGCTTGCTTTATCCTTTGCCAGTGGCAGATAGACCTTGGGAGATGGTCGGGATGGACTTCATTGTGGACCTGCCGAAGTCCCGTAATAATACAGTTATCTGGGTCGTCATCGACCATTTCTCTAAAATGGTTCATTTGGTCCCTCTTCCGCACCTACCTTCTGCACGAACGTTGGCGGCATTGTTCATAAAACATATTTTCCGCCTACATGAGATGCCTGACAAGATTGTCAGTGACCAGGGTCCCCAGTTCACGTCTCGGTTCTGGAGAGAGCTCTGTAGTCTACTTAGCATTGAGCTGAATTTGTCTTCTGCGTACCATCCCGAGATGATTGGACTGGTAGACATTACCAATTAGATGCTGGTCACGTATCTCGGCATTTTGTGTCCTCCAGACATGATGATTGGTCGTCCCTGCTGCCATGGGCTGAGTTTGCGTTAAATGACGCCGTCTCTGATTCCACGGGGCAGACTTCTTTCCTCCTGAATTACAGTCAGCATCCGCATGTCCCTGTGCCCATGCCCATTTTGTCTTCCAACCCGAGGGTGACAGACTTAGCAGTGGAGGCTTGTGACATCTGGGATCGCACGCAGGATGCAATTAAACTGTCGAAGGAGAGGATGCGGGTCTCTGCTGACGCGCATCAAAGTTCTGTTCCAGTCTTTGCCCAGGAGATTTAGTGTCGCTCTCGGCTCATAACATCAAGCTGCGCGTAGAGTCCACTAAATTTGCTCCCCGCTACTTAGGTCCTTTCAAGGTCCTTGAGCAGGTAAATCTTGTAGTTTACCACCTCAGTCTTCCACCTGAGGATCTCTGACACTTTTCATGTGTCTCTTGTTAAAACCGTGTACATGGCCTGATTTTCTGGGACCTCTGCTGGGGGTTCAGATACATCCTTGGATGATTTTGTAGTCAATGCCATTGTCGGGTCAAAGGTGATACACGATAAAAAAAATCCTGGTTGAATGGAGGGGTCATGGACCAAAGGGTAGGACCTGGGAGGCTATAGAGCACATTCATGCACCCCCAGCTTATTGTGGCTTTCTAGCGTAGCGAGGCTTACTGGGGGTTTGAACGCTAGTGGGGGGGTAATGTTAGGCGTTTGGATCCTTCAGATGCACAGGATAGATCCCAAGCCTTGTCTACCTCTGCGTTCTCCCATTCTATTTCGGCTGCTGCAGGTGCTGCTCAGCATAGACGTCGGTCCCAGCGTCTTGCTCAGGCCTCTGCTATGCACTTGGTTACTGCTTGTTCTCCAGCCATGTCCTTAGTAACCAGTAATAATCAGGTGCAGCCTGACACTCTGGAGTCTAAGTCCAGAAATCATCTTACTGAGCAGGTCTGTGATGTGGCGCTTTCTCATTGGTGCTCGGACGTCAGATTCTCTGGTGATGTGGCAGCTCTGGATTGGTCAACGGGCAAGGTCCTCTCTGACTGGACATGAGCCTAGTGTATAAAAGGCTTTCAGAGGCTCACACCGGTGTGCTAGTGTCATTTGTGTTGGTGTGTGTAAGTGGATATGCTACCACTCTGACTGCACATGTGTGTGTTGTGATCTTGCTCAGCTTAGAGTCAGCTAAGGTTTTTGCTTTCTGCTTGGCTTCCAGCATCTGTATCCGGTCGTGTGTGTGGTTAGCACAGCTGAGTTACAGAGCAAGTCCAACCACAGAGCCGTTTTGCTCCCCTTTGAGTGCTACAGGGTTTTGATTTAGTTAACTAGCATCAGCGTAGTATTTTCCTTTTGACTCTGCGTCTGTATCGGCCACATGTGCGATTGGTACGGGTCGATTACAGAGCGAGCTCAACCCATAGTTTCTTCGCTCTGTTCCGATGCGCACGCACCCTGAGTCTCACCCTTGCGTCTGATGACGTGGACATGGGAGCCTTGCACGCACGCGCCGTCTCCATGGCGACGCGGTCTGCTTGTGCTCCGTGTCCGCTGAATCACTGGCAAGCATGGTGGCCACAGAGTCAGGACGCATGCGCAAATGATGCGATTTAACATGCTGGTGACTAATACCCTCAGGTGTTTTAATTATGTTCTTACACATCGATTGGATACGCGTTCTTATATATATCCAGCCTGTCCCTCCCTGTCCACACACCTCCTGATGAAGTGAGACATGAAACGCGCGTTGGGGTGATTTGACAGCCACTGGTTTGATGTAAGTGTTGGTTTACAAATGTTCTTACATAAATGAGACTGATTTTGGCCCATTATTTCTATTATTATCTATTTTATTTATGTTGTAGGTTATATATATTTTTTCTGGGCACACTCAATCAGTTTTTTGCATATTTATTTAGGCAAAACACTTTATTTGCACACGCATTTAATTCTTCCTTATTTAAATTTATGCACCTGTTATTATTTTGGACACACTTGGCAAGGTTTTTTTCACCTATATTGAGACAATATACTTTATTGATAGATGCATTTTTTTCAGTATGCACTTGTCATTTTTGTTCCATTATAAGAGTATTTTTTTATTCAACATTTGCATTGCAATTTACATTTCGTAATTCCATTTTTTATGGTCCTTGTAGACTTTTTTCTTGCACATATAACTTACCTTGATTGCGGATTTTGTACATATGTATTAATAAGGGAATTGTGCAATAATTTGATATACGGTATATATACCAGTGGTGATGTCATATTATTGTGGTTCAATGGCCTCTGTTATTTGATGTGATGTAATAATTTTAAAAAAATATTTTTTAATAAATAATTATATATTTCTTGGATTATACTTGGTTGTTCTCTTTGGTATTATTACTCTATAACAGCAGTTTTACATCTCTGCACGGTGGACCCCGGGTTGCGATCACACTTTATTATTATATTTTATTTAGTGTGATCCACTAACCCTAACAAGGGGTAAGTCTAGGCCTAAAGTTTACATCCAACACAGGTTCTCCAGGACACTTAGAAGAGATTAGCTTTAGACCTATCTGTCCTGTGAAAAATTTCCATTGCCCAACGTGGAGACACACCATTGTATCTGAATTAACAAGACATATATTTTTAGCATGCCAGAAAGAATAGACTGATGAATCCAAAGGGAGTTTGTAGCTATATTCCGCGCTGCCGCTTTAGACAAATTCCAGGAGAATGCTGTATGATTGCAGTGGTTTTATTCTACGCGTTTCAGGGGTCTCATGCCCCCTTCATCAGGAAATACCACAAATACATACAGGTATCACAGACATAAATAGGTTTGTAAGGATGCTGGATTTCAAAAAAATGAGCGCCAACAAGTCAGATGATGCAGTGTCAAAGTTCAATGACACCACATGGTTAACAGTTAACCTAAGATATATTACAAAAGAATACGTATTTTAAAAGATTTTTTGATTAAATTTTCGTTTACAAAACAGATAATAAAGTCAAATTTACGATTTAAACAAAAAAAAAAGTGGAAAGGGGGAGTTTATTCCTGTTTAGAGGTGGATACCTTACAAGTGGACTATCGTATGGAAACAGCAAACCGCTTTTTTTTCATTGAAAGCATTGCAATCTTAATACAAAAAGGGGAAAAAAGTAAAAACATAATTTTAATTCATTACCAATAAAAAATATATAATTTTAGTTAAATTCTAAAAAATTAAATATAAAATTATTTTTTAGTATAGAGGAAATGGGTTAAAAAATAATAAAGGATGCTAAAAGTAGCAACACACGAGAAGCTGCACAGCAGCCAGCGCTGCTCAGAATGAGAACGCAGACAGCATGGATTCATTACTTCACTAATACAAAGATCATGGGCAAATTTTAGATATAACATGAAGCACATAAAAAAGGGGGTTAATATCAGATGCAGCAACACACAGGATGCTGTGCAGGAGCCAACTACTGCTCAAAGAAAAAACGCAGGATAAAGCTGCAGAGTGAATGGGTGGCTTCATTAATAGATAAGATCGCAGGCAGCTTTAGTGTTCACCCCCTGACACATAAGTCTTTTTACTGTGAAGGAGTGGCAGTAACATTCTTGCACTGTTCACTAATCTCTATGACTAGGCAATATATGCATGGGAGCTGAGTTAAAGGAGAAATAAGATACTATTATCAGCCGGGGTCATTCTTTCATGTCAGACTAGTAGAATTAGTAGCGCTTACCCGGGCTTAATTAAAGAAGAAAAAAAAAAAAAAAAAAAAACTCTTCAAAAAATTCTTCAAAAAATGCAACTAACAGAGATAATGTTTAAGACAGAGGTATGAAAGTGATTGCTCCCAAGGGCAAAAGGAGCTAAACCTGATAGGAGGCTATACAGGATTTTCATATATATAACACTCTTTTAGAGCTAACGCACAAGCAATATTTAAGCAAATACATAAATAATTTTTTTTTTTTTTTTTTTTTTTTTTTTTTTTTTGTCAGTTTCCCTTGTTTATAATGTCAACCTAGTTATGCAGTCCCCGCCTTGTGGTTTTTAATATATTTTTTTATAGATTTGTTTGCACTTAATGCAATACCTAATTGCAATTTTATATTTATATTTATAATTAATTTTACAATACTGTGCCTCCTTGGTCTAATGAAAAAGGAAGAGGAGGGAAAAAAAAAAAAAAAAAAAATTATTTATGTATTTGCTTAAATATTGCTTGTGCGTTAGCTCTAAAAGAGTGTTATATATATGAAAATCCTGTATAGCCTCCTATCAGGTTTAGCTCCTTTTGCCCTTGGGAGCAATCACTTTCATACCTCTGTCTTAAACATTATCTCTGTTAGTTGCATTTTTTGAAGAATTTTTTGAAGAGTTTTTTTTTTTTTTTTTTCTTTAATTAAGCCCGGGTAAGCGCTACTAATTCTACTAGTCTGACATGAAAGAATGACCCCGGCTGATAATAGTATCTTATTTCTCCTTTAACTCAGCTCCCATGCATATATTGCCTAGTCATAGGGATTAGTGAACAGTGCAAGAATGTTACTGCCACTCCTTCACAGTAAAAAGACTTATGTGTCAGGGGGTGAACACTAAAGCTGCCTGCGATCTTATCTATTAATGAAGCCACCCATTCACTCTGCCGCTTTATCCTGCGTTTTTTCTTTGAGCAGTAGTTGGCTCCTGCACAGCGTCCTGTGTGTTGCTGCATCTGATATTAACCCCCTTTTTTATGTGCTTCATGTTATATCTAAAATTTGCCCATGATCTTTGTATTAGTGAAGTAATGAATCCATGCTGTCTGCGTTCTCATTCTGAGCAGCGCTGGCTGCTGTGCAGCTTCTCGTGTGTTGCTACTTTTAGCATCCTTTATTATTTTTTAACCCATTTCCTCTATACTAAAAAATAATTTTATATTTAATTTTTTAGAATTTAACTAAAATTATATATTTTTTATTGGTAATGAATTAAAATTATGTTTTTACTTTTTTCCCCTTTTTGTATTAAGATTGCAATGCTTTCAATGAAAAAAAAGCGGTTTGCTGTTTCCATACGATAGTCCACTTGTAAGGTATCCACCTCTAAACAGGAATAAACTCCCCCTTTCCCCTTTTTTTTTTTTTTTTTTTTTTTTTTTTTGTTTAAATCGTAAATTTGACTTTATTATCTGTTTTGTAAACGAAAATTTAATCAAAAAATCTTTTAAAATACGTATTCTTTTGTAATATATCTTAGGTTAACTGTTAACCATGTGGTGTCATTGAACTTTGACACTGCATCATCTGACTTGTTGGCGCTCATTTTTTTGAAATCCAGCATCCTTACAAACCTATTTATGTCTGTGATACCTGTATGTATTTGTGGTATTTCCTGATGAAGGGGGCATGAGACCCCTGAAACGCGTAGAATAAAACCACTGCAATCATACAGCATTCTCCTGGAATTTGTCTAAAGCGGCAGCGCGGAATATAGCTACAAACTCCCTTTGGATTCATCATTTCTTTGGTCACTGAAGACCTGTGGATCTGCAGCAGCCGCTACCTACACGCTCTTATCTCATCCTAACCAGGTGAGCATATTTCATGATATACTGTCTTTTGTAACGTGGATAAGACCCTATTGCGCTTTTTTGTCTCCCCCTTTTTTTGCAATAGAAAGAATAGACTGGTATATCTATATTTTTTACTTTTTAGTTCAGGATATTTGTGTTTTTTGTTTTTTATGGTTAATGGTCATGTGTTAATATGCACTTACATTGTGCATACACATTAACTTACTTTTCTCAGTTCAGATTTGTTTTTTATTCATTTCATTGTGCATTCAGTGCATATATGGGTGTGACCGCCCTCTTTCTGAGCTGGGAAAGCCATCCAGTCTGGCCTAAGCTGTTACTAGTGGTTCAGCCGCTCGACCAGCGTCGGACTGGCCCACCGGAGAACCGGAGGATTCTCCGGTGGGCCCTGGCATCTGGTGGGCCCTGGCACCTGCTGGCATACAGGGCCAGCAGTTGCCTAGGGCCCCCGCTGCTCCAGGGGCCCCCAGCCAGTGGTGTGTCGCACACCATGCAGCTGCTATGGGGGCCCCTGCCAGCGGAGCAGCAGCGGGTGTCAGGAGGCAGGAGCCCCTGTCCCCGCTGCTAAAGAGAAATGAATATTCACCGCGAAGCAGTGAATATCATTTCAGGTCTCCACCCCCAGAGGCCCCGCCCCCAGCCCAGTAAGCTGCTCTGCATCAGGGCCGGCGCCGCCCTCAGTCCCCTCTGCTCCTGACTCACAGCCAGTGCGCGATGACGTCACTACATCGCGCACCCGCTGTGTGTCTGGCAGAGGGGGCAGCTCCTGACACTGAAGCCAGCTGCCGGAATCAGCGTGGGAGCGAGGAGGAGAGGTGAGTATTGTTTTGTTTTGTTTTTTTATATCTCTCTCGCTCTCTCTATCTGTCTCTCTCTATCTATCTCTATATATCTCTCTCTCTATCTCTCTTATATCTATCTATCTTTCTATCTCTATCTATTATCTATCTATCTCTATCTATCTCTATCTATTATCTATATCTATCTATCTTTCTATCTCTATCTATTATCTCTATCTATCTATTTCTATATCTATCTCTATCTATCGCTCTATCTTTATATCTTTCTTTCTATCTCTACATCTATCTCTATATCTATCTATCTATCTCTATATCTTTCTATATATATATATATATATATATATATATCTAGCTATTATGTCTATCTATCTCTATATCTATCTATCTTACTCTATCTATCTCTATATCTATTATCTCTATTTATTATCTATCTAGCTACCATCTATATCTATCTATCTTTATCTATATATATCTCTATCTAATATCTATATCTATCTATCTCTATACCTATCTATCTATTTATCTATCCGTTATCTATCTCTATATCTTTTCTCTGTATCTATCTATCTATCTCTATATCTATATCTCTCGCTATCTATCGCTCTATCTCTATATCTCTATCTCTATCTATCTCTATATCTATCTCTATATCTCTCTCTATAGCTATCTATCTATATATCTCTATCTATCTCTATATCTATCTCTCTGTATATCTATCGCTCTATCTCTATATCTATCTTTCTCTATCTATTTATCTCTATATCTTTTCTCTGTATCTATCTCTCTCTATATCTATATCTATCTATCTCTATATATTATCTCTATATCTATCTATTTATCTCTATCTCTATATATATATCTCTCTGTATATCTATCTATCTTTCTATCTCTATATCTATCTCTATATCTATCTATCTTTCTCTATCTATCTATCTATCTCTATTATCTATATCTATCTCTATCTATCTATCACTCTATCTCTATATCTATCTTTCTATCTCTACATCTATCTCTATATCTATCTTTCTATCTATCGCTATATCTATCTATATCTATTATGTCTATCTATCTAGCTATCTCTATTATCTATATCTATCTATCTCTATATCTATCTATTATCTCTATATCTATCTACCTATCTATCTCTATCTCTATCTCTATCTCTATATCTGTTTCTCTCTATATCTATCTCTATATCTCTCTCTATAGCTATCTATATATTATCTCTATATCTATCTATCTATATATTATCTCTATATCTATCTATCTATCTCTATATCTATCTATCTCTATATCTATCTATCTCTATATCCATATCTATCTCTATATCTATCTATCTCTATATCTATCTTTATATCTAACACTATATCTCTATATCTATCTCTATATCTCATTATCTATCTCTCTCTATCTCTCTCTCTCTCTTTATCTATCTATCTATCGATCTATCCATCTATCTCTATATCTATCTCTATATCTATTATCTCTATTATCTATATCTATCTATCCATCTATCTAGCTATCTCTATCTATCTCTATATCTCTCTCTATATCTATCTATCTTTCTAACTCTATATCTAGCTATTATCTCTATATCTATCTCTATATCTATCTTTCTATATCTATCTGTCTCTATATCTATCTCTATATCTATCTATCTATCTATCTCTATATCTATTATCTCTATATCTATCTAGCTATCTCTATATATAGCTCTATATCTATTTTTATTTATAGCCATCTATCTATATATATTTATCTCTATATCTATCTATATATGTCTATATTATTATTATATCTGTATATCTCTATCTATTATCTATCTCTATCTATATATCTATCTATCTCTAGATCTTTCTATCTATAGCTATCTATCTATCTATCCATTATCTAATTTCTATCTATCTCTATATCTATCTACCTATCGATCTATCTATCTATCTATATTTCTTTCTATATCTATCTTTATATCTATCTCTATCTATCTCTATCTATCTCTATGAATCTTTCTATCTATATCTATCCATTATCTACTTTCTATCCATTATCTACTATCTATCTCTATATCTATCTATTTCTACATCTATCTTTCTATCTATATCTATCTAACTCTATATCTATATAGCATTATACCCTATGAGGGGGCAGCATTATACCCTATGAGGGGGTGCATTATTCCCTATGAGGGGGCAGCATTATACCCTATGAGGGGGGCAGTATTATACCCTATGAGGGGGTGCATTATACCCTATGAGGGGGGCAGCATTATACCCTATGAGGGGGTGCATTATACCCTATGAGGGGGCAGCATTATACCCTATGAGGAGGTGCATTATTCCCTATGAGGGGGTGCATTATACCCTATGAGGGGGTGCATTATACCCTATGAGGGGGCAGCATTATTCCCTATGAGGGGGTGCATTATACCCTATGAGGAGGCAGCATTATACCCTATGAGGAGGCAGCATTATACCCTATGAGGAGGGCAGCATTATTCCCTATGAGGGGGGCAGCATTATTCCCTATGAGGGGGGCAGTATTATACCCTATGAGGGGGCAGTATTATACCCTATGAGGGGGGCAGTATTATACCCTATGAGGGGGCAGCATTATACCCTATGAGGGGGTGCATTATTCCCTATGAGGGGGTGCATTATTCCCTATGAGGGGGTGCATTATTCCCTATGAGGGGGGCAGTATTATACCCTATGAGGGGGTCAGTATTATACCCTATGAGGGGGGCAGTATTATACCCTATGAGAGGGCAGCATTATACCCTATGAGGGGGTGCATTATTCCCTATGAGGGGGGCAGCATTATACCCTATGAGGGGGGCAGTATTATACCCTATGAGGGGGTGCATTATTCACTATGAGGGGGGCAGTATTATATTCTATGAGATGGCTGCATTATATTCTATGAGATGGCTGCATTATACTATGTGAGGGGGCTGCTTTATATTCTATGAGGGGGCTACCCCAACTCCTGCTACATAATTAAGACATGTACAACCTTATATTATACCCGGATATTAGCATGTTTTACCGCATAATTGGTGGTCTGGTATTTAACTCTATGCAGCTACATAGTGGGCCCCAAGAATGATTTTCTCTGGTGGGCCCAAGGTGTTCCAGTCCGACGCTGCGCTCGACCCTTATTCACATTCACGTCACTTGGCAAGTGAAAAGGTTTTAAATACTAGAGTAGGGACTGTCCCACAAGGGTTGCCGTGACGTGGAGGGATGGCTTGTACATTATTTTGATCAAAATTATGTTTACTAAATACCCTTATTATATTACCTTTATGCATTATTTGCAGTATATTTTTTACTTTTTAGTTCAGGATATTTGTGTTTTTTGTTTTTTCTGGTTAATGGTCATGTGTTAATATGCACTTACATTGTGCATACACATTAACTTACTTTTCTCAGTTCAGATTTGTTTTTTATTTGGTATATCTATAAGTTGACTTTTGAATTTATATGTTGTCTTCTGCTTGGTCAAGAAAATAGACTTTTGCTTGTGTAACATACTGTGCATTTATTCTGGATGTCTGCTGATATGCTATCTATCTATCCATACCTGCCAGTTTGCTGGCACTCAAAACAAAGGAGGCAAATAGATTACATAATCAAACAATGTGAGTTGATTATTGATGAGCAAACATGCTCGGTAATGCTCGTTACTCGCCCGAGTATCGCTGTAATCGCATTACTCGCCGAGCGCCTAGCATTTCTGGGTTTATTTGGCTGGAGCTCGGGTCTTTGCCCTTCAAGTTTGGCGCTCTTCAGAGCACCAATCAACATGCAGGGATTGTCTTCCACGCACTGTAATGCCGCAGCCATCTTTGTTGTGGTATTACAGTGATTGGCTGTCCGCACAGCATCATCAGGTCTATAAGAGACCTGCCGCCGCCCTGCATGTCACTTTAAGTCTGGAATCAGACAGTGTAGGCACAGCTGCTACTGCAATAGGGTCAATTTTGTGGGCTTATAAGTTAGTGTGGATATACCATCATAGAATACACAAGTCCAGCTAAACCAACAGACCTTCTAAGGATTAATTTCGGGATATATAGATTGAAGTGCTAGGTAGGCAGGGGAGTGTATGTGGCTATACAGTATACATATCAGTGCAAGGCACGCAGGCACTGTATGTGGGTATAAAGATATCATTGCTTATATCAAGAGGGTCCACTCCATTACTGTCTTCTGCTGTCTGTTACATATATTGACCATATATACTGTACCTAGCCCCAGGTATCAGTGGCTAGGAATAATTTTTTTTTTTGCATCTTAACCCTGAATATTTTATTCGAACGCAATCCAGAACCCCTTTTTTACTCCATTTGCTTGTTGACACTGCAGACTACAGCCAGATCCTTTTGATAGTACAATGTGAAAATCCAGCAATTTTAAATGGATTAGCCCATCCCAGGCATCTGTGGCGCCCCTGAGGCTCAGTCACCACAGAGGTACTGCACCTCCTCCTGAGGTGTGGTGCCCCACCATCCAGGTAAGGTGGAGACACCTGACCACGCTCCAACACCTGCACCCCACACCACAAAGTAGTGTAGCAAAGCATCTTTGGCGGCTCCCTGCTTGGAGTGTAGCAAAGCACCCATTGGTGGCTCCCTGCTTTGAACACGAAACGTGCTGGGAGGTGGATGGAGTTAGATTACATTTCAAGGAGCGGGAAGAGTTTAAGTCGGTCAGTCAGTAGTTGGTTGGAGAGGGAAGAAGATCCCTAGAGAGGGATAGATGGATGGAAGTGCTGCAGCAGATTCCAGTGACCTGGGTCTGCTGGCACGGGAAAGAGAGAAAGAGAGAGCAACATAGACTGAAAGCTTGACTCTCCATAGAAAGAAAGATTAATATGGAACGTGAGGAGTAAAAGAGAACAGAGGACGTGGGTGAGAAGAGAACCCTTCCTAGAAGTTCTAAGCGCAAGGCCGGGGCCCGGTCCCCAAGGTTGTACGGATACTAATGGTCCTGCAGCAGACACCGGAGGAATAGAAGTAGTGACCACTTTATTCCCACACAAGACTTGGGGGCACAACAGCAACTGGATAGTGAGCCGGAACTTAGTAGCAAGCAGTCCCTGAAGCAGGCTACAGCTGTCTGCCGTACAAGTAGAGTTCATAGGAACATCAGACAGGAGGAACTCCAGTGTAACTCAGTACTAGGAGTACTTCATCTAAAGGCGCTATAAGAGGAGACGTTCAGAAAGGCACAAGTTGGCGGAGTGTTGGAAAGGAGTATTCCATCTGGCCTGGGGGTCGACTGAGTCCCAGACCCAGAGGACACGGCACAGAAGCAGGCACCTGTTTGTACAACAGACTGTGAGTAAAGCTTTGGAACTACATGCCCTGGTGTCCTCCACTTATTCCTGCGTCATCCTGCCCGGCACTGCTACCTCCCCTGCGCCTGACACTACACCATCTAAGTGTCACCATATCTACTCTACCCTGGGACTACAGCCCTGCCTGTGGAGGGCTATACCATCACTGCTGCACCACACCATTTGTCCAAGAGGATCTGTCTGCAGCGTCGGCCTAACATCTACATTGCCGAACACCACAGGTGGCTTCACGACTTATTCATTCACACTGAACATTTACAATGGGCGCCCAGGGCCACAGGCCGGGTCAGAGCTACCGTGACAACTTCCATTGAGATCCACCGGGCCCGGGTGTGAGGGCGTCCCACATCACGTCTGAGTTCGCAGGAAAATCTGAAATTTTTTGTGGTACTTTAGAATTTTTTTGGAGTGTCTTAATACAATTTTTTGACACCATTTTGCTGCCAAAAAAATTTAGCTACAGGGCAGATATTTTACACTGGGTTTTGTCCGCCACAAGGATCACACATCATTGCGCTCAAAATTTTGCCATTTCAGGCCTCCATAGAATTTTCTTTTGTTGTGTCATAGCCTATTTATTGACACAATTTTGCTGGCCAAAAAAAAATACAGGGCATATATTTTAAAGTGGGCTATCTCCGTCAGACGCCTCATCTATCTTTGTGCCAAAAAATTGCTGCATTTCAGGCCTCCATTCACATTTTATTGCTGTGTCTTAAACTAGTACTATAGACTATTTTGGGGTAAAAAATAAAAAACTACATGCCACATATTGAACAGTGTGGTATCTCTGTCTGACTCCTCATCTATCTGTGGGCTACAAATTGTGGCATTTGAGACCTCCATTCAACTGTTTTGGCTGTCTGTTACCCTAGTTCTTGAAACTATTTTCCTGTAAAAAAAATAAAATTACAGGCCACATATTGAATAGTGTGGTATCTGCGTCAGACGACTGATCTATCTGTGGGCTGCAAATTGTGGCATTTCAGGCCTACATTCACCTTTTTTGCTGTGTCTTACCCTAGTTTTAAAGACTATTTTGGGGTAAAAAAATTAAAAAATGCAGGCCACATATTGAACAGTGTGGTACCTCTGTCAGACGTCTCTTCTATCTGCGGGCTACAAATTGTGGCAATTAAGGGCTCCATTCAACTGTTTTTGCTGTGTCTTAACCTAATTCTATACAGTATTTTTCTGTAAAAAACAAAACAAAATACAGGCCACATATTAAACAGTGTGGTATCTCTGTTAGATGCCTGATCTATCTGTAGGCCTGAAATTGTGGCATTTCAGGCCTACATTCACCTTTATTTGCTGTGTCTTAGCCTAGTTCTATAGACTATTTTGGGGTAAAAAATAGAAAAATACAGGCCACATATTGAACAGTGTGATATGTCCGTCAGACGCCTCTTCTATCTGTGGGCTAAAAATAGTAGCATTTGAGGGCTCCATTCAACTGTTTTGCTGTGTCTTACCCTAATTCTATACAGTATTTTTCTGTAAAAAGACAAAAATACAGGCCACATATTGAACAGTGTGATATCTCCGTCAAACACCTTTTAGAATCATAGAATCATAGATTAGAATCATAGAATCATAGAATCATAGAGTTGGAAGGGACCTCCTGGGCCATCTGGTCCAACCCCCTGCTCAAAGCAGGATTCGCTAAATCATCCCAGTCAGATGTCTGTCCAGCCTCTGTTTGAAGACTTCCATTGAAGGAGAACTCACCACTTCTCGTGGCAGCCTGTTCCACTCATTGATCACTCTAACTGTCAAAAAGTTTTTTCTAATATCTAATCTGTGTCTCCTCCCATTCAGTTTCATCCCATTGCTTCTAGTCTTTCCTTGTGCCTTTTCTATCTGCGGGCTAAAAATTGTGGCATTTCAGGGCTCCATTCAAGTACGGACAGGGGCTAAAATTCAGCTCTGGCATTTGAAATCACACAGGCCCATGTTGTCCCCATCCCCAAGCATTAGATGGGATATATTACTAATATTACCCTGGATGGAGGAAAGAAAGATTTACTACAAGACCAATATTTCTAATGATACCTTCGTCACAACTATTAACAGTATGAGTGTCTTGAGAACACCGATTCTGTTAACTGCGTAGCAGACAATGCGGCCCATAGCCAGACAGTCCCTTCTGGCATTTGCCAGAATTGCCAGATGGCCAGTCCGGCCCTGGCTCCATTCAACTGTTTTTGCTGTGTCTTACCATAATTCTATACAGTATTTTTCTGTAAAAAAAAAAAGCAAAATACAGGCCACATATTGAACAGTGTGGTATCTCCGTCAGATGCCTGATCAATCTGTGGGCCACAAATTGTTGCATTTCAGGCCTCCATTCACCTTTTTTTTTTTTTTTCTTTTTTCTTTGCTGTGTCTTACTCTAGTTCTATAGACTATTTTGTGGTAAAAATAAAACAATACAGACCACATATTGAACAGTGTGGCATCTCCATCAGACGCCTGATCTATCTGTGGGTTACAAATTGTGGCATTTCAGGCCTACATTCACCTTTCTTTGCTGTGTTACTCTAGTTCTATGCAGTATCTTTCTGCAAAAAAGCAAAAACACAGCCAAGGATTTAACAGTGTATCAGGTCCAGGTATCTGTGGCTACAAATAATTTATTTAGCTTCTTAATCATGATTATTTTATTCCGAAGCAATTTAGAGGCCCCCTTTTGTTTCTAAATTTGTTTATTGACCCTGCAGACTACAGCCAGATCCTTTTCATAGAACAGCGTGAAAATCCAGAAATTTTTAACAGGTTTGCCCGTTCAAGCAATCACATCTGAATGTGCAGAAAATGCTGCCATTTTTTGTTGTGCTGTAGAATTTGTTCGGCGTGCCTTATACAATTTTTTGACACCAATTTGCTGCCAAAAAAATATTTAGATACTGGGCAGATATTTAACAGTGTGTTTTGTCCGCCACATGGATCACATATCATTGCTCTCAAAATTGTACAATTTCAGGCCTCCATAGAATTTTTTTGTTGTGTCATAGCCTACTTAGTGACTCAATTTTGCTGGCATTAAATAAAAGGCCTCATATTGAACAGTGTGGTATCTCGGTAAAAATATTTCTGTTTCAAATAATTATGGCTGCTTCATGACTATGTCTTAAATGCACCTTCTACTACTAACATCATCATCTTCTGCCTAGAGGCAGTTACTGCGCAGATAGAAAGTCAGTGGAGCAGAGGGTGAACACCTGGGCAGTAATGTACTCTGTCTCTGGATTATGAAGGCAAAATTTTCTAGATTAAATCATGACTGGAAGAGCCAGAGCAAGAGCACGGGGTCAGGACTCGCAACTACCCGAGCCGGGTGTTCCTGGGCCAGACGCTGACAATCCATCACCTACTAATACTGAACTTGTTGGACTAGGAGGACGTCAAAAGGGAGCCCATGCAGTTTCTAGAACAGAAGCTAGAGATTTTGACATTTTGGCTGGATTTCAAGATTTGTCAGTTGGAGAGCGTGGTGGTCGTAGATGTGACTTCCATGATATGGGTGTTTCTACTAGACAATCCATCCAACATGCTACTGAATCAAATCTAGTTTTTCTGGCAACTCTATTCAGCTGTGCACAAACTATGTCAAACTGCTAGCTAGACCTCCATGGGTCTTGTCACAGTACCATGTTGACTACAGATGTTATCTAGATCCCTAATGTCATCTCTAGTTTACCAGCATGATGAATTAATAGGAAAAGCACTGAGCTGTTCATTTCTTGCCAAAGAAACTAAATAAGATCAATTAGGTGGTTAGCAGCACATGCAATGGAGAAATAGTAAAGATTACAATAACTTTCACAAACTACTTGCCAATAACTTCACTAACTTGCTTTCACTTTTACAACATTATATTCCAAATCCTTGAAGATGAATATGAAGCAAATAGGTATGAATTATTATCACCCAATTCATGTTACAGAAGTCAGAACATACAACCTATCTGTGTGGTAATGATTTATCACCGAAATTTTGAAGTATGAGACTAGTATCATCTTGTGGATTGATGTGAGCCACAAAGTAATTCAAGGTGAAACTGTTTGGACACCCTCGGTATCCCAGGAGCTCCACGGCTGTGGAGCCCCTCACTTCTGACCACTAAAAGTGGGTTAGACTGTCGGGAGTTCGATGCACCGTTGTGCAGGTCATATGGACAGTTATGTTTAAAAAAAAAAAAAAACACAATGTTTTTGCTGTTGTGGTTTAACTGTTGTTTCTATTTCCTTTTTCTTTCTTTCTTTTGTCTATGTTCCTTTTAAAGGAGAGTATTCGTAAATATGTTTGCCTGACAGAGCGGGGATACGAAGAAGAGAGGGAGTGTCCATGTCCAAGGAAGGGGGAAAAAAAAAAAAAGATGATATGTTATGTTGTTATATGTTGGTTTTAAAAGCAAAGGAAAATGAAAAAAAAATATAAAAAAAATGGGGTACTTGCGATATTGTAAAGTTGTTTTTTTTTTTAAACTCTATTTTTATTACAAATTTTTTGTTACCAAACAAAAAGAAAAAGAAACCACAGATACAAGTCATGGTACATAGTTGCATAGTTTGGAGAAACGCATCCTCGCAGCCATAATTGTAAACATGTACACCTCGTAGCAGTCTGTCTAATAATCATTAGCGTCTCACTTCCTCCCTATGATTACATATTAGAAGATCAACCTTGA
The DNA here is from genome assembly GCF_039654945.1 of Dendrobates tinctorius. Taxonomy (NCBI): domain Eukaryota; kingdom Metazoa; phylum Chordata; class Amphibia; order Anura; family Dendrobatidae; genus Dendrobates; species Dendrobates tinctorius. The sequence goes on along the minus strand of NW_027361687.1, from coordinate 55,261,103 downwards.
CCTTGTTGCCCTTATCCCTCCCCAACAATCTCTCCCACCCCCCAAAAACCCTAAAACCTTTTCCTCCCTTGCTTTGTAAAAAAAAACCTACTCGCTCACAGACCCTAAGACCTTCCGTCTTTGACTTTCTTTGGCTCACAGAAATCATTTGCTTCAGTTCAGGCTTAATATTCCCAGTGTTCCCCCCAAGGATTCCCTGTGTTACCACGTTGTGTCTCTGAAAGGACCAACTATGCGTTGTATTTCCTCCTTATTACAGTGCTCCACAATATAATGCCTCCATTTTGTAAAAAATCTAGATGTTTCGCAAGACTTCCTCTTCTCTGCCTCTAACCTCTCCATTAGCATTACATGTTTCAGGCGTCCCGAGAGTTCTTTTATGGTGGGCATGTCCTTCTGTAACCAGTTTTTTAATAATAGTTTTTTCATGAGCATTATGATTATGTGGACGACCTGCGGGGCCCCCCCCCCTACATGAGCATCGGGGGACCTTTCCCAGTGGTGAAATAAAACCAAATCTCTCGGGATTTCATCGCCCCAATCCCAAATGTTCTTTATATATTTTCTAACTGCACCCCACATGTCTGCCACCTGCTTGCAAATCAGCAGGCCATGAAGTAAGTCAGTATATGGGGTATTACATTTGGGACATTTCGTGAGTCTTTCTGGCTTATCAGAGCTCCTTGGAAACTGGAAGGCGTATATTGCCCTATGTATTATTTTGAATTGAGTTTCTCTCCAGCTTTCATTAATAAGGGACTGGCGAGCTTTAGTCCACCCCTTCCTTATTTTGTCTCCAATAGCCCTGTCCTCCAGTTGCGATTCCCATTTTTTATAGAAGGTATCTGGATGACTATCTAAAAGCACCCCTCTCATCGTGCTGTACAGCATTGAAATAGACGAGAAGTTTTTTGCTGCATCCACCATTCTATCGAACTCGTTGCATGTGAACTCCGCCTGCGTGTCTATTAAGTGGGACATGATATGATACCTAATCTGTTCAAATTGTACCGTTTGAAATTTTTGGAGATCAAATTTTTCTATTATTTAGTTTTTTCTTAGCCATCTATTCTCTGTAGGATGAGTCAAATGAGCTATCTCCTGTATACCCCTGTCTCTCCATTCCTTAAACAATTTATTCTCTACTCCCGGTAAAAATTCTATGTTATTCCACATTGGGAGGTATTTAGAAATTCGGAACGGAAGTTTGTATTTTTTTCTCACCGTCTTCCAGGTGGCAATAGTATCCCGAAATATCAAAGAATTTTTGATTTTGGCTGGAAGCATCTTTAGTCTTGCGTGCAACAAGAACCTAAGATCCCAAGGTTGGGCATAATCCCTCTCTATGGCATAGGCCGAATATTTACTCTCTCCATGCAACCAGTTTAAAAAATACCTTGTCAGGCACGCTATATTGTAGTTTCTAACACTTGATAAGTTTAAACCCCCTTCCATCTTTGGAGTCATCAACTTTTTGAGACTTATGCGTGGTTTTTTGTTTCTCCAAATAAATTTGGAGAACGCAGAATTCAAGGATTTTACATCATTGTGTTTCAGCAGGAGTGGGATCGTTTGAAGGTGGTACATTAGTTTTGAAGTACTCATCATTTTAATAAGCTGTATTCTCCCTGTCAAATTTAATGGCAGATCCTTCCACTTTACTAGATCATTTACTATATTTGCTATTAATGGAGGGTAGTTTAATTTGTATATAGATGATGGCTCCCCCCCTATTTTAATGCCTAGATATTTAATATAAGATTTCGCCATGCCCACCCCCAATTGAGCTCTATTTAATTTCTGTCTATTCGCCGCGTCCCACCTTCCCAGGGGAAGCAGTTCGGATTTAATCTTGTTAATTTTAAAACCCGCGTAGTCCCCATATGTATTGATCGTTTCTATAGCTGATTCCCCCTGCACAAAGGGATCCCTTAGGAAAAGCAAAATATCATCGGCAAAGAAAGTAGCGCGCACAGCCTCCCGACCGATCTGAATGCCAGGAAACCGCTGCGGGTCAGACAGCTCTCTCACCATAGGTTCCAGAGCTATATTGAATAGCAGAGGCGACAAAGGACACCCCTGCCTTGTCCCCCTGGACAGTGGGAATCTGTCCGAGAGGAAACCTGGAATGTAGATCTGGGCCTCCGGCTTTGAATATATCTCTGTGATGTAGGTCAAGAAGGAGCCGTCAAAACCCATTCTTGCCAATACCCTGAAAAGCCATTCCCACCTGACATTGTCAAATGCTTTTTCGGCATCGATTGTTAGTAGTGCTGGTTTTTCACTTGGAGTGGGATTGAGGTTTACCCTGTCCAAAACCAACATGACTTTTCTCATGTTGCTCGTTGCCGACCTACCCTTAACAAAGCCCGCCTGTGATTCAGAAATTAGGTGTGGTAATATTTCTGCCAATCTATCGGCCAGGATTTTAGACATTATTTTGTTATCTACATTTATTAAGGAAATGGGACGATATGATCCCGGCGACAGGGGATCCTTTCCTGGTTTTGGTAAAACTTTGATATATGCTAATTTGCTGGGCCTCGTCATGGGTTTCCCTTCTAGTATCCCGTTAAATAATTTTTCTAAAACAGGGGATGCTTCGTCCTGTAAAATCTTAAAAAATTCTCCCGAATAGCCATCAGGGCCCGGGGCTTTCCCATTCCCCAAGTTCCTAATTGTCTGTTTAATTTCTTCTTGTGTGATGGGTGTATTTAGGAATTGTTTTTGTTCATCTGATAACTTCGGGATGTCTGGTCGGTCGAGTAATGTAATCGTCGGTATTCCCCGATCCGCCTTATCCATATAAAGGTTCTTATAGTATTTTCCCAGAATACTGGCTATTTCTTTTGGTTTATTCTGTATGTTGCCATTTAGGTCTTTTAGATGGAAAGGGCCTTGCGCAAAGAATCTATTCCTGACCATAGAGGCCATCAGTTTTCCTGCTTTATTTCCATATCTATGGAATTTGGCCTCGCTAGATGATTTAAATAATTGTTCCCTCTTTGCCATCCAAGTATTAAATTCTCTTTGTTCCATTAACCAGTTATCCTTATTTAATTTGTTGGGGTGGCTTTGAAATAGGGTATAAGTCTGTCTGAGCCTGTTCGTGAGTGCTGTGTACTTTTCCTGTGTTTTTTTTTTTAAAGCTGACGTGTATGAAATTATTTTTCCCCTCATGACTACTTTAATTGTTTCCCATAGTAGGGGTGAGTTAGTCTCGTGTGCCCTATTGTCTTCTCTTATCTCTCCCCACCACTCCCTCAGTTTTAATTCGAAATCCTCGTTGTCATGTAAGTAACTAGGAAATCTCCATAGATAGTCTGTTCCTCTAGGGAACGTATCTGCCAGTTCTATTATCACAGGCGCATGATCCGATATCACCAGATCGTGTATTGTAGCCGACAGCAATTTGTTAAGGATAGGCGGGGAGACAAAGAAATGATCTATCCTTGACCACGCATCCCTGGCGGGTGAATAGAAAGTGAACTCCCTATCCTGTGGGTGCAGATATCTCCAAGTGTCAGTCAGGCCCGTGTTTTTTAGCAATGGGGGAATTACTTTATCTTGGCCTCTCAGTCCCGGTGTCCCCCGTGATTTGTTTTTTCTATCTTCTAAGATATTCACCACTGAATTAAAATCCCCCCCGATTATCAGATTCTGTGTGGGATCTTTCAATATTTCTTGTTCTAGATAATGATAGTATGTTTTGTTGTTTTCGTTGGGGGCATAAACATTCATTATTTTGTATGTGCTACCAGATGCCGTTATGGTGATCGAGTGTAGCCTCCCCTCATGGTCCGTTGTAGTGTTCACCATCTGGTGTTGGAAATTTTTATCTATTAAAATTAGTACTCCTGCCTTGTTATTAATAGCTGGGGACCCATATGTTTTGCCCACCCACAATTTTTCCATCCTCTTGAAGTCCGACAACTCCAAATGTGTCTCTTGTAATAGGGCTATATCTGGCTTAATACGTTTAAGATGTCTAAGAATCATTAGCCTCTTCTGTGGGGACCTCAGGCCCTTTACATTCCAAGTAACTATCCTCATAAATTTTTTATTTTTTTTTAGGTGGGCCAAGCGTAGGTGTCCTAATGACACCTAATACAGGGGCACGAGCATGGGAGCTGCCTATCCTGCTTTGAACATATGAGCCAATTGTCTGTCGCCTTGATAGCCTACGAGCGCCGTTTGCAAGTATCTTAACAGGAAAATCAAAACTACAGTTATACCCCCAACAAACCAATTGAACCAAAATTAACATTTTCACTGCCCCCTTATCCCCTAAGGAACCTGAAGAACGTCTCCAGGACCCTTGTCCAGATTGGCGTACCATTCTTGACTTCACTTCTTCCCCGCACATTTTCCTTCCCTTGCTCCCCTCCCCCCTTTCCTCTCTCCCATTATTGCGTGATCAGTTACAGTCAGACATATAGAATACAAATACCTCGGGCAGTCCGAGAGGTGGTCAGACCCCGGAAAGAGAAAAGAAAAAAACAACTATACATCAAAACCCCATTCTGTCCTCAGTAGCAACCCGTACACCGTTCTTCAAACCTTCCCGGATTGTTTGGACGTTCTCTGGGCCTTCGGTAGATCCGATGCTAGATTTGGGCTTCTATCCTCAGTGTATGTCGGCCAGCTCTTTAGATGATCTCTGGGACTGTTTGCGCTTCCCTGCGATCTTGCATCCTCTGTGTGGTCGACTCCCAGGGTCTTGAGATATTTCTCTGCCTCTTTGGGATTGTAAAATGAATGTGAAAAGCCATCTTGATGTCTAATGTAGAGGGTTGCCGGGTATCTCAATTGGAATCGCACATTGTTTTTATGTAATTCTGTGCATATCACACTGAAAGCTCTGCGTTGCCTGGTCACTTCTGCAGAAAAGTCTTCGAATAAGAGCACTTTTTCCCCCCTAATTTCAAGGGGTCGTCTAAGTCTTTTATAGGACTGAATGACATCATTTTTGTCTGAAAAGTTCAGGTATTTGGTAATGATTTGCCTAGGTCTTATCTGGTTACCCAATTCGGACGAGTTCTTTTGGGGACCAATGCGGTGTACTCTCTCTATTATCTTCCCCGCCTCGATCCCCAATGCCTCGGGGATCATATTTTCGCACAGATTTCTTAAGTCCTTTATGGGGAATTTTTCAGAGATTCCTATAATCCGGATATTGCTCCATCTGGATCTGTTTTCCAGATCATCAATTTTATCTCTCAAAATCAGATTTTCTTTAGATAGTCTAGATATTGTTGTCTGGTCATCATAAACAGTGTCTTCCAGTGTAGATACACGTGTCTCCACTGCGGAAACCTTCTCAGCAGTTTCATCCAGGTGCGTCTGCATGTCATGCAAAGCTGATCCTATGTAGTCCCTCAGCTTAGACGTGATCTCAGGCAGCAAATGTCCTGCCACCTCCCCTGCCAGCTATTTATAATCCATCTCCGGTATCTGCAGCCTAGGGGGGTCGCGCTCCTCATAGTCACCGCGTTCCTCCGTGGCAGTTGGGGATGCAGCGGCATATAGCGCGTCAGGGAGAGTGCATACCTTAGGGGTACCCTGGGTCTCCTTGGGCTTCCCGGTCGCGGTTTCCCCAGACTTGTGTGTCGCAGCCCTGCCGTCTCTCCTTCCTCCCTGCTCCCCTTTCCTCTCCATTTGCTTTGCAGCAGCTACTGCCGCTGCTGAGGTCGGCGCCGGCGCCATCTTGGAAGGCGCGCGTGTCTCCCTCCCTCGGCTTTGAGCTGCTCCTCTACCGCTGTTCCTGAGGACGTATCTGTCCATGCAGCGGTGCAGCAGGGCCGGACCTTCCTCTCCTCCCATTCCCGGTACTCCAGGGGTCTGATGTGCCGTGTAAATGCTGCCTTTTAGCAGGGGGTTGGGGAGCGCTGGAAGCCTTGCTCCTCACATGCGGGCGCCGGAACCGGAAGTCCTGTAAAGTTGTTTTGTTGTATAATGTGCAAAAGTAAATGCAACAAGTCCGGGTAAGCGAAAGTCTGAGGGACCAAAGGGAAGTGTGAGATCCGAAGGGGGTCTATGTGCGGAGAAGGTCTGGGAGACCGAGACGCCGACCATGACATGTAACTGAAAGAAAGGTAAAAGCGATGGAAGACGTGAGAAAGACAGCCGTCCTAGGTCAGGTCCCCGACACCACGGACACCCCTGAAGGAGGAAGGTGGACGCCGGAAATGATCTGGTAGGTGTGAGGCCTCGATCATGGCGTGCCGGACAGTGGAAGGTGACAGAAGGGGAGATGTTGTGAGTTCATTTTCCCCTTCACCGTCGATGTCTGATGAACTCCCTCTTCTGGTGAAGGAAGGTAGTGAGGCTGATTACCAAACACCTGATCTGGTAGATGATGACTGGGTAACAGAAACTGCTGACTGGATATAAGGCAGCCGACGCCCTTCTGAGACGCTGGTGATTTCTCTGCTGGACTCTTGGAGACCAGTCTGATTCCTGCTTTCCAAAGATAAGTTTTTGCTCTGCTATTGAACTTATTAGTTTTGTTTTGTTTACCTTGTTTTTTGGAGTTCAGCCATCCCCGGTTGGGGGTGTGCTGAGTTCCATTTTTGTCTCTGATCAGTTTGTCTCTTGCTCTGTCTTCAGAAATTACCTGAGTGCTGATATAGTCATTTTGAAGTCCTAGCGACTTCAGGGCCTGTTTTTCCTATCAGACGGTTGGGACATTTTTTGGTAGGGTTTTTTACGGATTGCAGACAGCAGCTTTTCTATCCTGTCCTTTTTAGTTAGCTTGGGCCCCATCGTTTGCTCAACCTATCTTTCTATCTGTGTTAGTGTTTTCATCTTGCTTCACCATCATTATATGTTGGGGGCTGCCTATTGCTTTGGGGTCTGCTCTGGGGCAGTTTAGATTTCCCCTTTCTTTCTTTAGGCCTATTTAGTTCTCCGGCTGTGATCGAGGGGTCTAGGGCATCGTAGGAACCCCCCACGGCTACTGTTAGTTGTTGTGGATAGGATCAGGGGTCTGCAATCCGATAGCTACCAACCTCTCCGGTTTTCTGGACTTAGCTTGTATTTTGGTTTTTTCCTCCTTCGGTGGCTCATTCATAACAGGGAGAGTAGGGGAAGGTACACACCATAGAGAGAATATGGGTGTACCTAGCCCAAGTTGAAAGACTTTGTCACGTGGCATGCGCGCTGGTGAGTAGCAGTAGGCTGCTCAGAGCATGGTGCTCCCAGTATGGTTCGGCCCCCGCGGGTAGTGGGTTTAGCCCAACAACTGGTCCGACAACAGAGTGTAGTTGAAGCTTCAGAATGACGAAGGCAGGGTTTACGATTGTCGAGGACAGCAATTGACAAAGGAAGGGAGAGTGTAGGGAAGGTGACCTGATGGATGGACAGACTTGTCAGAATAGAGAAAGGAAGGTTTGCACAGTTTAGACAGGTGTCAGTTACTACAGTGGGGAAACAGCTGAGAAAGTGTAGTGGACGTGCAGTACCTTGGGTTGACCACTAGAGGGCAGGGAGGAGTGTGAGCAAAGGACTTGACATCAGCTTAGGGCTTAGGAAACCATTGGTCATGGGGGGCGGAGTTACAGGGAAGCGGGAATGATATAAATTTGACAGGAGGGTTCCAGAAAGTTCCAGTCCCCAGGGGGAGCTCAAGTGACTGGAGGACTACGATAATTTGTGCACTGTGAGGAAAACCAAACCAGGGGGACTGAGGAGAGAGAAAGTCAGGAGGGTGGTCGTGACACAAGAGTACCGCAGTATAGACGAAGCACTGAGGTAAAGCATACCGTATTGAGGGAGAGACGTCTGATCAGTAGAAGTACTGTTGGTTTACGGGCCTAAGGCGGCCATAGTGACGGATCTGACTGGAGCGTCGAAGAGTGAAGAGGGGACGGTGCGTATATGTACGTCCCCGGTGTAAAGTACGGTGTGCGGGAAGCGGCCCTGGAAACGGAGGGCCGAGAAGTGAAGTGAATTGAAGTGCGGTGTACTTCGGAGGCCGTCAGGTGGACGGCAAGAGAATAAACTTGGACCTGTTGCACCCGACACTTGCCTCCATCATGTCTCTGTTACGTCTCTGCGCGGTAAGAGAGGGACCACCCCCCAGCCCAGCCCACCGACCCTACACGTACACCGCTGTACGGTGTGTGTATGTAAAATTGTCAAGCTCCTTGTTTTTGTATACGGACTGACACTCGCTGTATCTCTCTAGTTTTGAATGTAATCAAACAGCAGATATACGAAACTGTTTTAAAAATGGACAAAACTCTAAGGTGTAGGTCTGTAAGAACGGACAAACTCCTCCGCTTTTCCTTACAGAGTTACACACAGATTGTCAAGTTCCTTGCTTTTGTATACGGACTGACACTCACTGTATCTCTCTAGTTTTGAATGTAATCAAACAGCAGATATACGAAACTGTTTGAAAAACGGACAAAACTCTAAGGTGTAGGTCTGTAAGAACGTACAAACTCCTCGGCTTTTCCTTACAGAGTCACACACAGCTTCAATTTGGCCGTGATAACAGCCGGTACACGGTACTGTGTGAGGAGCGTACAGTGTGTGAAAAAATGAACGCTCAGTACCTCATCAGGACAAAACAATAAAATTTGGAATGCTTTTAAAAAAGCAGTTTGAACAGCAGTGTGCACACAGCAATGCAGGTAGCCTTAAAAGGCAGCCTAATCACCGCCAGCGCTGCTGCACAAAAGCAAAAATCTTCACCTTTCACTGCACACTAACTACAGTGAAAAGTGCTATCACAGCAGAAGCATTTTTTTTTTCTTTTGGCCTTCCATCGCTCTCCCTACAGAATCAGCAGCAGCAGCAGCTCTCCCTATTGTGAGATCAGCATAAGTAACATGGCGGTCAGCATGCACGCCCTGTTGTAGCCCCTGTGACGCCACACAAAGCAAGCCAATCACTTGCATGCCCTTCTCAAAGATGGTGGTGACCGCTGCCTATGTCATCACATTGCCCACAGTGTCCGTTCTTCCTGATTGGCTGAAAAAGGGCGCTAAAGCATCTTTTGAAACGCGACTTTGGTGCGATGGTCGCCAACCTCGTGGCCGATCTCACACTAAGGTCGGGTTTCGTTTCATGACTTTGGCGAAAGTCGGCGACTTTTGAATTTTTTCGACATGTTTCGCTCAACTCTATCCACATATCCAAAAATTAGGGCCTGACACCACCAAAGTAGCATCAATTTCACCAGAGTAAAAATAGTATAATATAGACAGACACGTTTTCCACTACAGCCAACCCATCAAATGGAGACCCAAGCAGGAGTGTTTCACATTTCCAAAACTTAGCGTTAACATCTGCAGCAGTAGGCATAGAAGCCACACTAAAGATATCACAGACTGCAGTTACCTGAGATCAGTGTAGCACACTAAAAACTACAACATGCCTAATCTGGACAGTCTGCGATTGGGGTGCAAAAGTCTTTGGAAATCGATTGTTCATCTTGATGAAAATTTGGCGGGGTACACTTTCAGGGGACAGCTGGCTGCACTTATCCGTCAGAACACCACTAGCAATGCTGAAGACTCATTCTGAGAGAACGCTAGCTGACGAGGATGATAAAACCTCCAAAGATGTGACAGTGGAGCTCAGAAAACTCATCCATTTTTAAAGACCAAAATGTAACAGGGTCCAGAACCTCCCTGATGGTATTGATATTCAGTTCTAGATACTCCTGCACCATCCTCTCCAGTTGTTCACCACACCACGTGTCAGATTTGCATTCTGGTCAGCTGGTGCACGAGCTGGTATAAAAAATGTGTCAAAGGACTCACAGAAATTTACTTCTGCCACTTACAATGCTGCTGCTAATGTTTTGACGTTGGCAAATTGACATGCCATAGGATGGAAGTCTAGAGCTTTGATGCACACTGTGTGCCTCACCACAGTCTTGGGGAAAACCTCTCTTAAGGTTGTGTAAAAGTCTGCTTCAAAACTCCAGCATTTGGGGGTCCATTTCCAGGGCGGGAAGCATATGGCAAAATTTAGCTATATGGGGATCATGTTGCAAGTAGCGCAGAAAGAAGGCACTCATATGTTGGGCACTTCTATGAGGTCTAAGCCTATGTTGTGTTGGTGCCTGCTTGTTTCCGCCATCCCCTCCCACAAACCACAGAGAGGGGATAATTATCCTTTTCATCTTCTGATAGTTACTCACTCATCACCTCTTCCTCCTCCTTTTGTACCTTAACTAACAGTTTGTCTGGTATTACCAGCCCTCCATGATCACAGTAATCCACCCTCCCTTGTCACCTGCCTGTGTGATGACAGTCTGGAACTTTTAGACATTGTTATCCCTTCCACATCCTCCTCTGCTTCCTCCTCTTCCTTTGAGACCACCATCTTCTCCCACAGGCTATTCAAAGTCTGCTCAGTGATGGTGATTCTGATGACAGCATTGTCAGCGATACCGTCTTAATAGCCATTTTGAAACTGTTCAGAAGGGTGCAGAGGTCTGTAATCTGTGCCCACTCCATAAACGTGATATGCCCCACATCTGTACTGCGTTGGCCCAGGCTATACAACATGACATACTATGTTAGCACTTGTTGCTGCTGCCACAGTCGCTGTGCAACATATGCAGAATGGAGTGCCACTTTGACAGCACATCTCATACCAACTTGTTAACTGGCATGGACAAAGACTTCTTTATCGATGCAAGTCAATGACCCAAGGGGTGTGAATGGCAGAAGTGAGCACACAGTTTCCTTGCTTTCTACAAAAATATTCAGAATTGAGAGTCCTCAGTGGTTGATACCTTATAATGGCTAACTGAAAAGATGGTAACACATTGCAAGCTTTCGAGACTATTCAGGTCTCTTCATCAGGCTGGACTAGTACAACATCTGTAGAGTCACTTATTTATGCACAACACAGCACAGAAAAAATGCAATAGATAAGACAAGTGATGTGAAGCAGAACTATCATTATGGGAGAGGGAGAAACATAAATATTGGACCAGTTCATAGACAAGGAGTCTGGATGTTTTATTGTCCTCTGATTGGAGTCTCCTAATGTGTTGTGATGCCCCCACAAGGTCTTAGGAGCAAATTCCTTAATTGATGTAAAAAGACATAAATCCATGTGACACATTCATTCCAGCATTGAGAGTGTCAAAGGTCATCATGAGCTTGAACTCCCAGACTCTCCTCTCTTTCTGAGATGTGAAGTTACTTTTCAATACCAGTAATTTCATATCCATGGTGTTATGATCAGGCATACAGAAATGTTTTGCCACAGGTAGATCCATTCTTTTTTCTCTTATTGTGTGACGATGAGAATTCATCCTTGTTCTAAGCTTTTGCCATTTCTCCCCCACATACAGACCCCCAGTTGGACATTTAGTACAAATAATTAAGTACACCACATTAGATGTGATGCAGCTGAAAGTACCTGGGATCTTGCAGTCCTGATGTGAGTTGGGGATCTTTATCTTGTCCGTGGTCATTATAAATGGACAGGTTTTACATTTTTTCTGGTTGCAAGGAAAGGTTCCTGCAGCTGTTGGAGAGGACAGGGAGCTTCTGACAATGATGCTTCTTAGATTTGGGGGCTGCCTAAAGCACAGTAGTGGGGGGTCTGGAAAAATGGATTGTAATCAGGTATCTTTTTGTAGTAAAGGTTGTAATTTCTATGCAGCTCCCCTTAGCACTTCCAGATTTGGGTTGTAGGTGACTACTAGAGGCACCCGGTTATTATCTTGTTTAGTTTTGTAATGTAACAGGTGATTCCTTGACATTTTGGTGGCTCTGGTAATTTGGTTTTCAATTGTTCTTGGATGGTAGCCCTGATTCAAAAAGGTCACCACAATTAAGGAATTTGCTCCTAAAGGGGCCTTTACACATAGCGATATCGCTAGCGATATTGCTAAAGCGTCACCGATTTTGTGACACAGCAGCGATATCGCTATGTGTGATACTTACCTCCGACCGGCTCCCCCGCTGTCTGTCGCTGATCGCGCGAGATCGTGCAGCTCCATTTCTCGTCGGGCGCTTCCTGCTGGGCTTCCTGCTGGAGCCGACGAGCGACGGGTGGACGGAGGACGTCAGGATCGCCGCGTCTGAAAGGTAAGTAACGACCGCTGCTGCGTCGCTACATCGCTGTGAGATCTGCCTGTGTGGCAGCTCACTAGCGACCATTTAGCGATGCACCAGCGATCCTGACCGGGTCGTATCATTGTCGGGATCGCTGGTGCATCGCTAAATGTAAGGGGGCCTTAAGACCTTGTGGGGGCATCACAACACATTAGGAGACTCCAATCAGAGGACAATAAAACATCCAGACTCCTTATCTATGAACTGGTCCAATATTTGTTTCTCCCTCTCTCATAATGATAGTTCTGCTTCACATCACTTGTCTTATCTATTGCATTTTTTCTGTGCTGTGTTGTGCATATATATGTGACTCTTCAGATTTTGTATTAGTCAATGCCTGATGAAGAGACCTGAGTAGTCTCGAAAGCTTGCATTGTGTTACCATCTTTTCAGTTATCCATTAAAAGTTATCAACCACTGAGGACTCTCAATTCTGAATATTTTTCTATCTACTGGCTAACACGGTACACAGATATACATCTTTCTTGCTTTCTACAGCAATTTTCCCTGTATCCAGGTTCAGCGGAGACAGACATTGCTCAAACTCAACTTGTAAAGCTGTCTATAACTCTTCAGCTGTATGACTGCGATCTCCAAAGCAAATAAATTTTAACACTGCCTGCTTGCGGTGAGCTTTGGCTGCACAGTACAAAGGTGGTGGGGATTCGCTCTCCACTGTTGGAACGTGTGTCTCATTAACACAGAGATTGAGGGGGTAGATATTGGTCCTAGAGGAGGAGGTAGAAGCCGTTGAGAAATTGTGAAATACAGAGGTTTGTCCTGCAAACCTTGAGGATTCCAAGACTTGTGGAGCATCCCCTTCCCCGATAACCCCACAGCTACCAGTCACCCAGTGCACACTCAGTGAGATGTAATGCCCTTGGCCATGCTTACTCATCCAAAAGTCTGTTGTGAAATGCACCCTGGCAGACGTAGATTTAGCCAATGAATGGATTATGTTATCTGCTACATCCTGGTGTAGCGCAGGCACAGCTGTTGTGAACACTTTTGACCTGGCTTCTGAGTTTGGGCTCCCTCTGGTGGTTGCCGCTGGTAATGGAGCTAGTCTAGCCGACAGACGTCAATCACCTGAGCAGGATGATTGGAGGTCAGGTGTTACAGACTGGGGAGATTTAAGTGAACAACCTTCCCTCAGCTCTTGACGGTGATTTTGTTTGCTTCCCGAGCATATTTTGAAGTCTGCATGTCTCCTGCTTCGTCCTGCATCTTTCAAGTAAGTTATTTGTCTTCTTGAATCTTTTTTTGCATTGAATCCATTTTTGCTTGTGTCTAATTTTTGCTTAGCTGGTGTGAGTTCAGCCTGGTTCCCTGAGTTCTGATTTAGTGGGGGAGAGGTCGTGTGGCCTCAGTATTTTTGCATATCAGACGTGTTGGATTCTTTTTAGGGTTTTTTGCGTGATTGCAGATAGAACGGGACAGGAAAGGATACTATCTAGTCAGTTTGGGCCCCATCATTTGCTTACTCTATTCTCTGCCTGTGTTTTGTGCTTCATCTTGTCTCACCGGCAATATATGTTCGGTGGCTATGTATTCCTTTGGGGTTCTACTCCGGGGCAGTTTAGCTTTCCCATTTCTCTCTTTAGGCTTAGTTAATTCTTTGGCTGTGCCGAGGCGTCTAGGGCATCGTAGATATGTCCCACGGCTAATTCTAGTTGTGTTGTCAGTTTAGGGGTCTGCAAAGTGAACAACCTTCCCTCAGCTCTTGCCGGTGATCTTGTTTGCTTCCTGAGCATATTTTGAAGTCTGCTTGTCTCCTGCTCCATCCTGCAGCTTTCAGATCAGTTATTTGTCTTCTTGAATCTTTTTTTGCATTAGATCCATTTTTGCTTGCTTCTGATTTTTGCTTAGCTGGTGTGAGTTCAGCCTGGTTCCCTGATGGGACCTGCGCTGGACTCTGTTTCATAAGCCACAGCATATGTTAGTCTTTTAGTAACCAGGTCACACCAGAGTTTAGTGGGAGAGTTTCTGTGGCCTCAGTATTTTTGCATATCAGACGTGTTGGATTTTTCTTAGGGTTTTTTACCTAATCATAACACACAGCTTTCTTAAGGAAGTAATAGCGACTGGGCAGCTGGTGCTGGGGAACTGCAACTGCCATCAGCTTTCGGAAGCCATCTGTATCTACCAGGCGGAAAGGCAGCATTTTCTTGGCCAACACATTGGAGATGGTGGTGTTCAACCTTTTAGCTTTATCATGTGTAAGAGGAAACAATCTTTTACGTGACAACTACTGTGGAACTGAGGGCTGGCTGCATTGCTGAGAGAGGTAGGAGTATGGTGAACTGGACAAACTGCTGGACCGTGAGTGAGGTGCAGGCGGAAATGTTACAGTGGATTGATAAAGTTGTGGTGTACTTGTTCTCTGAGATCAGTAAAAAACAGCAGGCATGTCCGCTTCTGTTTGAGATGACGGGCTCTCACTCAGCCTGACTGGAGTCGGTAAAAAACCGGAGATTCTGTGGTTGGAGACCTGTGTGACAATACTAGACATGGTAACAGAGGAGGTGTCATGACTCAGCTGTTGGGTGACCCAGGATCAGGGGATCCTTTCCTGTCCCTAACACTAGGGGGAAATCTAGCTCACCCTATTCCTAGGGATATTTCTGAAGGTGAAGATGCCGGGGCTGCCACCTATGCCTTATTCTTGAATCAGCTCTCCATCTGTTCTCTTCCCCACCCAGGGAAGAGGGGCGCTACGTTGCACCGCAGTACACCAACTCAACGGACAAGGCAACATGGGCAAGGGTAACTAAAAATACCAGGTATGCAAATATTCACTCACATATAACAGAGGAATGCACCGGGGAGTGGAGGATGGGGAAAAACAAAATAAGAGGAGGGAAGGGAATTGTCACACTTACAAAACCACGCAACAGTCACAGATAACTCCTCCAAACTCCTTTTCATGTAAACACCTCTCCTCCAAGCCATGCAGCATAAGCTAGCTCTGAAATGGGTTTCAATCAGGACCCTGATTATAAAAGGGATGGGAATCCTCAGAACGATCCCAATCCAATACCGCCAGGACTTTTGCCGGATCTAGGTGAAAATCGGTGGATGACAACACATATCCTAAGAAAGGGATCTCATCAAACCGAGAACATATATTTCTCGGGTTTGATATATAATTTATTGTCTCTGAGTATATGTAAGACCTGCCTGACATATAGCTGATGTGACTCAAGGTCAGGAGAATAAATTAATATGTTATTCAGATAGATAACGACAAATCTGCCTACCAGGTGCCTAAAGATGTAATATGCAAAGTGCTGAAAGATGGTGGGCGTGTTCGTCAACCCAAAAGGCATCACCAAGTTCTCATAGTGTCCCTCAGGCGTATTGAATGCTATTTTCCACTCATCCCCCTCTTTAATGCAAATAAGATAATACGCTTCCCTGAGGTCCAGTTTTGAAAAACCATTTTGCTCCTACAATGTGATTAAAGAGGTCTGGGATGAGAGGAAGCTGATATGGATCCCGAAGAGTGATTATATTGAGTTCATGGAAATTTAGGCATAACCCCCCATATTTTTTCTTTGCAAAACAGAACTCCATGGCAATGGGGGATGAGGATGGTCTGAAATGACCAGTTGCTAAACTTTATACGATATAGTCCTTTATGGTATGCCTTTCTGGAACACATATACCATACAGTAAGAGCACTTAGGCAGCTTAGCACCAGGAACAAGATTAACGTCGCAGTCATAAGGACGATGGGGAGGAAATTCTTGGCACCCCTGCTCTGACAACACATCCCCAAAACCAGATAGGTATTTCGGCACAGACTGGGTATCAACCCTAGCAAGCCAGGTGCCCAAGCAGTGTCCTTGACAATACTCACTCCACTTTACCACTTCCTGAGTCTGCCAATCTACTACAGGATTGTGCAGAGCGAGTCAAGGAAGTCCAAGAACCACAGAAGAGGCAGACACTCTAGCACATAGCAGTCTATTACCTCAAAGTGCATGGCCCCTACCTAAAGAGGTAAACCTCGTACTACTTGAGTAAAATACCCCTGTCTCAAAGGGGCACAGTCGATGGTGATTATGTGTTTGGATCTGGACAGAGTATATGGATTATGGATTGAGGCCTCAGACCTGAACGAACCTAGCGTCAATCAGTGCAATCCTATAAACACAAGGAAGCCTTATGCTGAGTATACAAAAAAACGAGTATCTGTATTTAAATATATGCATACAAAAAAATTAAAAAATGGGGGCAATACAAGTGAAAAAATTTGCTGCATAGAAAGAGTGTATAGTGATTCCATCAAGGGTTGAAAAATTCCATATATCATCATGGCTTGCCTATTGTTACAGAACATTAGTCTGAAGAGGTTATTTGTAGAAGCTGCCTGAGACCAATATACATTAATAAGTAAAATGAGCCACATACACAAAAAATAGAGTACGGTAGATAGGCTGTGTAGGCCTTATTGGTAGACATTAAGAGTCAATGTTGCTCTTGTATTCAATTTCTCTGTGTATACGGGGAATCTCCTAGGGTAAAGGTTTGGTAGTATAATAGCCTGAGTAATGCACTAATATATAAATAAAATTGACTTCAATAGTTCAAATATTGTTTTATCCTAGAGAGAGTGCTCAAAAAATGTAATAAAGTGCTTTTAGTGCATAAGCATAGTACATAATTAAATATAAAAGTATACTGCTGCAGTCAAAATTGATAGGCAAAATACCTTTAAACATATAGCAGCACACCATGGTAACATTTTAGCAGCACAATTACACTGAGAGTAGGCATACAAGATAAATAGCAGCACAATATGAGTTAAATAGGCAACGATAGCATAAACAACCTGTGGATGTAACATTGGGCCCCAGCACACGTTTTGCCTTAGAACCCCCCCCAAGAAGAAGCCAACGTGAAAAATGTTGGGCATTGCAGCAGATGATTTCGTCCTCTTGACTCTGTGAGTCTTTGGAATACACTTCTGATGCCCATGGCAAAGAATCTGTGAACAGCTCTGCAGACTCACCCATCTGTGGTTCCCTATAATCAGTTGGGTGGTTGGAGAATTGTGACACAGGAGGAAGCAAGGGGGTCCCACCTCTGTGGACGTTACTGAGTGTGATGCTGAGGTGGAGAAAGAGGAGGAGAGGCCACTTGAAGCCTCGCTTGCCATCCACTTGAGCACATGCTCTTACTGGCCCTCATCAACAAGGGTTACCGCTGTGTGGCTGTAATAACTTGCAGGAAAGGTGGGATGCAGTCACACACGTGGAGACAGCGCAAGGGTTAAACAGGTATATTTACAGGGGGATGTGCTCCACACAGGGAGTGAGGGATTGTAGGGTGATGGTGAGGAATGGGGCAGAACTGGAAGGTTGGCAGGGTAAGTGAGGGATGAACGAGAGTTCAGTAATAAAGAGGTTAAACTTATCAGACTGTAGTCTTCTGTCGTGAGGAAGTACAGGGTTCCAACGGTGGCACCGGCAACATCAGCACGAGTCATCTCATCACAGTCTCTGTCAGGCGGTAATCCAATGGTGGCACCGACAACAGCGGCACGAGCAGTCTCTCAAGTCTCTGTCCACGTTAAAGAAACAGAATCCAGGGAAAACAACACAATGCTGGGCAGTGAGCGGAGGTCCTGCTCTCACCACTCTTAGTCACAAGTCCACACTCAGAACGTGTCACAGCTGGGACTGTGCCGCACTCCTCGGTCAGTCCAGGTACTACTCTCTGGGGCTCAGATCTGTCACTGCGCATGCCGGACCTGCATGCACCAGCGACTGTCTCAGGTTTTTCAAGGGAGTTTCCTCCGGTCACGGAGGCTGACAGGTCCACGTTTATACAGAGGAAGCTCAACGCATACTGTCGGTCGGTCTCAGTCCTCAGCAGGAGGTCTCTTATGAGTATACGGTCACTCTTGGCCAGAGCGGGTGCAGTACTCACTGTCTCCTAGCATACGGCACCTGGCTTAGCTCCACACGCTTCGCTCTGCTGGCACAGCTCCACACACTCTGTTCTGCTGGCACGGCTCCGCACACTCCCGCTCTGCTGACACAGCTCTGCACACTCCGCTCTGCTGGCACAGGTAATTCCCCCAGCACCACAGCTCCTATTATGGGCATCAGCAGCACGGCCTGTCACAGGGCCAGCACTCTCTGGAGGGGAAAGCAGAGCATCCTCCAGGATCATAGAGAGCGTTGCTAGATCAGACTGGCTGAAACATAGAGAAGGTCACATGATCCGGGGTTCCAGGATTGCATAGAGGATTGCAGAATCAGACAGCACTGGAACATAGGAAAGGTCACATGATCAGGGGTTCCAGGATTACATAGACAATTGCAGAATCAGACAGCACTGGAACATAGGAAAGGTCACATGATCAGGGGTTCCAGGATTACATAGAGGATTGCAGAATCAGACAGCACTGGAACATAGGAAAGGTCACATGATCAGGGGTTCCAGGATTACAGAATTGCAGAATCAGAGCAGAGACGGATGGTTACCTAGCAACGGCGTGCAGCCATGAGGTAAGGCGCGCGTGCACACTGCTCCAGGCAACTTGCGGCATAACAGACATGGCGGACATGGCAGACGTGACACCACCATGACCTCGCTTTTCTCCAGTCATGTTGCTCAGATAGTGTGGTAGGAGCACACTATTAGCAACAAAAAATGGAATTGCACCAGCTCTGAACGCAGCTGAATTTCAGTAGCACTAAATGACAAGGTGAAATATGGCGTGCTGAATTATATTAGCAACAGAAGAAAGTATTTTTTTTAATGTGGATGGGGCCTGTATAGCAAAGAATATATGCTCCAAACAATATTAAACTGAGATTTCCCCTACTGTATCACGTTAGTAACAAAAGAAAGTATTTTTTTTAGTGTGGATGAGACGTGTATAACATAGAAGATATGCTCCAAACAATTTTTAACTGAGATCTCCCTTACTGTATCACATTAGTAACAGAAGTACGGTAAGTATTTTTTTTAGTGTGGATGAGGCCTGTATATGTTTGTCACAGAAAAACATATTTTTTTACTCTGCATGAGCTCTGCACACAGATGAACATCAGTGGCACTAAATTACAAGGTGACAAATGCCTTGCAGAATCATGTTAGCAACTGAAAAAAATTGATTTTGAAAGGTCTACTCATGCATGGAGCACTACAGAAGCAGTAAACAACACACTTCTATGAAACGTGCCCTACTGTCTTTGTCTCTGGACCTCACTAATAGCAAGCAAAAAAAAAATATGTTGGAAGGTCAATTTCACAACCACACAAGACACTAACTATCTAAACTATCTGACTTAGAAACAACCACTTAGCTAACTAGCTAAAATCTATAAACACCAAGGAGCAGCGTCAGGAGTAGCCTCTCTGCGCTATTATACTGACAAAATGGCGCTAAAACAAAATGTCCACTCTTTATATAGAATGGGATAAGTGATTTCAGCAGCCAATGGCACAAGCCGTTATGTCTGGACATTGTGGATGTTTCCTGAGCCCTGATTGGCTAGCCGCAATTGCAGACTGTGGTGTAGCGCATACTGAGTGGGTTGGGGGACACTTGCTTGGCAGCGGATTAACGTAGCCAGGCACGGTTTTTCACACAAAACAGTAAATACAGTTTATTTAAAACATCATAAACCTCACCGTAAGCCAGGTTGCACTTCCCCAGCTTACACACAGTCCATTACTTCATCACGTGTGGCTTTACAAAGCATTCACTAGTCACGCCAGACTCTCTCCAGTCACCGGGTGACCGCACAGTTCAGTAACAGAACATTGTCAATGCACAAAGTTCTTTCCCCATACCCGGGGTTACATCTCAGGAGCTCCTGCTCCACAGGCTAACTCCTCGTCAGTTCAAGGTCCTCAACAGGACAGCGTCTTTCTCAGTGTGGGGCAGTCCCAGGCTCCGCACACACATGTGGCCTGTCTGGGTGCTATACAGGACGCTCATCCAACACCCAGGCCACCAGGTCCAAGGTCTCACCACGTGCTCCTGGAATCCGATCCTACTCCCAGGATCTTCCAACACAGACCTTCCAGGACCTTGCACCCTGAACCATTCAGGTACACACACTCTTACCATGTGACCAGACCTCAGTCACATTATATGGTTGTAACCACCCCCATGGATGGGCGGTACATGTGTGGTTAGTCAATTCCCGCCCAGTTCTTTGACTAACCCTATAAGCCACCCTTATAAGTAATACACAAATACTTGTGGAACTATAAGTCCCAGCATAACCATGTCATTTTGGGCTTACAGCACAATGAACCTCTGTGACACATTCTGGCCATTTACAATAATACCGGTCCCTAATTTACCATCATAATTATGCCTTCAAATGCATCCTGGATCGCATACACAGAGCCCCCTAGCTGTAACAGAGGTTACTTCATCACAAGACATAAAGTTAGAAAAAACAATTTACAAGCACGCCGCTCCTCTGAGCTCTCCCCATACCCTCCCCTCATGAAACACATGCCCCCTGCTCACCATATACCACTATCCTAGTCGAAATGCTAAAAATACTTTTGTGGCAACGCAAATATTTTCTCGCACCTTTTACCGAAAGGTACTGATTTTTTCCGATTTAAAAAAAAATGCTTGTGTTTCCGATCATGAATCTAAATGTGCCATATTCATGCCGAATTTATGCTTGGCAATCATTTTCTGAACATATTCGCTCAGCTATACTCTTGGATCCTGGAGGACTAGTGATGTTTGCTGGTATGCTAATTATACATTGTCTCTGCCATACAGTTTGTTGGCATTAACAGAGGAGGAAAATCTATGCAAATAGATTACATAATCAAACAATGCGAGTTCATCTTATCAGCATTACCTGTAAATACTGAATGAAGAGCACTTGTTAATTATAAACAGAGGTTAAATGCCTCTTCATAGAGAGACAGAGAGAGACAGAGATTCAGCCAAAAACATCCAAAGGAATAGACATGGGATAGCAGCCAAGACATCATGTCTCCATCACGAGGGACACAGATTTATTATTCTACACTGTAGAATCTACAGGATGCCAGCTTAGGGGACTACAACCCTGGCTGTAAGAATACAGATCTGCTCCATTGACAACTGAGAATCCATGGATATGTTTGGATAAAACAAGGATTGGGACCTGCCGGTCATCTGGCTCCATGGAGATGTTTGGAGAAGTAAGGTTGTGACTCTCCGGTTAACTGGCCTTGTACCTGAAGGGACTGTCATCTTCCTACATTTGTTGTTACGTCCTGTCTGTGTGCGTGCCACAGGTGGGGTATTTGGCCTTGGAAATTCTGAAGTAACAGCTGCTATTATCCCGGTGAGTCAGTGGAAGGGTGAAACTCTGTAATGTGCACTGTCTTGGGTACTGTGCTGAGACTCTTTTATGTTTTATCTGCCTGTTTTGTGGTTCAATAATGCATTTCCACACGGTGTTACCCGCACCCTGTGTTTTCTGAGTAGTGTTATGACCACGTTAAAGGGAGAGCGGGCATTCGGTAGGAAGACCCCTGGTCCATGCGGTTTCAACTAGCAGATCGGGGCACCCGTCCACCCCCCCTCCGAGTCGCCCTACACAATATAGTTCCCGCTCTAATGAGTGTCAGATTCTTTAACGGCCCAAGCTAAGACTAGTACCTGTTCCTATTCTCCTGCTTTCCACTCTTAAGGTAAGACATGGCAGTGCTGCTGCACATTGGAGCCTGTCAGTCCACAATTGCTCAAACCCAAGTGTAAGGAGGAAGACTGGGCTGCGGGTACCTGTATTGAGCCGGGTCCGGAACTGTTGAGGCTGTGTCCTACGTTGCCCGGGGGGAAGGAATAGTGGACCAGACAGGTCCCATGACCCAGGAAAAGGGGGCATGTTTAAGCTGTAAACAGTGCTGAAAGGGCACGAAGTAGGAGTTAGTTTCCCGCCAGCAGATGCAGGCGTGCGGCGTGCTCTTCGGGGTGACAGACAGCGCAGAGATGAGCCGTGGCAGAGGTTAAGTGAGCACTCCAGACAGAGGGCTGTGCTCGTGCGGAGTAGTGTGTGCCAGGTGTGGGGTCCCAAGGTGCAGCACAGAGATTCCTGCAGTGCTCCCTACTTTGGCTGCACAGATTTATGGACTAGGTGCTCAACGGGTAAAACCGGTGACCGCCCATAGTCGCCAGAAGCTGGACCGTGATTCGCTGGATTCACCTAAGGACACCACACTGGCCTGTGCCGGTACTACAACTCCCATCAGACTCCATTCGAATGAGAAACAGAGAAAACCACAATAAGTGCCATTTGCATATCAGACTGTTGCGTTAACCCTCTGTTTACTCCCCTTGTTACTATCCATTGGCTAATGTTATTAGCTCCCTCTTATTAGACCATTGCCATCCATTTCTTTGTTAGCCAATTAACCCCTTACCTACAATGGACGTAATATTCCGTCCATGTGACCCTGGACCTAATTTCCATGGACGGAATATTACGTCATAGCGATCAGCGGCGCCCCCTGATTATCACAGCTGACACCCGGCACAATGTGTCAGGGGCGGTCATGGACCGCGCCCGACACGTTAACCCCTTGCACACCGCGATCAAACACGATCGCGGTGTACCAGGGGTTAAAGGGAAGCATTGGCAGGGAGGGGGCTCCCTCCGTGCTTCCCTGAGCCCCCCACAGCAGCGCAATGTGCAGCGCTGCTGCGGGGGCTCTTTCCCTGCAGGCCTCCGAATCCAAAATGGCAATGGGGACCTTTGGGGGCCTGCAGAGAGCTGGCTTCCTCAGTGCCTGCAAAACGCAGGCATGAGGAAAGCCTGTGCAGTGCCTGTGACAGATCGCTTATCTGTCACAGTGATCTGTGATGTGACAGATCAGCGATCTGTCACAGGACAGTGATGTCCCACCTGGGACAATGTAATAAAGTTTAAAAAAAAGTGTAAAAATAATTTTTAAAAAATCGCTAAATAAATTAAAAAAAAAAAATATTCCCAAATAAATTCATTTTTTGGAAATAAAAAAACCCCTTAAAAAATAAAAATAAAAAACGAAGGAAAAAATGATTTATTATCATACCGCCGAACAATAAATGCAATAACGCACGATCAGAAAGACGCATATAAATATCCATGGTACCGCTGAAAACGTCATCTTGTCCCGCAAAAAACGAGCTGCCATACAGCATCATCAGCAAAAAAATTAAAAAGTTATAGCTTGCAGAATAAAGCGATGCAAAAATAATTATGTTGTATATAAAATTGTTTTAATTGCATAAAACCGACAAAGCATAAAATAAAAAAACGACCTAAATGAGGTATCACTGTAACCGTACTGACCCGAAGAATAAAAGCGCTTTATCAATTTTACCGCAGGCGGAACGGTGTAAATGCACTCCCCCAAAAGAAATTCATGAAACGCTGGTTTTTGTTCATTCTGCGTCCCAAAAATCGGAATAAAAAGCGATCAAAAGATGTCACATGCCTGACCATGATACCAATAAAAGCGTCAACTCGTCCTGCAAAAAATAAGACCTCACATGACTCGGTGGGTCAAAATATGGAAAAATTATAGCTCTCAATATGTGGTGATGCAAAAAGTATTTTTACAATAAAAAGTGTCTTTTAGCGTGCAACAGCTGCCAAAAATAAAAACCGCCATAAATAGTAAATCAAACCCCCCGTTATCATCCCCTTAGTTAGGGAAAAATAATAAAATTTAAAAAATGTATTTATTTCCATTTTCCCATTAGGGTTAGGGTTAGGGCTAGGGCTAGGGTTAGGGCTAGGGCTAGAGTTAGGGCTGAGATTAGGGTTAGGGGTGTGTTGGGGTTAGGGTTGGAGTTATAATTGGGGGGTTTCCACTGTTTGGGCACATCAGGTGCTCTCCAAATGCAACATGGCGTCTGATCTCAATTCCAGCCAATTCTGCGTTGAAAAAGTCAAATGGTGCTCCTTCCCTTCCAAGCTCTGCCATGCACCCAAACAGTGGTTTACCCCCACATATAGGGTATCAGCCTACTCAGGACAAATTGCAAATCAACTATTGGGGTCCAATTTCTCCTGTTACCCTTAGGAAAATAAAAAATTGGGGGCAAAAATATCATTTTTGTGGAAAAAAATGATTTTTTTATTTTCTCGCCCGGGCGTTATAAACTTCTGTGAAGCACTTGGGGGTTCAAAGTGCTCACCACACATCTAGATGGGGTATCAGCGTACTCAGGACAAATTGCACAATAACTTTTAGGGTCCTGTTACCCTTGGAAAAATAAAAATTGAGGGTGAAAAGATCAGTTTTGTGGAAAAAAAAAAGATTTTTTAATTGAACGGCTGTACGTTATAAACTTCTGTGAAGCCCTTGGGGGTTCAAAGTTCCCACCACTCATCTAGATAAGTTTCTTGGGGGGTCTAGTTTCCAAAATGGTGTCATTTGTGGGGGGTTTCCACTGTTTTGGTACATCAGGGGTTTTCCAATCGCGACATTGTGTCCGATCTCAATTCCAGCCAAAAAAGTCAAATGGAGCTGCTTCCCTTCTGAGCTCTGCCATGTGCCCAAATAGTCGTTTACACCCACATATGGGGTATCAGCGTACTCAGGACAAATTGTAAAATAACTTTTAGGGGCCTGTTACCCTTGGTAAAATAAAAATTGGGGGTGGAAAGATAATTTTTGTGGAAAAAATATAATTTTTTAATTGTACCGCTGTACGTTATAAACTTCTGTGAAACCCTTGTGGGTTCAAAGTTCTCACCACATATCCAGATAAGTTCCTTGGGGGGTCTAGTTTCCAAAATGGTGTCACTTGTGGGGGGTTTCCACTGTTTAGGTACATCAGGGGCTCTCGAAACGTGACATGGCGTCCTATCTGAATTCCAGCCAATTTTGCATTGAAAAAGTCAAACGGCGCTCCTTCCCTTCTGAGCTCTGCCATGCTCCGAAACATTGGTCCACCCCCACATATCAGGTATCAGCGTACTCAGGACAAACTTCACAATAACTTTTGCAGTCCAATTTCTTCTGTTACCCTCGGTAAAATAAAAAAAATTGAACCTGAAGTATTTTTTTTGTGAAAAAAAGTTAAATGTTCATTTTTTTTTTTTTTTTTTTAAATATTCAAAAAAATTCCTGTGACGCACCTGAAGGGTTAATAAACTTCTTGAATGTGGTTTTGAGCACCTTAGGGGGTGCAGTTTTTAGAATCGTGTCACTTTTGGGTATTTTCTATCATATAGACCCCTCAAAGTGGCTTCAAATGTGATGTGGTCCGTAAAAATAAAATGGTGTTGCAAAAATGAGAAATCGCTGGTCAACTTTTAACCCTTATAACTTCCTAAAAAAAAAAATTTTGGTTCCAAAATTGTGCTGATGTAAAGTAAACATGTGGGAAATGTTATTTATTAAGTTTTTTGTGTGCTGTATCTCTGTGATTTAAGGGCACAAAAATTCAAAGTTGGAAAATTGCAAAATTTTAAAAATTTTCGCCAAATTTCCGTTTTTTTCACAAATAAACGCAAGTTATGTGAATGAAATTTTACCACTATCATGAAGTACAATATGTCACGAGAAAACAATGTCAGAATCACCAGGATCCATGGAAGCGTTTCAGAGTTATTACCTCATAAAGGGACAGTGGTCAAAATTGTAAAAATTGGCCTGGGAGTTAACGTGCAAACCACCCTTGGTAGTGAAGGGGTTAAACAACCTTGTTTTACAGCCTTGTTCTGCAATCCCTGCATTGGTTCATTCCCGCACCTGCTTACACAGGGGTGCACATATAGTGCAGGGACAATACAAAACACAATTCCAACATTCAACATTCATACAGCAAACATAAAAAGTATTAACACCCCTACACAAATATGGACTTAAATCTGTAGCTCACACTGTAGCCCAATATTCTCATAATGTTTTTCCTAATGCCATAGTTTCTCAGGTACGTCCAGCAGAGACTGAAATTTAGTTTTCTGCAATCAGTAATTTTTGAAGACTTCTTTGTGGCACTTCTTTGTCTTTGAGAACTGTTCAATGCCTCCATGCTAGCTCTTTTAATGTCTCATTAAACATAGGACTTTTGCATGCTATGTGGTTTCAGCCACGCACTGAGTCACTTTCTTCTAGTAGCTCTTTATATAGCTTCCTTTTATTTTTTGATACGACAGACAATTTACTGACAAAAGTTCATAGAATCATAGAATGGTAGAGTTGGAAGGGACCTCCTGGGCCATCTGGTCCAACCCCCTGCTCAAAGCAGGATTCGCTAAATCATCCCAGTTAGATGTCTGTCCAGCCTCTGAAGACTTCCATTGAAGGAGAACTCACCACTTCTCGTGGCAGCCTGTTCCACTCATTGATCACTCTAACCGTCAAAAAGTTTTTTCTAATGTCTAATCTGTGTCTCCTCCCATTCAGTTTCATCCCATTGCTTCTTTTTTGCTGCTGCATCACACTGTTTACTCATACTATATATAGAAATGAGCGGATGGATTAGAGGGATTCTGGTCCAGTGCCCAAGTCTGTGGTAACTGGAAGCTAGACAGGAGGCCTTAAAATCTTTTACCTTCGGACGTGCTTCATGCGGCATTTGATTACATGGCTTGGTTGACATTATTTATGCATCGCATTGCACAGGTGACATCAGTCAAGCCCTGACAAATCAACTATCCGGATGGGGATGCCAGAAGTAAGAGATTTTGGGTACTCTCGTTTAGCTACCAGCTACCACTGACCTGGACTCTTTACTGTCCCGCGAATCGATCTGCTCATCTCAAATAACATACAGACAATTACAAGAGCCCAGGTCAATAGTACCTTGCAGGTAGATGGGAGGCCCGCAAATCTCTTACTTTCCGACGTGCCCAATGCGGCACTTGATTACCATGGCTCACGTGATATCATCTGTGCATCACCTTCAAAAGATGACGTCAAGCAAGACCTAACAAGTAAAATGCCTCACCAGGGACGCTGGAACTAAGATTCGCGGGACTCCCATCTAGCTGCCGGGTACCACTGTCTTAGATGCTTGATCGGAGTCCCACGAATCGATCCACTCATCACAAATTACATGCAGAGAATTACAAGAGAGACAACAGTAAGTGGATTTACAAAGGCAAACAGCCATACTGGATTGCCCCCTTAGAGACTGACTCTAAAATGTTCATGTTTGGTTTTCACATTCAATAACTTTGCTCCAAAAATAAGCAGCTAGACATGACTAACTTGTTTAGAAACTTTTGTAAATTCTATAAATTTGATGAAAACAGATAGAAATAATTGTCAAACTGCGATGACTGTCAGGAGACCTACAATTAGCATTTTGTTAATACTCAAGTGACTCTGAGATATTTGTGCTACCTTAAATATATAGAACATTAATATTAGTATGTCATCACAGAGCACAAGCTTCTTTATACTAAGAGGCAGCAGTCATGTTAAATCAATGAAATAAAAGCAACCGCAAAGAATTTCTTTAAAAATAAAAAAAACTCTCAAGTTTTTATTTCTAGAAGTTATTATCACTACAGTACTACTATAATAGTGGACTAATAATCAGATGGTTTTAAGGTAGGTAGAAGCCGGTGACATTAATATTAGATCTGCAGGGATCTGAACTGTTGCATTCAGTTGGTCATTTTTTATTTTTATTGTCGTAGCCATGTTATGACTTTTTTTCTGAAATACATTTTCTGTGGGAAAATATATATAGGTAGCTTTGACTATATTTCATGAGGAAAATGCAATAAATCTCTAAAGCAATGTTACTCGCCAATCATCAAATCATAAAACTTAATATTGGATTTTTTGTGATTTCCTCTTTTGATGTTTTACTTTATTTATTGTGTTGGAGTGGAATAGCAGAGAGCTTGAACTAAAGACTACAGCAAATTTGTCCGATGTATTTATTAAAACTTTTTTAGCAATGTCTTCTTTTCTAATATCATTATCTTTAATTAAAAATAAAAGAAGTATTCTAGGAATTTTCACACTGGCCACTGGCATTTTTTAAACTCATGATTTCTGTAATTTCAGAAAGAGTTTTCAGCAGTCTCATTATCATCAGAGGCCAGACTACAATGATTGATTACACCCCTATGTATAGCTGATAGCCGAGGTTCCATTGCTCACAACGGCTGATCTCCCAGCTCCCCTTTCTTTCACAATGACATTTCACACGTTCACTAGATGCTTCAGAGAGGGTCAGTCTGTTCAATGCTGCTAATGTACATGTATTGTTTCCTCAAGCAACAAGAAGTTAAAGTCTTAAAAAGACCCAATGGCCTGTGTGAATATTGCAAATTTTTTATTTTTTTATTTTAATACAGATTGTGGTATATACTAAAAAAAAAAATGCCAATTTAAAAAATACCTGATTCAATCAATGGATCATTTTCTCCTGTAATCTCAATAAAATTTTTATGTAGGATTTTTTATGGCATTGTACTTTTGTTTGGGGCTTCCTAAGAATAGTTCATTTTATCATGTGATGTCCTGAAAAGCGGGAATAAATTTCAAAGTGTGGCAAAATAGCGGAAAAAACGCAATTCTACAATTTTTTTTTTGGGGGGGGGGGTTAATTGTAGCATTAGTTTTATGGTAAAAATCAGCTGCCTATATGATTTTCCAGGTAAGTGTGATCACACTGATACCAAACATGTATACTTTTTATTTTAGTTAAGTAATGGAAAAAAAATCAGGAATTTGTAAAAAAAAAAAAAAAAAATTGGCTTCTGTCACCATTTTTCAAGAGCTGTAACATTTTCAATTTTGAGGGTAATGGGTTGGTGTTGTTTAACCTCCCAAGTCAATGATTTTATTGCTATTGCTTTAGGGTAGATGCAATGCTTTGATCACCTGAATTTTTTTGTGTTGTCTTCCTTCTTGCATCTTGCATCGTCCTACACAATACTTGAAAGGGGTGAGTGTGAGTCTATATTCGTTCAGGAGATAACTTAACCCCTTACTGACCGGCCACATTTTTAAAATCTGACCAGTGTCACTTTATGTGGTAATATCTCTGGAATGCTTCAACATATCCCAGTGATTTTTTAGTGTTTTTTCGTAACACATTATATTTTATGATGATGGTAAATTTTTGTCAATATTTTCTGCTTTAATTTGTACAAATATCAGAAATTCTGCAAAAAATTCAAAAAATCTGCAATTTTCAAAACTTGAATGATTATCCCTTTAATTCAGATAGTCATAGCATAGAAAAACCTTAATATACAACATTTCCCTGATGTTTGCTTTACATCAGCACCATTTGTAAAATGTTATTTTATATTGTTCGCATTTTAGAAGAATTAAAAATGTAGCAGTAAATTTTCATTTTTTCAAGGAAATTTTGAAAGCTTATTTTTTTAGGGACCTATTAAGTTTTGAAGTGAATTTGGGGGTCCTACATGTTGGAAAAATCCCCAAAATGATACCATTTTAAAAACAGCACCCTCCAACATATTGAAAAATGCTGCCAGGTAGTTTATTAACCCTTCGGGTGATTTTCAAGAAATAATAGAAAGTGGCATAGCAGGAATGAAGAAATGTATTTTTTCCATCTAAATGTTGATAACTTCTGAACAGGCCACTATAGCCGGAAGACTTTCAGAGCATTATTCAGCCATAAAGTGCCATGGCAAACATCAGAACCACACGATCAAGAGCTCAGTGTGCCGATGGGGTAAAAGAGGGAGCCCCCACACTTTGTTAACCATCTATATGCTGTAGTCCTTATTGAGAGAAGCATTTAAAACAACTATAAGCGACTATAGTCGGTACCAACAATGGTCATGGTTAAAGCAGCAAGTTGTTAGCTATAGTGTACAGCTGATAGCTGCTGGATTGTCACCCGCCGGGGGATGTTAGTGTGTCATATTGTAGGTCAGTAAAAAGATGTATTGGTGGTCACTATCGTTTCCCATTTTTCCACAATGTGCTCACAAATGCATCAAAAAACCATCTCAAACTAACATAACTCTGGTTAGAATTATTGTAGGATGAAATTTTTTTGGGCTTTCCTGCTCCTTGCATCGTCCTACACAATATTTGAAAGGTTAAAGTGTGAGTCTTTATTAGTTCAGGAGATAACTTGAAATGTTTCCCATTTTTCCACAATGTGTTCACATATAAAGACATTTATTGATTGGATTACATACAAAATATGTTTTTTTATTATTTCTTGTTTGGTTCAGCGGAGACAGACATTGCTCAAACTCAACTTGTAAAGCTGTCTATAACTCTTCAGCTGTATGACTGCGATCTCCAAAGCAAATAAATTTTAACACTGCCTGCTTGCGGTGAGCTTTGGCTGCACAGTACAAAGGTGGTGGGGATTCGCTCTCCACTGTTGGAACGTGTGTCTCATTAACACAGAGATTGAGGGGGTAGATATTGGTCCTAGAGGAGGAGGTAGAAGCCGTTGAGAAATTGTGAAATACAGAGGTTTGTCCTGCAAACCTTGAGGATTCCAAGACTTGTGGAGCATCCCCTTCCCCGATAACCCCACAGCTACCAGTCACCCAGTGCACACTCAGTGAGATGTAATGCCCTTGGCCATGCTTACTCATCCAAAAGTCTGTTGTGAAATGCACCCTGGCAGACGTAGATTTAGCCAATGAATGGATTATGTTATCTGCTACATCCTGGTGTAGCGCAGGCACAGCTGTTGTGAACACTTTTGACCTGGCTTCTGAGTTTGGGCTCCCTCTGGTGGTTGCCGCTGGTAATGGAGCTAGTCTAGCCGACAGACGTCAATCACCTGAGCAGGATGATTGGAGGTCAGGTGTTACAGACTGGGGAGATTTAAGTGAACAACCTTCCCTCAGCTCTTGACGGTGATTTTGTTTGCTTCCCGAGCATATTTTGAAGTCTGCATGTCTCCTGCTTCGTCCTGCATCTTTCAAGTAAGTTATTTGTCTTCTTGAATCTTTTTTTGCATTGAATCCATTTTTGCTTGTGTCTAATTTTTGCTTAGCTGGTGTGAGTTCAGCCTGGTTCCCTGAGTTCTGATTTAGTGGGGGAGAGGTCGTGTGGCCTCAGTATTTTTGCATATCAGACGTGTTGGATTCTTTTTAGGGTTTTTTGCGTGATTGCAGATAGAACGGGACAGGAAAGGATACTATCTAGTCAGTTTGGGCCCCATCATTTGCTTACTCTATTCTCTGCCTGTGTTTTGTGCTTCATCTTGTCTCACCGGCAATATATGTTCGGTGGCTATGTATTCCTTTGGGGTTCTACTCCGGGGCAGTTTAGCTTTCCCATTTCTCTCTTTAGGCTTAGTTAATTCTTTGGCTGTGCCGAGGCGTCTAGGGCATCGTAGATATGTCCCACGGCTAATTCTAGTTGTGTTGTCAGTTTAGGGGTCTGCAAAGTGAACAACCTTCCCTCAGCTCTTGCCGGTGATTTTGTTTGCTTCCTGAGCATATTTTGAAGTCTGCTTGTCTCCTGCTCCATCCTGCAGCTTTCAGATCAGTTATTTGTCTTCTTGAATCTTTTTTTGCATTAGATCCATTTTTGCTTGCTTCTGATTTTTGCTTAGCTGGTGTGAGTTCAGCCTGGTTCCCTGATGGGACCTGCGCTGGACTCTGTTTCATAAGCCACAGCATATGTTAGTCTTTTAGTAACCAGGTCACACCAGAGTTTAGTGGGAGAGTTTCTGTGGCCTCAGTATTTTTGCATATCAGACGTGTTGGATTTTTCTTAGGGTTTTTTACCTAATCATAACACACAGCTTTCTTAAGGAAGTAATAGCGACTGGGCAGCTGGTGCTGGGGAACTGCAACTGCCATCAGCTTTCGGAATCCATCTGTATCTACCAGGCGGAAAGGCAGCATTTTCTTGGCCAACACATTGGAGATGGTGGTGTTCAACCTTTTAGCTTTATCATGTGTAGGAGGAAACAATCTTTTACGTGACAACTACTGTGGAACTGAGGGCTGGCTGCATTGCTGAGAGAGGTAGGAGTATGGTGAACTGGACAAACTGCTGGACCGTGAGTGAGGTGCAGGCGGAAATGTTACAGTGGATTGATAAAGTTGTGGTGTACTTGTTCTCTGAGATCAGTAAAAAACAGCAGGCATGTCCGCTTCTGTTTGAGATGACGGGCTCTCACTCAGCCTGACTGGAGTCGGTAAAAAAACGGAGATTCTGTGGTTGGAGACCTGTGTGACAATACTAGACATGGTAACAGAGGAGGTGTCATGACTCAGCTGTTGGGTGACCCAGGATCAGGGGATCCTTTCCTGTCCCTAACACTAGGGGGAAATCTAGCTCACCCTATTCCTAGGGATATTTCTGAAGGTGAAGATGCCGGGGCTGCCACCTATGCCTTATTCTTGAATCAGCTCTCCATCTGTTCTCTTCCCCACCCAGGGAAGAGGGGCGCTACGTTGCACCGCAGTACACCAACTCAACGGACAAGGCAACATGGGCAAGGGTAACTAAAAATACCAGGTATGCAAATATTCACTCACATATAACAGAGGAATGCACCGGGGAGTGGAGGATGGGGAAAAACAAAATAAGAGGAGGGAAGGGAATTGTCACACTTACAAAACCACGCAACAGTCACAGATAACTCCTCCAAACTCCTTTTCATGTAAACACCTCTCCTCCAAGCCATGCAGCATAAGCTAGCTCTGAAATGGGTTTCAATCAGGACCCTGATTATAAAAGGGATGGGAATCCTCAGAACGATCCCAATCCAATACCGCCAGGACTTTTGCCGGATCTAGGTGAAAATCGGTGGATGACAACACATATCCTAAGAAAGGGATCTCATCAAACCGAGAACATATATTTCTCGGGTTTGATATATAATTTATTGTCTCTGAGTATATGTAAGACCTGCCTGACATATAGCTGATGTGACTCAAGGTCAGGAGAATAAATTAATATGTTATTCAGATAGATAACGACAAATCTGCCTACCAGGTGCCTAAAGATGTAATATGCAAAGTGCTGAAAGATGGTGGGCGTGTTCGTCAACCCAAAAGGCATCACCAAGTTCTCATAGTGTCCCTCAGGCGTATTGAATGCTATTTTCCACTCATCCCCCTCTTTAATGCAAATAAGATAATACGCTTCCCTGAGGTCCAGTTTTGAAAAACCATTTTGCTCCTACAATGTGATTAAAGAGGTCTGGGATGAGAGGAAGCTGATATGGATCCCGAAGAGTGATTATATTGAGTTCATGGAAATTTAGGCATAACCCCCCATATTTTTTCTTTGCAAAACAGAACTCCATGGCAATGGGGGATGAGGATGGTCTGAAATGACCAGTTGCTAAACTTTATACGATATAGTCCTTTATGGTATGCCTTTCTGGAACACATATACCATACAGTAAGAGCACTTAGGCAGCTTAGCACCAGGAACAAGATTAACGTCGCAGTCATAAGGACGATGGGGAGGAAATTCTTGGCACCCCTGCTCTGACAACACATCCCCAAAACCAGATAGGTATTTCGGCACAGACTGGGTATCAACCCTAGCAAGCCAGGTGCCCAAGCAGTGTCCTTGACAATACTCACTCCACTTTACCACTTCCTGAGTCTGCCAATCTACTACAGGATTGTGCAGAGCGAGTCAAGGAAGTCCAAGAACCACAGAAGAGGCAGACACTCTAGCACATAGCAGTCTATTACCTCAAAGTGCATGGCCCCTACCTAAAGAGGTAAACCTCGTACTACTTGAGTAAAATACCCCTGTCTCAAAGGGGCACAGTCGATGGTGATTATGTGTTTGGATCTGGACAGAGTATATGGATTATGGATTGAGGCCTCAGACCTGAACGAACCTAGCGTCAATCAGTGCAATCCTATAAACACAAGGAAGCCTTATGCTGAGTATACAAAAAAACGAGTATCTGTATTTAAATATATGCATACAAAAAAATTAAAAAATGGGGGCAATACAAGTGAAAAAATTTGCTGCATAGAAAGAGTGTATACTGATTCCATCAAGGGTTGAAAAATTCCATATATCATCATGGCTTGCCTATTGTTACAGAACATTAGTCTGAAGAGGTTATTTGTAGAAGCTGCCTGAGACCAATATACATTAATAAGTAAAATGAGCCACATACACAAAAAATAGAGTACGGTAGATAGGCTGTGTAGGCCTTATTGGTAGACATTAAGAGTCAATGTTGCTCTTGTATTCAATTTCTCTGTGTATACGGGGAATCTCCTAGGGTAAAGGTTTGGTAGTATAATAGCCTGAGTAATGCACTAATATATAAATAAAATTGACTTCAATAGTTCAAATATTGTTTTATCCTAGAGAGAGTGCTCAAAAAATGTAATAAAGTGCTTTTAGTGCATAAGCATAGTACATAATTAAATATAAAAGTATACTGCTGCAGTCAAAATTGATAGGCAAAATACCTTTAAACATATAGCAGCACACCATGGTAACATTTTAGCAGCACAATTACACTGAGAGTAGGCATACAAGATAAATAGCAGCACAATATGAGTTAAATAGGCAACGATAGCATATACAACCTGTGGATGTAACATTGGGCACCAGCACACGTTTTGCCTTAGAACCCCCCCAAGAAGAAGCCAACGTGAAAAATGTTGGGCATTGCAGCAGATGATTTCGTCCTCTTGACTCTGTGAGTCTTTGGAATACACTTCTGATGCCCATGGCAAAGAATCTGTGAACAGCTCTGCAGACTCACCCATCTGTGGTTCCCTATAATCAGTTGGGTGGTTGGAGAATTGTGACACAGGAGGAAGCAAGGGGGTCCCACCTCTGTGGACGTTACTGAGTGTGATGCTGAGGTGGAGAAAGAGGAGGAGAGGCCACTTGAAGCCTCGCTTGCCATCCACTTGAGCACATGCTCTTACTTGCCCTCATCAACAAGGGTTACCGCTGTGTGGCTGTAATAACTTGCAGGAAAGGTGGGATGCAGTCACACACGTGGAGACAGCGCAAGGGTTAAACAGGTATATTTACAGGGGGATGTGCTCCACACAGGGAGTGAGGGATTGTAGGGTGATGGTGAGGAATGGGGCAGAACTGGAAGGTTGGCAGGGTAAGTGAGGGATGAACGAGAGTTCAGTAATAAAGAGGTTAAACTTATCAGACTGTAGTCTTCTGTCGTGAGGAAGTACAGGGTTCCAACGGTGGCACCGGCAACATCAGCACGAGTCTTCTCATCACAGTCTCTGTCAGGCGGTAATCCAATGGTGGCACCGACAACAGCGGCACGAGCAGTCTCTCAAGTCTCTGTCCACGTTAAAGAAACAGAATCCAGGGAAAACAACACAATGCTGGGCAGTGAGCGGAGGTCCTGCTCTCACCACTCTTAGTCACAAGTCCACACTCAGAACGTGTCACAGCTGGGACTGTGCCGCACTCCTCGGTCAGTCCAGGTACTACTCTCTGGGGCTCAGATCTGTCACTGCGCATGCCGGACCTGCATGCACCAGCGACTGTCTCAGGTTTTTCAAGGGAGTTTCCTCCGGTCACGGAGGCTGACAGGTCCACGTTTATACAGAGGAAGCTCAACGCATACTGTCGGTCGGTCTCAGTCCTCAGCAGGAGGTCTCTTATGAGTATACGGTCACTCTTGGCCAGAGCGGGTGCAGTACTCACTGTCTCCTAGCATACGGCACCTGGCTTAGCTCCACACGCTTCGCTCTGCTGGCACAGCTCCACACACTCTGTTCTGCTGGCACGGCTCCGCACACTCCCGCTCTGCTGACACAGCTCTGCACACTCCGCTCTGCTGGCACAGGTAATTCCCCCAGCACCACAGCTCCTATTATGGGCATCAGCAGCATGGCCTGTCACAGGGCCAGCACTCTCTGGAGGGGAAAGCAGAGCATCCTCCAGGATCATAGAGAGCGTTGCTAGATCAGACTGGCTGAAACATAGAGAAGGTCACATGATCCGGGGTTCCAGGATTGCATAGAGGATTGCAGAATCAGACAGCACTGGAACATAGGAAAGGTCACATGATCAGGGGTTCCAGGATTACATAGACAATTGCAGAATCAGACAGCACTGGAACATAGGAAAGGTCACATGATCAGGGGTTCCAGGATTACATAGAGGATTGCAGAATCAGACAGCACTGGAACATAGGAAAGGTCACATGATCAGGGGTTCCAGGATTACAGAATTGCAGAATCAGAGCAGAGACGGATGGTTACCTAGCAACGGCGTGCAGCCATGAGGTAAGGCGCGCGTGCACACTGCTCCAGGCAACTTGCGGCATAACAGACATGGCGGACATGGCAGACGTGACACCACCATGACCTCGCTTTTCTTCAGTCATGTTGCTCAGATAGTGTGGTAGGAGCACACTATTAGCAACAAAAAATGGAATTGCACCAGCTCTGAACGCAGCTGAATTTCAGTAGCACTAAATGACAAGGTGAAATATGGCGTGCTGAATTATATTAGCAACAGAAGAAAGTATTTTTTTTAATGTGGATGGGGCCTGTATAGCAAAGAATATATGCTCCAAACAATATTAAACTGAGATTTCCCCTACTGTATCACGTTAGTAACAAAAGAAAGTATTTTTTTTAGTGTGGATGAGACGTGTATAACATAGAAGATATGCTCCAAACAATTTTTAACTGAGATCTCCCTTACTGTATCACATTAGTAACAGAAGTACGGTAAGTATTTTTTTTAGTGTGGATGAGGCCTGTATATGTTTGTCACAGAAAAACATATTTTTTTACTCTGCATGAGCTCTGCACACAGATGAACATCAGTGGCACTAAATTACAAGGTGACAAATGCCTTGCAGAATCATGTTAGCAACTGAAAAAAATTGATTTTGAAAGGTCTACTCATGCATGGAGCACTACAGAAGCAGTAAACAACACACTTCTATGAAACGTGCCCTACTGTCTTTGTCTCTGGACCTCACTAATAGCAAGCAAAAAAAAAATATGTTGGAAGGTCAATTTCACAACCACACAAGACACTAACTATCTAAACTATCTGACTTAGAAACAACCACTTAGCTAACTAGCTAAAATCTATAAACACCAAGGAGCAGCGTCAGGAGTAGCCTCTCTGCGCTATTATACTGACAAAATGGCGCTAAAACAAAATGTCCACTCTTTATATAGAATGGGATAAGTGATTTCAGCAGCCAATGGCACAAGCCGTTATGTCTGGACATTGTGGATGTTTCCTGAGCCCTGATTGGCTAGCCGCAATTGCAGACTGTGGTGTAGCGCATACTGAGTGGGTTGGGGGACACTTGCTTGGCAGCGGATTAACGTAGCCAGGCACGGTTTTTCACACAAAACAGTAAATACAGTTTATTTAAAACATCATAAACCTCACCGTAAGCCAGGTTGCACTTCCCCAGCTTACACACAGTCCATTACTTCATCACGTGTGGCTTTACAAAGCATTCACTAGTCACGCCAGACTCTCTCCAGTCACCGGGTGACCGCACAGTTCAGTAACAGAACATTGTCAATGCACAAAGTTCTTTCCCCATACCCGGGGTTACATCTCAGGAGCTCCTGCTCCACAGGCTAACTCCTCGTCAGTTCAAGGTCCTCAACAGGACAGCGTCTTTCTCAGTGTGGGGCAGTCCCAGGCTCCGCACACACATGTGGCCTGTCTGGGTGCTATACAGGACGCTCATCCAACACCCAGGCCACCAGGTCCAAGGTCTCACCACGTGCTCCTGGAATCCGATCCTACTCCCAGGATCTTCCAACACAGACCTTCCAGGACCTTGCACCCTGAACCATTCAGGTACACACACTCTTACCATGTGACCAGACCTCAGTCACATTATATGGTTGTAACCACCCCCATGGATGGGCGGTACATGTGTGGTTAGTCAATTCCCGCCCAGTTCTTTGACTAACCCTATAAGCCACCCTTATAAGTAATACACAAATACTTGTGGAACTATAAGTCCCAGCATAACCATGTCATTTTGGGCTTACAGCACAATGAACCTCTGTGACACATTCTGGCCATTTACAATAATACCGGTCCCTAATTTACCATCATAATTATGCCTTCAAATGCATCCTGGATCGCATACACAGAGCCCCCTAGCTGTAACAGAGGTTACTTCATCACAAGACATAAAGTTAGAAAAAACAATTTACAAGCACGCCGCTCCTCTGAGCTCTCCCCATACCCTCCCCTCATGAAACACATGCCCCCTGCTCACCATATACCACTATCCTAGTCGAAATGCTAAAAATACTTTTGTGGCAACGCAAATATTTTCTCGCACCTTTTACCGAAAGGTACTGATTTTTTCCGATTTAACCCCTTACCTACAATTGACGTAATATTCCGTCCATGTGACCATGGACCTAATTACCATGGACGAAATATTACGTCATCGCGATCAGCGGCGCCCACGTGGTGAGCGCCGCTGATCGCGGCCGAGTGTCAGCTAATTATCATAGCTGACACCCGGCACAATGTGTCAGGGGCGGTCACGGACCGCCCCCGACACGTTAACCCCTTGCACACCGCGATCAAACGCGATCGCGGTGTACCGGGGGTTAAAGGGAAGCATCGGCAGGGAGGGGGCTCCCTCCGTGCTTCCCTGAGCCCCCCACGGCAGCGCAATGTGCAGCGCTGCTGCGGGGGACTCCCTTCCTCCAGGCCCCCGAATCCAAGATGGCGACGGGGGCCTTCGGGGGCCTGAGGAAGCTGGCTTCCTCAGTGCCTGCAAAGCGCAGGCATGAGGAAGTCTGCAGCAGTGCCTGTGACAGATCGCTGATCTGTCACAGTGATCTGTGATGTGACAGATCAGCGATCTGTCACAGGACAGTGATGTCCCACCTGGGACAAGGTAATAAAGTAAAAAAAAAAAAAAAAAAAGTGTTAAAAATAATTTTAAAAAAAATCGCTAAATAAATTAGTTAAAAAAAAAAAAATATTCCCCAATAAATCCATTTTTTGAAAATAAAAAAAAAACAAAACAATAAAAGTACACATATTTGGTATCGCCGCGTCCGTAATGACCTGCCCTATAAAACTGTCCCATTAGTTAACCCCTTTAGCGAACCCCTTAAAAAATAAAAATAAAAAATGAAGCAAAAAATAATGATTTATTATCATACCACCGAACAAAAAGTGCAATAACGCGCGATCAAAAAGACGCATATAAATATCCATGGTACCGCTGAAAACGTCATCTTGTCCCGCAAAAAACGAGCCACCATACAGCATCATCCGCAAAAAAATAAAAAAGTTATAGCTCGCAGAATAAAGCGATACAAAAATAATTATTTTTTATATAAAATTGTTTTCATTGCAAAAAACCGACAAAACATAAAAAAACGACCTAAATGAGGTATCGCTGTAACTGTACTGACCCGAAGAATAAAACCGCTTTATCAATTTTACCGCACGCGGAACGGTGTAAACGCACCCCCCAAAAGAAATTCATGAAAAGCTGGTTTTTGTTCATTCTGCATCCCAAAAATCGGAATAAAAAGCGATCAAAAAATGTCACGTGCCCGAAAATGGTACCAATAAAAACGTCAACTCGTCCCGCAAAAAATAAGACCTCACATGACTCGGTGGGTCAAAATATGGAAAAATTATAGCTCACAATATGTGGTGATGCAAAAACTATTTTTACAATAAAAAGCGTCTTTTAGCGTGCGACAGCCGCCAAACATAAAAACCACCATAAATCGTAAATCAAACCCCCCGTTATCACCCCCTTAGTTAGAGAAAAATAATAAAACTAAAAGAAAATGTATTTATTTCCATTTTCCCGCTAGGGTTAGGGTTAGGGTAGGGTTAGGGCTAGGGTTAGGGCTAGGGCTAGGGTTAAGGCTAGGGTTAGGGTTAGGGCTAGGGTTAGGGTTAGGGCTAGGGTTAGGGTTAGGGATAGGGTTAGGGCTAGGGCTCAGATTAGGGTTAGGGGTGTGTTGAGGTTAGGGTTGGAGTTATAATTGGGGGTTTCCACTGTTTGGGCACATCAGGTGCTCTCCAAAGGCAACATGGCGTCTGATCTCAATTCCAGCCAATTCTGCGTTGAAAAAGTCAAATGGTGCTCCTTCCCTTCCAAGCTCTGCCATGTGCCCAAACAGTGTTTTACCCCCACATGTAGGGTATCAGCCTACTCAGGACAAATTACAAAACAACTTTTGGGGTCCAATTTCTCCTGTTACCCTTAGGAAAATAAAAAACTGGGGGCAAAAATATAATTTTGCGGAAAAAAATGTTTTTTTTATTTTCACGCCCAGGCGTTATAAACTTCTGTGAAGCACTTGGGGGTTCAAAGTGCTCTCCACACATCTAGATAAGCTCCGTGGGGGGTCTAGTTTCCAAAATGGGGTCACTTGTGGGGAGTTTCAATAGTTTAGGTACATCAGGGGCTCTCCAAACGCACATGACACCCGCATACCAATCCATCAAAGTCTGCATTCCAAAACGTCACTACTTCCCTTCCGAGCCCCGACGTGTGCCCATACAGTAGTTTTCTCCCACATATGAGATATCAGCGTACTCAGGACAAATTGGACAACAACTTTTGGGGTCCAATTTCTCCTGTTACCCTTGGGAAAATAAAAAAAATGGGGACTAAAAGATGATGTTTGTTGAAAAAATACGATATTTTTATTTTCACGCCCGGTCGTTATAAACTTCTGTGAAGCACTGGGGGGTTCAAAGTGCTCACCACACATCTAGATAAGTTCATTAGGGGGTCTAGTTTCCAAAATGGGGTCACTTGTGGGGGGTTTCCACTGTTTAGGTACATCAGGGGCTCTCCAAACGCAACATGACACCCGCAGACCATTCCATCAAAGTCTGCATTCCAAAACGTCACTACTTCCCTTCCGAGCCCCGACGTGTGCCCATACAGTAGTTTTCTCCCACATATGAGGTATCAGCGTACTCAGGACAAATTGGACAACAACTTTTGGGGTCCAATTTCTCCTGTTACCCTTGGGAAAATAAAAAAATGGGGACTAAAAGATCATGTTTGTGGAAAAAATACGATTTTTTTATTTTCACGCCCGGTCGTTATAAACTTCTGTGAAGCACTGGGGGGGTTCAAAGTGCTCACCACACATCTAGATAAGTTCATTAGGGGGTCTAGTTTCCAAAATGGGGTCACTTGTGGGGGGTTTCCACTGTTTAGGTACATCAGGGGCTCTCCAAACGCAACATGACACCCGCAGACCATTCCATCAAAGTCTGCATTCCAAAACATCACTACTTCCCTTCCGAGCCCTGACGTGTGCCCATACAGTAGTTTTCTCCCACATATGAGGTATCAGCGTACTCAGGACAAATTGGACAACAACTTTTGGGGTCCAATTTCTCCTGTTACCCTTGGGAAAATAAAAAAATGGGGACTAAAAGATCATGTTTGTGGAAAAAATACGATTTTTTTATTTTCACGCCCGGACGTTATAAACTTCAGTGAAGCACTGGGGGGTTCAAAGTGCTCACCACACATCTAGATAAGTTCCTTGGGGGGTCTAGTTTCCAAAATGGTGTCATTTGTGGGGGGTTTCTACTGTTTTGGTACATCAGGGGCTTTCCTAATGCGACATGGTGTCCGATCTCAATTCCAACCAAAAACGTCAAATGGCGCTGCTTCCCTTCCGAGCTCTGCCATACGCCCAAATAGTGGTTTACACCCACATGTGGGGTATCAGCGTACTCAGGATAAATTGCACAATATCTTTTAGGGTCCTGTTACTTTTGGAAAAATAAGAATTGAGGGTGAAAAGATCATTTTTGTGGAAAAAATATGATTTTTTAATTGTACTGCTGTACGTTATAAACTTCTGTGAAGCCCTTGGGGGTTCAAAGTTCTCACCACACATCTAGATAAGTTCCTTGGGGGGTCTAGATTCCAAAATGGTGTCATTTGTGGGGGGTTTCCACTGTTTTGGTACATCAGGGGTTTTCCAATCGCGACATGGTGTCCGATCTCAATTCTAGCCAAAAACGTCAAATGGCGCTGCTTCCCTTCCGAGCTCTGCTATGCGCCCAAATAGTCATTTACACCCACATATGGGGTATCAGCGTACTCAGGACAAATTGCACAAAAACTTTTAGGGTCCTGTTACCCTTGGAAAAATAAAAATTGTGGGTGAAAAGATCATTTTTGTGGAAAAAATATGATTTTTTAATTGTACCGCTGTACGTTATAAACTTCTGTGAAGCCCTTGTGGGTTCAAAGTTCTCACCACATATCTAGATAAGTTCCTTGGGGGGTCTAGTTTCCAAAATGGGGTCACTTGGGGGGGTTTCCACTGTTTAGGTACATCAGGGGCTCACCAAACGTGACATGGCGTCCGATCTGAATTCCAGCCAATTTTGCATTGAAAAAGTCAAACGGCGCTCCTTCCATTCTGAGCTCTGCCATGCGCCGAAACAGTGGTTCCCCCCCACATATCAGGTATCAGCGTAGTCAGGACAAATTGCACAATAACTTTTGCAGTCCAATTTCTCCTGTTACCCTTGGTAAAATAAAGAAAATTGAACCTGAAGTATTTTTTTTGTGAAAAAAAGTTAAATGTTCATTTTTTTTTAATATTCAAAAAATTCCTGTGACGCACCTAAAGGGTTAATAAACTTCTTGAATGTGGTTTTAAGCACCTTGAGGGGTGCAGTTTTTAGAATGGTGTCACTTTTGGGTATTTTCTATCATATAGACCCCTCAAAGTGGCTTCAAATGTGAAGTGGTCCCTAAAAATAAAATGGTGTTGCAAAAATGAGAAATCGCTGGTCAAATTTTAACCCTTATAACTTCCTAGCAAAAAAAAATTTTGGTTGCAAAATTGTGCTGATGTAAAGTAAACATGTGGGAAATGTTATTTATTAAGTTTTTTGTGTGCCGTATCGCTGTGATTTAAGGGCATAAAAATTCAAAGTTGGAAAATTGCGAAATTTTCAAAATTTTCGCCAAATTTCCGTTTTTTTCACAAATAAACGCAAGTTATTTGAATGCAATTTTACCACGAACATGAAGTACAATATGTCACGAGAAAACAATGTCAGAATCACCAGGATCCATGAAAGCGTTCCAGAGTTATGACCTCATAAAGGTACAGTGGTCAGAATTGTAAAAATTGGCCCGGTAGTTAACATGCAAACCACCCTTGGTAGTGAAGGGGTTAAAAAAAAATGCTTGTGTTTCCGATCATGAATCTAAATGTGCCATATTCATGCCGAATTTATGCTTGGCAATCATTTTCTGAACATATTCGCTCAGCTATACTCTTGGATCCTGGAGGACTAGTGATGTTTGCTGGTATGCTAATTATACATTGTCTCTGCCATACAGTTTGTTGGCATTAACAGAGGAGGAAAATCTATGCAAATAGATTACATAATCAAACAATGCGAGTTGATCTTATCAGCATTACCTGTAAATACTGAATGAAGAGCACTTGTTAATTATAAACAGAGGTTAAATGCCTCTTCATAGAGAGACAGAGAGAGACAGAGATTCAGCCAAAAACATCCAAAGGAATAGAGATGGGATAGCAGCCAAGACATCATGTCTCCATCACGAGGGACACAGATTTATTATTCTACACTGTAGAATCTACAGGATGCCAGCTTAGGGGACTACAACCCTGGCTGTAAGAATACAGATCTGCTCCATTGACAACTGAGAATCCATGGATATGTTTGGATAAAACAAGGATTGGGACCTGCCGGTCATCTGGCTCCATGGAGATGTTTGGAGAAGTAAGGTTGTGACTCTCCGGTTAACTGGCCTTGTACCTGAAGGGACTGTCATCTTCCTACATTTGTTGTTACGTCCTGTCTGTGTGCGTGCCACAGGTGGGGTATTTGGCCTTGGAAATTCTGAAGTAACAGCTGCTATTATCCCGGTGAGTCAGTGGAAGGGTGAAACTCTGTAATGTGCACTGTCTTGGGTACTGTGCTGAGACTCTTTTATGTTTTATCTGCCTGTTTTGTGGTTCAATAATGCATTGCCACATGGTGTAACCCGCACCCTGTGTTTTCTGAGTAGTGTTATGACCACGTTAAAGGGAGAGCGGGCATTCGGTAGGAAGACCCCTGGTCCATGCGGTTTCAACTAGCAGATCGGGGCACCCGTCCACCCCCCCTCCGAGTGGCCCTACACAATATAGTTCCCGCTCTAATGAGTGTCAGATTCTTTAACGGCCCAAGCTAAGACTAGTACCTGTTCCTATTCTCCTGCTTTCCACTCTTAAGGTAAGACATGGCAGTGCTGCTGCACATTGGAGCCTGTCAGTCCACAATTGCTCAAACCCAAGTGTAAGGAGGAAGACTGGGCTGCGGGTACCTGTATTGAGCCGGGTCCGGAACTGTTGAGGCTGTGTCCTACGTTGCCCGGGGGGAAGGAATAGTGGACCAGACAGGTCCCATGACCCAGGAAAAGGGGGCATGTTTAAGCTGTAAACAGTGCTGAAAGGGCACGAAGTAGGAGTTAGTTTCCCGCCAGCAGATGCAGGCGTGCGGCGTGCTCTTCGGGGTGACAGACAGCGCAGAGATGAGCCGTGGCAGAGGTTAAGTGAGCACTCCAGACAGAGGGCTGTGCTCGTGCGGAGTAGTGTGTGCCAGGTGTGGGGTCCCAAGGTGCAGCACAGAGATTCCTGCAGTGCTCCCTACTTTGGCTGCACAGATTTATGGACTAGGTGCTCAACGGGTAAAACCGGTGACCGCCCATAGTCGCCAGAAGCTGGACCGTGATTCGCTGGATTCACCTAAGGACACCACACTGGCCTGTGCCGGTACTACAACTCCCATCAGACTCCATTCGAATGAGAAACAGAGAAAACCACAATAAGTGCCATTTGCATATCAGACTGTTGCGTTAACCCTCTGTTTACTCCCCTTGTTACTATCCATTGGCTAATGTTATTAGCTCCCTGTTATTAGACCATTGCCATC
Source organism: Dendrobates tinctorius (assembly GCF_039654945.1). Lineage (NCBI taxonomy): Eukaryota > Metazoa > Chordata > Amphibia > Anura > Dendrobatidae > Dendrobates > Dendrobates tinctorius. Next base: position 55,216,158 of record NW_027361687.1, on the reverse strand, counting down.
CATTTCTTTGTTAGCCAATTAACCCCTTACCTACAATGGACGTAATATTCCGTCCATGTGACCCTGGACCTAATTTCCATGGACGGAATATTACGTCATAGCGATCAGCGGCGCCCCCTGATTATCACAGCTGACACCCGGCACAATGTGTCAGGGGCGGTCATGGACCGCGCCCGACACGTTAACCCCTTGCACACCGCGATCAAACACGATCGCGGTGTACCAGGGGTTAAAGGGAAGCATTGGCAGGGAGGGGGCTCCCTCCGTGCTTCCCTGAGCCCCCCACAGCAGCGCAATGTGCAGCGCTGCTGCGGGGGCTCTTTCCCTGCAGGCCTCCGAATCCAAAATGGCAATGGGGACCTTTGGGGGCCTGCAGAGAGCTGGCTTCCTCAGTGCCTGCAAAACGCAGGCATGAGGAAAGCCTGTGCAGTGCCTGTGACAGATCGCTTATCTGTCACAGTGATCTGTGATGTGACAGATCAGCGATCTGTCACAGGACAGTGATGTCCCACCTGGGACAATGTAATAAAGTTTAAAAAAAAGTGTAAAAATAATTTTTAAAAAATCGCTAAATAAATTAAAAAAAAAAAATATTCCCAAATAAATTCATTTTTTGGAAATAAAAAAACCCCTTAAAAAATAAAAATAAAAAACGAAGGAAAAAATGATTTATTATCATACCGCCGAACAAAAAATGCAATAACGCACGATCAGAAAGACGCATATAAATATCCATGGTACCGCTGAAAACGTCATCTTGTCCCACAAAAAACGAGCTGCCATACAGCATCATCAGCAAAAAAATTAAAAAGTTATAGCTTGCAGAATAAAGCGATGCAAAAATAATTATGTTGTATATAAAATTGTTTTAATTGCATAAAACCGACAAAGCATAAAATAAAAAAACGACCTAAATGAGGTATCACTGTAACCGTACTGACCCGAAGAATAAAAGCGCTTTATCAATTTTACCGCAGGCGGAACGGTGTAAATGCACTCCCCCAAAAGAAATTCATGAAACGCTGGTTTTTGTTCATTCTACGTCCCAAAAATCGGAATAAAAAGCGATCAAAAGATGTCACATGCCTGACCATGATACCAATAAAAGCGTCAACTCGTCCTGCAAAAAATAAGACCTCACATGACTCGGTGGGTCAAAATATGGAAAAATTATAGCTCTCAATATGTGGTGATGCAAAAAGTATTTTTACAATAAAAAGTGTCTTTTAGCGTGCAACAGCTGCCAAAAATAAAAACCGCCATAAATAGTAAATCAAACCCCCCGTTATCATCCCCTTAGTTAGGGAAAAATAATAAAATTAAAAAAATGTATTTATTTCCATTTTCCCATTAGGGTTAGGGTTAGGGCTAGGGCTAGGGTTAGGGCTAGGGCTAGAGTTAGGGCTGAGATTAGGGTTAGGGGTGTGTTGGGGTTAGGGTTGGAGTTATAATTGGGGGGTTTCCACTGTTTGGGCACATCAGGTGCTCTCCAAATGCAACATGGCGTCTGATCTCAATTCCAGCCAATTCTGCGTTGAAAAAGTCAAATGGTGCTCCTTCCCTTCCAAGCTCTGCCATGCACCCAAACAGTGGTTTACCCCCACATATAGGGTATCAGCCTACTCAGGACAAATTGCAAATCAACTATTGGGGTCCAATTTCTCCTGTTACCCTTAGGAAAATAAAAAATTGGGGGCAAAAATATCATTTTTGTGGAAAAAAATGATTTTTTTATTTTCTCGCCCGGGCGTTATAAACTTCTGTGAAGCACTTGGGGGTTCAAAGTGCTCACCACACATCTAGATGGGGTATCAGCGTACTCAGGACAAATTGCACAATAACTTTTAGGGTCCTGTTACCCTTGGAAAAATAAAAATTGAGGGTGAAAAGATCAGTTTTGTGGAAAAAAAAAAGATTTTTTAATTGAACGGCTGTACGTTATAAACTTCTGTGAAGCCCTTGGGGGTTCAAAGTTCCCACCACTCATCTAGATAAGTTTCTTGGGGGGTCTAGTTTCCAAAATGGTGTCATTTGTGGGGGGTTTTCCAATCGCGACATTGTGTCCGATCTCGATTCCAGCCAAAAAAGTCAAATGGAGCTGCTTCCCTTCTGAGCTCTGCCATGTGCCCAAATAGTCGTTTACACCCACATATGGGGTATCAGCGTACTCAGGACAAATTGTAAAATAACTTTTAGGGGCCTGTTACCCTTGGTAAAATAAAAATTGGGGGTGGAAAGATAATTTTTGTGGAAAAAATATAATTTTTTAATTGTACCGCTGTACGTTATAAACTTCTGTGAAACCCTTGTGGGTTCAAAGTTCTCACCACATATCCAGATAAGTTCCTTGGGGGGTCTAGTTTCCAAAATGGTGTCACTTGTGGGGGGTTTCCACTGTTTAGGTACATCAGGGGCTCTCGAAACGTGACATGGCGTCCTATCTGAATTCCAGCCAATTTTGCATTGAAAAAGTCAAACGGCGCTCCTTCCCTTCTGAGCTCTGCCATGCTCCGAAACATTGGTCCACCCCCACATATCAGGTATCAGCGTACTCAGGACAAACTTCACAATAACTTTTGCAGTCCAATTTCTTCTGTTACCCTCGGTAAAATAAAAAAAATTGAACCTGAAGTATTTTTTTTGTGAAAAAAAGTTAAATGTTCATTTTTTTTTTTTTTTTTTTTAAATATTCAAAAAAATTCCTGTGACGCACCTGAAGGGTTAATAAACTTCTTGAATGTGGTTTTGAGCACCTTAAGGGGTGCAGTTTTTAGAATCGTGTCACTTTTGGGTATTTTCTATCATATAGACCCCTCAAAGTGGCTTCAAATGTGATGTGGTCCGTAAAAATAAAATGGTGTTGCAAAAATGAGAAATCGCTGGTCAACTTTTAACCCTTATAACTTCCTAAAAAAAAAAATTTTGGTTCCAAAATTGTGCTGATGTAAAGTAAACATGTGGGAAATGTTATTTATTAAGTTTTTTGTGTGCTGTATCTCTGTGATTTAAGGGCACAAAAATTCAAAGTTGGAAAATTGCAAAATTTTAAAAATTTTCGCCAAATTTCCGTTTTTTTCACAAATAAACGCAAGTTATGTGAATGAAATTTTACCACTATCATGAAGTACAATATGTCACGAGAAAACAATGTCAGAATCACCGGGATCCATGAAAGCGTTTCAGAGTTATTACCTCATAAAGGGACAGTGGTCAAAATTGTAAAAATTGGCCTGGGAGTTAACGTGCAAACCACCCTTGGTAGTGAAGGGGTTAAACAACCTTGTTTTACAGCCTTGTTCTGCAATCCCTGCATTGGCTCATTCCCGCACCTGCTTACACAGGGGTGCACATATAGTGCAGGGACAATACAAAACACAATTCCAACATTCAACATTCATACAGCAAACATAAAAAGTATTAACACCCCTACACAAATATGGACTTAAATCTGTAGCTCACACTGTAGCCCAATATTCTCATAATGTTTTTCCTAATGCCATAGTTTCTCAGGTACGTCCAGCAGAGACTGAAATTTAGTTTTCTGCAATCAGCAATTTTTGAAGACTTCTTTGTGGCACTTCTTTGTCTTTGAGAACTGTTCAATGCCTCCATGCTAGCTCTTTTAATGTCTCATTAAACATAGGACTTTTGCATGCTATGTGGTTTCAGCCACGCACTGAGTCACTTTCTTCTAGTAGCTCTTTATATAGCTTCCTTTTATTTTTTGATACGACAGACAATTTACTGACAAAAGTTCATAGAATCATAGAATGGTAGAGTTGGAAGGGACCTCCTGGGCCATCTGGTCCAACCCCCTGCTCAAAGCAGGATTCGCTAAATCATCCCAGTTAGATGTCTGTCCAGCCTCTGAAGACTTCCATTGAAGGAGAACTCACCACTTCTCGTGGCAGCCTGTTCCACTCATTGATCACTCTAACCGTCAAAAAGTTTTTTCTAATGTCTAATCTGTGTCTCCTCCCATTCAGTTTCATCCCATTGCTTCTTTTTTGCTGCTGCATCACACTGTTTACTCATACTATATATAGAAATGAGCGGATGGATTAGAGGGATTCTGGTCCAGTGCCCAAGTCTGTGGTAACTGGAAGCTAGACAGGAGGCCTTAAAATCTTTTACCTTCGGACGTGCTTCATGCGGCATTTGATTACATGGCTTGGTTGACATTATTTATGCATCGCATTGCACAGGTGACATCAGTCAAGCCCTGACAAATCAACTATCCGGATGGGGATGCCAGAAGTAAGAGATTTTGGGTACTCTCGTTTAGCTACCAGCTACCACTGACCTGGACTCTTTACTGTCCCGCGAATCGATCTGCTCATCTCAAATAACATACAGACAATTACAAGAGCCCAGGTCAATAGTACCTTGCAGGTAGATGGGAGGCCCGCAAATCTCTTACTTTCCGACGTGCCCAATGCGGCACTTGATTACCATGGCTCACGTGATATCATCTGTGCATCACCTTCAAAAGATGACGTCAAGCAAGACCTAACAAGTAAAATGCCTCACCAGGGACGCTGGAACTAAGATTCGCGGGACTCCCATCTAGCTGCCGGGTACCACTGTCTTAGATGCTTGATCGGAGTCCCACGAATCGATCCACTCATCACAAATTACATGCAGAGAATTACAAGAGAGACAACAGTAAGTGGATTTACAAAGGCAAACAGCCATACTGGATTGCCCCCTTAGAGACTGACTCTAAAATGTTCATGTTTGGTTTTCACATTCAATAACTTTGCTCCAAAAATAAGCAGCTAGACATGACTAACTTGTTTAGAAACTTTTGTAAATTCTATAAATTTGATGAAAACAGATAGAAATAATTGTCAAACTGCGATGACTGTCAGGAGACCTACAATTAGCATTTTGTTAATACTCAAGTGACTCTGAGATATTTGTGCTACCTTAAATATATAGAACATTAATATTAGTATGTCATCACAGAGCACAAGCTTCTTTATACTAAGAGGCAGCAGTCATGTTAAATCAATGAAATAAAAGCAACCGCAAAGAATTTCTTTAAAAATAAAAAAAACTCTCAAGTTTTTATTTCTAGAAGTTATTATCACTACAGTACTACTATAATAGTGGACTAATAATCAGATGGTTTTAAGGTAGGTAGAAGCCGGTGACATTAATATTAGATCTGCAGGGATCTGAACTGTTGCATTCAGTTGGTCATTTTTTATTTTTATTGTCGTAGCCATGTTATGACTTTTTTTCTGAAATACATTTTCTGTGGGAAAATATATATAGGTAGCTTTGACTATATTTCATGAGGAAAATGCAATAAATCTCTAAAGCAATGTTACTCGCCAATCATCAAATCATAAAACTTAATATTGGATTTTTTGTGATTTCCTCTTTTGATGTTTTACTTTATTTATTGTGTTGGAGTGGAATAGCAGAGAGCTTGAACTAAAGACTACAGCAAATTTGTCCGATGTATTTATTAAAACTTTTTTAGCAATGTCTTCTTTTCTAATATCATTATCTTTAATTAAAAATAAAAGAAGTATTCTAGGAATTTTCACACTGGCCACTGGCATTTTTTAAACTCATGATTTCTGTAATTTCAGAAAGAGTTTTCAGCAGTCTCATTATCATCAGAGGCCAGACTACAATGATTGATTACACCCCTATGTATAGCTGATAGCCGAGGTTCCATTGCTCACAACGGCTGATCTCCCAGCTCCCCTTTCTTTCACAATGACATTTCACACGTTCACTAGATGCTTCAGAGAGGGTCAGTCTGTTCAATGCTGCTAATGTACATGTATTGTTTCCTCAAGCAACAAGAAGTTAAAGTCTTAAAAAGACCCAATGGCCTGTGTGAATATTGCAAATTTTTTATTTTTTTATTTTAATACAGATTGTGGTATATACTAAAAAAAAAAATGCCAATTTAAAAAATACCTGATTCAATCAATGGATCATTTTCTCCTGTAATCTCAATAAAATTTTTATGTAGGATTTTTTATGGCATTGTACTTTTGTTTGGGGCTTCCTAAGAATAGTTCATTTTATCATGTGATGTCCTGAAAAGCGGGAATAAATTTCAAAGTGTGGCAAAATAGCGGAAAAAACGCAATTCTACAATTTTTTTTTTTGGGGGGGGGGTTAATTGTAGCATTAGTTTTATGGTAAAAATCAGCTGCCTATATGATTTTCCAGGTAAGTGTGATCACACTGATACCAAACATGTATACTTTTTATTTTAGTTAAGTAATGGAAAAAAAATCAGGAATTTGTAAAAAAAAAAAAAAAAATTGGCTTCTGTCACCATTTTTCAAGAGCTGTAACATTTTCAATTTTGAGGGTAATGGGTTGGTGTTGTTTAACCTCCCAAGTCAATGATTTTATTGCTATTGCTTTAGGGTAGATGCAATGCTTTGATCACCTGAATTTTTTTGTGTTGTCTTCCTTCTTGCATCTTGCATCGTCCTACACAATACTTGAAAGGGGTGAGTGTGAGTCTATATTCGTTCAGGAGATAACTTAACCCCTTACTGACCGGCCACATTTTTAAAATCTGACCAGTGTCACTTTATGTGGTAATATCTCTGGAATGCTTCAACATATCCCAGTGATTTTTTAGTGTTTTTTCGTAACACATTATATTTTATGATGATGGTAAATTTTTGTCAATATTTTCTGCTTTAATTTGTACAAATATCAGAAATTCTGCAAAAAATTCAAAAAATCTGCAATTTTCAAAACTTGAATGATTATCCCTTTAATTCAGATAGTCATAGCATAGAAAAACCTTAATATACAACATTTCCCTGATGTTTGCTTTACATCAGCACCATTTGTAAAATGTTATTTTATATTGTTCGCATTTTAGAAGAATTAAAAATGTAGCAGTAAATTTTCATTTTTTCAAGGAAATTTTGAAAGCTTATTTTTTTAGGGACCTATTAAGTTTTGAAGTGAATTTGGGGGTCCTACATGTTGGAAAAATCCCCAAATGATACCATTTTAAAAACAGCACCCTCCAACATATTGAAAAATGCTGCCAGGTAGTTTATTAACCCTTCGGGTGATTTTCAAGAAATAATAGAAAGTGGCATAGCAGGAATGAAGAAATGTATTTTTTCCATCTAAATGTTGATAACTTCTGAATAGGCCACTATAGCCGGAAGACTTTCAGAGCATTATTCAGCCATAAAGTGCCATGGCAAACATCAGAACCACACGATCAAGAGCTCAGTGTGCCGATGGGGTAAAAGAGGGAGCCCCCACACTTTGTTAACCATCTATATGCTGTAGTCCTTATTGAGAGAAGCATTTAAAACAACTATAAGCGACTATAGTCGGTACCAACAATGGTCATGGTTAAAGCAGCAAGTTGTTAGCTATAGTGTACAGCTGATAGCTGCTGGATTGTCACCCGCCGGGGGATGTTAGTGTGTCATATTGTAGGTCAGTAAAAAGATGTATTGGTGGTCACTATCGTTTCCCATTTTTCCACAATGTGCTCACAAATGCATCAAAAAACCATCTCAAACTAACATAACTCTGGTTAGAATTATTGTAGGATGAAATTTTTTTGGGCTTTCCTGCTCCTTGCATCGTCCTACACAATATTTGAAAGGTTAAAGTGTGAGTCTTTATTAGTTCAGGAGATAACTTGAAATGTTTCCCATTTTTCCACAATGTGTTCACATATAAAGACATTTATTGATTGGATTACATACAAAATATGTTTTTTTATTATTTCTTGTTTGGTAATAGGGGAAAAGGGTGGTGATTTGAAGTTTTCCCTTTTTTCATATTTTTTAAAACTTTTTTCACCTTTCACTAGGGTTGAGCATTCCGATACTGCAAATATCGGGTATCGGCTGATATTCGCTGTATCGGAGTTCCGATACCGAGTTCCGATATTTTTACAATATCGAATACCGGAATTGGAAGTTCCCATAATGCAATGAGCCAGTTGTGTTAGCCATGTTAACTAATGGCATGGCTGTGATTGGCTGCTGAAATGATGTCATCATGATGCGCGGCCTGTGCGGGCCTGCCGGGGGTCTGTTCGGGCCTGCCGGGGGTCTGTACGGGCCTGCCGGGGGTCTGTGCGGGCTGCCGGGGGTCTGTGCGGGCCTGCCGGGGGTCTATACGGGCCTGCCGGGGGTCTGTGCGGCCTGCCGGGGGCCTGTGTGGGCTGCTGGGGGTCTGTACAGGCCTGCCGGGGGTCTGTGCGGGCTGCCGGGGGTCTGTGCGGGCTGCCGGGGGTCTGTACGGGCCTGCCAGGGGTTGTGTGTGTGTGTGCAGGCATCGTCCGATGGGACTACAAGTCCCATCGGGTTATGCCTGCTATAATGACAGTGATTGACACATTAGCCAATGATGGGACAGTAGTAGTCCCATCATCCGACTAATGTGTTGAATGTAAAAAAAAACAAAAAAAAAACATACATACTACATACATACTACATATATATACAACATTCATACAACATACATACTACATACTACATACATAATTCATATATACAACATACATACATACTACATACATACTACATATATACTACATTCATACAGCATACATACATACTACATAATACATATATACTACATTCATACAACATACATACATAAATACTACATACTACATATATACTACATTCATACAACATACATACTACATACTGTGAGAATCATGTGGGAATAGTGGATGAGGGCAGGTATATCTCGCCCAGATTCCTTTCCTATGTGGCCTAGTCTGGTCAGTATCGCACTTGCTTGCTAATGAATAATGGGAGGTGGATATAAAAGGATGCCAGGTGGTTGTGTGAGTGTCTCAGCCTGGGAACACAGAGAGCCTGTCTGTGTGAGAGACACACGTGAGTGGAAGCAGTGCCCACTGCAACTGTGGTTTGGCTGGACGGGAGAAGCCCGCCAGTTGGTAGTTAGGTTGTCCATTGTTTAGTTAGTGCCGGACAGGCAAGGATTTGTTTTATGTTTTATTTCCTTTTGCATTGCTTTCACCGTTAATAAACCTGACCCAGGGTCAGTTACACCCGAATCCCAGCTCTGCGCCTGAGTTTCATGCTGAATGCACGTGACCTTTGACCCCAGCAAAGGCGATCCCGGAGTGTTTTATCACATTGTGGTGGAGAACGCGGGCATCACGTTGCAAGCATGAGCATGGAGGACGTGGTGAAAGCGCTGGTACAGTCCACCGCCGTCCAGCAAGAAGCTAATCGGGTGATGATGGCCCAGCTGAAGGAGTTGGTGGACATGACAGTTACCGATCGTTCGCTTCTCCAGCAGGTGACGCAGCGCTTGGCAAGCTTACCTGAGGTTAACCTGGAAGCCGAGTCGAGAGTGATTCACGTGAGTCGGTACTGGCAGAAGATGACGACAGAAGATGACGTCGAGGCATACCTGACTACGTTTGAACGGACGGCGTTGCGAGAAAAATGGCCGAAGGCAAGATGGGCCGGCCTGATTGCCCCGTTTCTTTCCGGTGAGGCCCAAAAGGCTTATTATGACTTAGAGCCTGAAGCTGCGCAGGACTTTGACAAACTGAAAGCCGATATCTTGGCCCGGCTGGGAGTGACGACCGCTGTCCATGCACAGAGAGTGCATCAATGGACTTATCAGCCGGATAAACAACCGCGGTCACAGATGTTCGACCTGATCCACGTGACGAAGAAGTGGCTACAACCCGAGGTGTTGACAGCGCCAGAGATAATCCAGAGAGTCGTCATGGACAAGTACCTGAAAGCTCTACCGCCAGCCCTGAGGAAGTGGGTAAGCCATGGAAATCCTACGACGGCAGATCAACTGGTGGATCTGGTTGAACGTTACTCCGTGGCGGAAGGACTCCGAGACTACGCTACCCCACCTCGTTCTTCATCATCTCCACATGGAACCGGTAAGACTGTTCCAGGGAGTAGGGGAGATGGAAAAATCCCTAAGACAGTGGGGGAGGAAAACGGGACTGCCCGCACTGCGAGGCCGAGAGTAACGAACTATGGTCTAAGCAAGGGGCCCATTAGGTGTTTCCGCTGCCAAGAGATGGGACATATTGCTGTGAACTGTCCGGTCACTACTGAACCCATGCAGTGCGACGTCACAGACTCTAAAAACCGGATGTCTATGGTTGCACGGCTAGTGAGTGTGAATGCCCGTCAAAAGGATGTGGAAAAACACTTGTGTGATTTAACTGTTGATGGCAAAAATGTGGTGGCATTGTTAGACTCGGGAAGTGTGGTGACTCTGGTGAAGGCCAGTCTGGTGTCAGCCCCGACTGGACCATCAGACAAATTTTCTGTAACGTGTGTGCATGGAGACACCTGTTCATACCTCACCACGGCCATATGCATTACAACTTCCTATGGGTCTGTGCAACATAAAGTGGGACTCATCCCGGCGTTATTGCATGATGTTATCCTGGGCCGGGATTTTCCCCACTTCTGGCAATTGTGGGAGAATCAGTTGATGCCTTCGGGTAATAGTGTACATGATTCTTCTCCCAGGGCGCGTGTGGGTCCCGAACCCCGGGAAGAGGTCTCCCCGGAAGACTCGGGGGAAGAGTCTGCGGGAAATGACCTGCAGTTCCCGTTTTCAGTCATGGCGGGTGATACGGAGGAGACCGGGGAAGAGGAGGAGGCTGACAGCCGTCCACCTCCCCGTTTGCCGGATTTAGAAGTTCAGAAAGATGACTTCCAAAGCGAGCAAATAAAGGATCCTACCCTTTCTCAGGCTAGGACAAATGTAAAAGTGATAAATGGGGTACCCGTAGAACCTGGCTCTAGGCTGGCATATCCTTACATGGTTCTGGAGAATGATTTACTCTATCAGATAGAGAAAAAGGGGGAAGATACGGTGCAACTATTAGTCGTGCCAAAACCCTACCGGCGGCAGGTGCTGGACCTGGCCCACGGACATGTGATGGGAGGTCACCTGGGAGTCCAGAAAACCACCGAAAGGATATTACACTGTTTTGTTTGGCCAGGCATGCATCACGATATCCGTGTATATTGTGAGTCTTGTCCTGACTGCCAAGCCTCTGCACCTAAGCCCCGGTTCTGTAGCCCTTTGGTACCCCTACATATTATTGAAGTCCCGTTTGAGAGGATTGGGATGGATTTAGTTGGGCCCCTTCCACGGTCTGCACGTGGACACCAACATATCCTGGTCATCTTGGATTATGCCACTCGTTACCCGGAGGCCATCCCTTTGCGTAACACGGCCACCAAGACGATTGCCAAGGAACTGGTGCATGTGTTTAGTCGGGTCGGAATACCAAAACAGATACTCACTGACCAGGGGACCCCCTTTATGTCCAGGGTAATGAAGGAGCTCTGCCGATTGTTACAAATCGAACCGTTACGCACATCCGTGTATCACCCTCAAACAGATGGGTTGGTCGAACGGTTCAATAAAACTCTGAAGCAGATGCTGAGAAAGGTGATAGACAAGGATGGGAAGAACTGGGACTATTTACTTCCGTATTTGCTTTTTGCCATCAGGGAAGTACCCCAGTCTTACACGGGATTCTCGCCTTTCGAGTTATTGTACGCCCGACGTCCTCGCGGACTGTTAGACGTTGCAAAAGAAACCTGGGAGGGTCAGGTCACTCCGTTTAAAACAGTGATAGATCACGTCACACAAATGCAGGACCGTATTGCGGCTGTTATGCCTATCGTCAAAGAACACATGATACAGGCTCAAGGAGCCCAAAAAAGAATCTATGATAGGGGCGCCAAGATCCGTACGTTTGCACCCGGAGATAGGGTGTTGATCCTGGTCCCCACGGTGGACAGTAAATTCCTGGCAAAGTGGCAGGGCCCCTTTGAGATCAAGGAAAGAGTTGGTGAAGTAAACTACAAAGTATACCAGGCAGGTAAACGGAAACCTGAACAGATTTATCATGTAAATCTGATAAAGCCCTGGAAGGATCGGTCTGCCTTGTCAGCGGAGCTGGCCCGTCCTGTCTGCTCGCATACCGTACCGGAGGTACGGGTTGCAGAGACTCTCTCGGAGTGGCAAAAGACTGAGGTCAGGCAGTTTCTACTTCACAACCAAAAGTTTTTCTCAGAAAAACCCGGGCAGACCACGCTAATAAAACATGACATCGTAACGGAACCTGGTGTCACAGTTCACGTAAAGCCCTACCGAATCCCGGAAGCGCGCCGTGAAGCCGTTTCCCGAGAAGTGAAGGCAATGTTAGAGTTAGGTGTCATTGAGGAAGCGCACAGTGCTTGGTCCAGCCCGATTGTGCTAATTCCTAAACCGGACGGCACCATCCGGTTCTGCAATGACTTCAGGAAACTGAATGCGGTCTCAAAATTTGATGCCTACCCCATGCCCCGGGTCGACGAGTTAATAGATCGGTTAGGAAAAGCCCGGTATATTACGACCCTAGACCTAACAAAGGGGTATTGGCAGATCCCTCTGGTGGAGGCTGCCAGAGAAAAGACAGCATTTGCTACCCCAGAAGGTCTATTTCAGTATGTGTATATGCCGTTTGGACTGCACGGAGCACCGGCGACCTTCCAGAGACTGATGGATCGAGTCCTGAGGCCACATAGGCAGTACGCTTCGGCCTATTTGGACGACATTGTCATTTACAGCTTGGACTGGGAGACTCATCTCCAGAAAGTACAAGCTGTGATTGACGACCTGTGGGAGGCAGGTCTAACCGCGAACCCCAAGAAATGTCACATCGGGCTAGAAGAAGCCTGGTATTTGGGGTATGTAATTGGGAGGGGTGTTGTTAAACCCCAGGTTGATAAGATTCAGGCGGTTCAGGACTGGCCACAACCTGTCAACAAGAAGCAGGTGCAAGCCTTCCTGGGGATCGCCGGTTATTATCGCCGGTTCATACCCAATTTTGCAGCCATCGCTACCCCCCTGACGGATCTTACAAAAGGGAAAGACTCCGTCATGATTAAATGGAGTTTAGCGGCTGAAGAAGCCTTCCATAGCCTAAAACGGGCACTTTGCTCTCAGCCCGTACTGGTGACTCCGGACTTCCGCAGTGAGTTTGTGGTACAAACGGATGCCTCTGATACCGGTATCGGGGCCGTACTCTCACAAGTGAGGGACGGAGTGGAACACCCAGTCCTCTATCTCAGCAGGAAGCTGAATAAACACGAGCAAAGGTATGCAGTCGTAGAAAAAGAGTGCCTCGCCATTAAGTGGGCTCTAGAGGCCCTCAAATATTACCTGGTGGGCCGAAAGTTCAGGCTGATCACTGACCATGCCCCTCTCAAGTGGATGCACTTGAACAAGGAACGGAATAGCCGGGTGACCCGGTGGTTCCTTGCCCTGCAGGCCTACACTTTTACGGTGGAGCACCGCCCAGGGGTACAGATGGGAAATGCAGATGCCCTGTCCCGAGTGCACTGTTTGGCGGGTGTCATTGCTCGACCGGAGTGGTCTGAGCAGAAGGGGGGGATATGTGAGAATCATGTGGGAATAGTGGATGAGGGCAGGTATATCTCACCCAGATTCCTTTCCTATGTGGCCTAGTCTGGTCAGTATCGCACCTGCTTGCTAATGAATAATGGGAGGTGGATATAAAAGGATGCCAGGTGGTTGTGTGAGTGTCTCAGCCTGGGAACACAGAGAGCCTGTCTGTGTGAGAGACACACGTGAGTGGAAGCAGTGCCCACTGCAACTGTGGTTTGGCTGGACGGGAGAAGCCCGCCAGTTGGTAGTTAGGTTGTCCATTGTTTAGCTAGTGCCGGACAGGCAAGGATTTGTTTTATGTTTTATTTCCTTTTGCATTGCTTTCACCGTTAATAAACCTGACCCAGGGTCAGTTACACCCGAATCCCAGCTCTGCGCCTGAGTTTCATGCTGAATGCACGTGACCTTTGACCCCAGCAAAGGCGATCCTGGAGTGTTTTATCACAATACATACTACATATATACTACATTCATACAATATACATACATACTACATATATACTACATTCATACAACATACATACATACATACTACATACATACTACATATACTGTATACTACATTCATACAACATACATACATACTACATATATACTACATTCATACAACATACATACATACTACATACTTACTACATACATACAGCATACAAACAACATGCTACATACATACTACATACATACTACATAAATACTACATACAATACATTCATACATTCATACAATACATACATAGAGATATACAGTACATATAACATAGAGTACATACTCACCATGACTTGTCACTTTGATCCCCGAAGCCAGTGTCATCTCACGATGATCTCCTACAGTGCATCACTGAGAGGTTACTATAGTTCACTGGTCTCACTTTATAGCAAAAGCTGCGTGGAAACTTTCTCACACAGCAATGCCAAAAGTGAGACTAAGGACTATTTTTTTACAGTGGCGGAGGAATACAGTGCGGAAGGATGCCTACCTCCCATCATTGTATTCCTGGAGCCCCTAGAGAGCAGTCGCATCAGCTGATGCTGCTGTTCTCCACGGGAGATCGTCGTGGGACACTCGTGGATTTCTGCGGATCAGGGAGTATATTGGTTGTTTGTTATTTTAATATTTTTTACAGATGACACTGGCTTCGGGGATCAAAGTGACAAGTGATGATGAGTATGTACTCTATGTTATATGTACTGTATGTCTATATGTATGTATTGTATGAATGTATGAATGTATTGTATGTAGTATGCATGTATGTAGTATGTATGTAGTATGTAGCATGTTGTATGTACAGTATGTAGTAAGTATGTAGTATGTATGTATGTTGTATGAATGTAGTATATATGTAGTATATATGTTGTATGAATGTAGTATGTATGTAGTATGTCTGTAGCATGTTTTATGTGTGCTGTATGTATGTAGTATGTATGTAGTATATACTATGTATGTATGTATGTTGTATGAATGTAGTATATATGTAGTATGTTGTATGAATGTAGTATATATGTAGTATGTATGTAGTATGTAGTATGTATGTATGTTGTATGAATGTAGTATGTATGTAGTATGTAGTATGTATGTATGTTGTATGAACATAGTATATATGTAGTATGTATGTAGTATGTATGCATGTTGTATGAATGTAGTATATATGAAGCATGTATGTAGTATGTAGTATGTATGTATGTTGTATGAATGTAGTATATATGTAGTATGTATGTAGTATGTATGTATGTTGTATGAATGTAGTACATATGTAGTATGTAGTATGTATGTATGTATGCTGTATGAATGTAGTATATGTAGTATGTATGTATGTTGTATGAATGTAGTATATATGTAGTATGTATGTATGTTGCATGAATGTAGCATATATGAAGTATGTATGTAGTATGTTGTATGTATGTATGTTGTATGAATGTTGTATATATGTAGTATGTATGTAGTATGTATGTTTTTTTTTACATTCAACACATTAGCCGGATGATGGGACTACTACTGCCCCATCATTGGCTAATGTGTCAATCATGTCATTGTAGCAGGCATAGCCCGATGGGACTTTTAGTCCCATCGGACGATGCCTGCACACACACACAACCCCCGGCAGGCCCGTACAGACCCCCGGCAGCCCGCACAGACCCCCGGCAGGCCCCTACAGACCCCTGACAGGCCTGCACAGACCCCGGCAGCCTGCACAGACCCCGGCAGCCCGCACAGACCCCCGGCAGCCCACACAGACCCCCGGCAGGCCCGCACAGACCCCCGGCAGGCCCGCACAGACCCCCGAGAGGCCCGTACAGACCCCGCCCGCACACACGCAGTCTCCGCCCACGCACTGCCCACACTCTTCCCCCCTCCCGAACTGGATGTGCAAGGAAAGAAAGGGTTTATTTTCATTCAGATATTTGTGCCCCATTGACTTGCATGGGTTTCCGGTATCGGAATCAGCGATACCCGATATTTTTGGGGTATTGGTCCGATCTAATCCGATCCGATATTTCCCGATATCGGAAGGTATCGCTCAACACTACTTTTCACTGTAGTTTTAGTCCCCTTTTGTGACTTTACCCTGTGATCATATGATTGCGTGTGCTATGTACAACATTGAATTAGGTAGCCTTGCAGCTTGTCCGTGAGTAGTGATCAGCATCACATCATGCGCCTCCCTTTCTTCTATCATACTTATTTCTATGTCTTATTTAAAACTATATTAGGCATATTCTAGAATTTAAAGGGAGTCTGTTTTCCTTTGTCTTATGTTGTTTATATCAATAGCATCTTTACTTCTACCCTATAAGGTATGCGCATTGTTTATAACTTTATACAATTGCTTCTCACAAAATTAGAATATCATCAAAAAAGTTAATTTAGTTCAGCTTTTTAATACAAAAAGTGAAACTCATATATTACATAGAGTCAGTACAAACAGAGGGATCTGTTTCAAGTGTTTATTTCTATTAATGTTTATGATTATGGCTTACAGCCAATGAAAACCCAAAAGTCATTATCTTAGTAAATTAGAATACTTTATAACACCAGCTTGAAAAATGATTTTAAAATCCAAAATGATGGCCTACTAAAATGTATGTTCAGCAAATACACTCTATACTTGGCCGGGGCTCCTTTGGGATCAATTACTGCATCAATGCGGCGTGGCATGGAGGTGATCAGCCTGTGGCACTGCTGAGGTGTTATGAAAGCCCAGAATGCTTTGATAGCAGCAATAGCAATATAGAAATAGCAATATTGAAATGGTTCATACATGAGGAGTGTGAAAGTTTTATTGTCCTCTGATTGGGGTCTGGTTCTGTGTTGTGATGCCCCCACAAGGTTTGAGGAGCAAATTCCTTAAATGATGTAAAAATACATAAATCCTTGTGACACATTCATTCCTGCACCGAGTGTGTCAAAGGTTGTCATAAGTTTATACTCTCAGACTCTTCTGTCTCTCTGAGATTTGAGGTTACCTTACAATACAAGTAGTTTCATGTCCATGGTGCTGTGATCAGGCACACAAAAATGTTTGGCCACAGGTAGATCCATTCTTTTTCTCTTATTGAGTGGCGGTGAGAATTCATCCAAGGATGCTTAACGTCACTTGTCTTAGCTATTGCATTATTTCTTTCTTTGCTGTGTTGTGTATAAATATGTGATTTTTCAGATTTTATATTAGTCTATATGCCTGATGAAGAGACCTGAGTAGTTTTGAAAGCTTGCAATTTGTTACCATCTTTTCAGTTAGCGATTTAAAGGTATCAACCACTGAGGACTCTTAATTCCAAATATTTTTCTATCTACTGGCTTGCATGGTGCAAAGATATATATAGCTTTCCTGTGAGAGATTGGCATTGTCATTTAACATGTTTACAGCTGTGGGTGTAGATCTTTTGTCAGTTGTCAGTAAATCAACCTTCATCCTGTTAGGTGTTATGGAGGGCCATAATAAAACACTTTCAAGTGTGTTCATCCTTTAGGGTCTGTCCAATGCCTTCTATCTTCAGGTTGCCTTCTTTATTTTATTTTTGGCAATGTATTTGATCACATTATCTGGAAATCTCCTGCTCATCACCATGGTATGGATTAACCCAACTTTACAGACCCCGATGTACTTCTTCTTGTCTCATCTTTCATTTATCGACATCAGCTTTTCTTCTACAATAGTTCCTAAAATTCTAGTCAACACTCTATCCAAAGACAGAAGTATTTCCCTATGGGGATGTGCAGCCCAAATGTTTTTTTCCATAGCACTAGGTTCAGCGGAGTGCATCATTCTTGCCGTCATGGCTTATGATAGATTTGCTGCCATTTGTAGACCATTGCACTATACCACCATTATGAGCAAGAAACTATGCATTATTTTAGCTGCTGGATCATGGAGTGTTTCCTTCACAAATTCAGTCATTCATGTGATCCTTACTTTTCAGCTACCCTTCTGTAGATCCCACCAAGTCAATCATTTCTTCTGTGAGATGCCTCCAATCTTTCGTCTGTCCTGCAAGGACATTTGGCTAAATGAGATTGCAATGTACATCTCAGCCAGTATATTAGCTATGTGTTGTTTCTTCTTGACTCTAATTTCTTATATCCAAATCATCTATACAATCTTGCAAATTCATTCTTCACGTAGAAGGCATAAAACTTTCTCAACATGTGCCTCCCATCTCATCGTGGTGGCCCTTTTTTATGGGACTGTCATGTTCATGTATCTGCGTCCAAGATCTACATACTCTCCGGAAACAGATAAGGCTGTGTCCATTCTCTATACGACAGTGACCCCAATGTTGAATCCTATCATCTACAGCATGAGAAACAAAGATGTTAAAAGAGCTATAAGAAAGAAAATTGATCGAATGTGAATGTTGCAAACATTTGGAAATTTCTTCAAACCTTCCATACAGTATCGATAAGTCATATATAATTGGGGATACCATGAAAGAGTACCAAGTCTACAGATGTTGCCCTGAAAAATGCTTTGGTGGTCTTCTTCATGTAATTTCACTGAATATGCTGATACTTGCCTCTTCTTTTCAGGTTCTATACACGGTAAATATGTAAACCATAGTTCCCAACACTGTACTCCAAAGGTATTAATGGGGTACTTATTTTAAAGAACTAGGATGGCTCATTGTGCTATGCTTTTTAAGGAACTTGCATTTACTTTTCTGGAAGTTTAGGGAAAAGCATAACTTCACAGTGCTAACTGGTTTCCAAAGTCACAACTACTCGTGCAATCACATACTGACAGATATATCCTTCTCAATAATGAATAGTTGACATAAGGAATACAATATTAAGGTTATAAAAATACACAGATTATAAGAAAATAAGTTGAAATCTTTTTGAGATTACCAAAAATGGTCTTCTACAGGGACATCCTCAAGAGCAATATCAGCACCCTTTACTGGCTGATGAAGGGATGAGATCTCATAAGCAGCTGTCTATAAATGGTTGACTCTTCCTTTTGAAGATTACTCTGAGTTGGCTAAAATCTCTAGTTATGTTTCAATGTTTTATGGTTTGGATATTGCCTTACAGGGTAGATACCCACAATAGGTGGCACTAGATAGACAACTTTCTTCTTTCTCTGAGGAAAGCTATTTTGAATACTTTTTCCAATGACACATTGCCTGTGAGACTTCATGCCAGTTACCAGCCACCCCAAGATAATAAAAAGCAAATGGAATACCTTTTGGTCTACTTGCAGTCGACCATTGTATTAGTGATTCACAACTTCCTAGAGACAATCCATTAGAAAATAGCAACACCAATCTATTTACAACTTCTTTCATTGAACACAGATCCCTTTGGCCTCAGTCAGGATACTGGCAATTGTTATGTGTGGTTCCCACTGTTTGACAAGGCACTTTTCTCTTTTCCCTCTCAGACTCATTCAGTTACAAATCTTTACGCCTTCTTCCCTGCCATGGCAGTCTCTCCTAAGTTTCCTGACACTGGACTGGCCCTCACTTTATGGTTCAGTCAAGTCAGCCTACCCCTGACTCTCCAGTGATACACCCACACAGATATCAACTTGCTTTTGTCCTTTCTTGATGCTCTATACCTCCTCTTTCAGACATCATGACAAACCTCTATTCTTCCCCAGGTCCTATCTCACTAAGGGCAGTTTCAACTCCAAGTCATGCTTAGTTACACATGATAGGTTTGGTGTATCCATCCCTCACCTACAAGTTGCTGGCAGTTTAACGTATAGCGCTTTATCTACTGTTTATGCCCTCTTCAACTGACCCCAAATGGTGAAAGATAAATAACCTGGGCTCTGCACACAAAGGTCTGCATTCAATCACTATCCATATAAACAACTTAACCCTCTACAATTTAGATCAGCCAGGGCATGGCACCCCTGATTTCTCTCACCAGCTCCAAGCACACACTCTGCTTCCCTCACAATCACACCAAACTAGTGAATGTTCGGGTACACTGAATACACAGTAAAACATTAGGTTCAGGTCTGAACTTGATCTCGAACTTCACTTCGGACCCGAAACCCAGTAGAAGTCAATGGGGACCCGAATATTGATGCTAATGGCTGTAAAATGGTCATAATAAGGGGTAGGAGGCTGCAAAAGAAAGCTAAATGGAGGTAAGACCAGGACAATTGTTCCTCAAACAAATGTGGATAGGGAAATATTTAAAATAACATCAGTTATCTTAAAATGTTTTTTTCTATTTTTTGGAGGGTTCTCAGAAAACAGGGACTGCAATAATCTGCTGGCCACTCTATTTCTGTATACAGGCCATGTAATACTCTGCTATTTTTGGGTTGGAAAACAATGAGGAAAGCATCAAAAATAGGAGATGTGGCCGTGTTGCTGGTGGTGGTGGTGTAGGTATTGCAAGGTGAGATAGGGCGTGGTCGATCTGTGTCTGCTATGCACCCAAATGAAACACCTTCCTCTGGTGGAAGCAGACAACATGACGTTCTGTGTAATTTCGTAGTCCCAAATACCGTTGGATGAATGGTGACCCATAACAAGTATGGGTGGTTTCAGATGAGTTGGCTGAGAGTGCCTTCAGTCCCTTTTCTTTGTTTTCCACCCAGTTCTCTGCTGAATGTGCAGATTTTGCACCTGCAGTCCATGGGCATCTGACTTCCACTTCACTCTACACTATGGCTATACATTCTACAGGACTGTGGGGAAGAAGACAGTAATAATAAATAATAATAATAAATTTTATTTTTATAGCGCCGACATATTCCGCAGCACTTTACATTTCAGAGGGGATTTGTACAGACAATAGACATTACAGCATAACAATAATCACATACAGTAGATTATAACAAATAACAAGAGGAGTGAGGGCCCTGCTCGCAAGCTTACAGTCTATGAGGAAAGAGGTAGACATGAAAGGTGGGTGGTAACAGTTGCTCTGATTGTATGGACCAGCCATAATGTTAAGTGTGTAACAGTACAGACACAGAGGGCTAATGGATGCATAAAGCATGTGGGAACATGATGCTGGGAACCTGGTTATGGTAAAACTTTTGGCTCTGCCACACAGGGATAGGTTAGGTTAATGTGTTGAGGCGATAGGCCAGTCTGAATAAATGCGTTTTCAGGACACGCTTAAAATTGTGGGGATTGGGGACTAATCGTATTGACCTGGGAAGTGCATTCCAAAGAATTGGCGCGGCACGTGTAAAGTCTTGGAGACGGGAGTGGGAGGTTCTGACTATTGAGGATACTAACCTCAGGTCATCGGCAGAACGGAGGGCGCGGGTAGGGTGGTATACTGAAACAAGGGAGGAGATGTAGGGTGGTGCTGAGCCATGGAGGGCTTTGTGGGTGAGGGTAATAAGTTTATACTGAATTCTGGAGTGGATGGGTAGCCAGTGTAATGACTGGCACAAAGTAGAGGCATCGGTGTAACGATTGGTGAGGAATATGATCCTGGCTGCAGCAGTAGGTTAATGAATTGCAGCAGCTCTGCTCTTGGAGTCAGGCTGTAAACTGTTCCAGGCAAATGGATGGGGAACGTACAATTGTGAAGGAGAGAAGGAGGTCTTGGGAGGACCAGAGATTACATGGTGGGAGATATCGGGTGATTAGTTCAAAGATACTGTATATGAGGAAGACATATTATGGACGGCTTTATAGGTCAGTGTTGCTAGCTTGAAGTGGATATGTTGTGGAACAGAGAGAAAGTGAAGGGATTTGCAGAAGGGAGAAGCAGAGGAGTAGCCATGACAGAAGTGGATTAGTAGTGCAGCAGAGTTACAGACAGACTGGAGAGGTTTGATGATGCAATGGAGAATGATGAGGTCCTAGACCCCACATGGAGTCAAGGCTATCCGAGTGATGTGGGCAGTGTAGAGGAAGGGTTGGTGGTCATGCTGCCCCAGCTGCACAGCAAACGAGGGAGTAGGGTGCAAAAGCACTGAGGCCGGAATGTAGCCATTACGTTGGCTGCTACTGCGCACCGTGGCTGGCCCCTAGCCTTTCTTTTCTGTCTATGTTAATCTTATTTCTATAGAATAACATATTCTGCAGCACCTTATAATTAAGCGGGCACATATCTGGCAAAAAAAACAAGACAATACAAAGTAAGACAGTTTAAACAGTAACAGGAGGAGTGAGGGCCCTGCTCGCAAGCTTACAATCTACAATCTTCAGGTTGCCTTCTCCTCCTACTCTGTTTCCTCCACCATCTCCTCATCCGATCAGAAAGTTTGGTCAGTCTGTGCGCACTTTTGTCATTCTCACCCTGCTGCTGTTTGCCTGTCTGAAGTGCAGCCTCACTTCTGACTGTGTGCTCCCCACCTCACATGCGACATGCCCACAAGGTGGAATTCCACATTGCGTATGCTGGAGAGACTGTGTGAGCAGCAGCAGGCAATATTGGAATTTCAGCTGCAGCATGCACGGGTGAGTTGCTCTGCAAAACAACACCACTTCATCAACAGTGATTGGACCTGCATGGGAGATGTATGTTCCACGTTGCGCTGCTTGCAAGACTCCACCAATATGGCCAGTGCTGATGATGCCATCACCACTACTATCCCACTTCAATTCCTCCTACAAAAACTAAGCTTCAGGTGATGATAGATGAGGTGGTTGCATGGAAGGAAGAGGAGCGGAGGAACAGAGATAATTCACATAATTATCAGGACAGGCGTCCGTACATGTCTTGGAGGATGGGTTTCTGTACCAAATGTGGCCAGGTACATAAATTTCCAACCAGGGGACAATTTTGTATGATGAGAAGGAGGAGTTGGAGTATGAGGATAAGGAACAACTGTGTCAACAGCAGTGTGGTACTCAAACCAGCTCACAGGTATCATTGGAGAGTGGCTGGGGGGAGACACAGAGGACCCAGACGATACACCTCCCACTGAGGACAACTTGTTGTTGCCTCTGGGCAACCGGGCAAACATGAGGCAATACATGCTGCTTTGCCTGCGCGATGATGGCCGACTTTCCCAGATTGTTACAAGTGCTGATTATTGGGTAGCCACCCTGCTGGATCCCCTCTACAAGCACAATGTGCCATCCCTACTTCTGTCACTAGAGCAAAATTGGAAACATCAGGAATACAAACACACGCTGGTAGACGCCATACTGACATCATCCTCACCTGTTAGCGGGGGCTTAGTGGAACCACAAGGCAGATTAGTATGAAGTTGCTAAGGCAGCTGGAGCACTAGAGCCACCTAGGAAGGGATGGTTAGCATGGCTGAAATGTGTAAAACCTTACTCAGTGCGTCGCAAAATTCAGAACCACCATCTAATACGGTCCCTATTTTGGTACAGTACAAACAGATTTTTGTTGTTACAGTACAAATAGAGGCTTTTTGATTCAATTTTCTATAGGCAAGTATCAGAAACTGTGATGGAGGCATGGTGTGCCCCATCATATGCTAACTTATTTTTAGGATGGTGGGAAGAGGCAAGAGTGTTTCCCCTTCAGTCTTACATTTAAACATGTTTTTCGTTTGTACAGGTTTGTCGATGATATCCTGCTTTTGTGGACTGGGTCTGTGGAGGAATGCCTGATCTTTATAGAGAATTAAATGATAACACTTTGAACATCTTACTTACCTCTAAGATGTCTACAACATCAATTGAATTTCTGGAGTTGATGGTTCCGATTGAAGGGTCACTAATCACAACTACTTTATATCGCAAAATAACAGCTACAAATAGCTTGTTGCACTTCTTAAGTTTCCATCTGTCTCATCTAAAAAAATGTAAGACAATTTCTTTGCTTAAGGAAAAATGGCAGTACACTGGATGAGTTTCAAATGCAAGCAGAATATATTACAGAGCGTTTTAAAAAGAAGGGGTACCCGTGGAAAAACATCTCAATGGCTTTCCAATTTGCAAAACAAAGCGATCAACAGGACCTACTTAGAAAACGTTACAGAGAAGAATCAAGACCAATTAGTGTCATTATAACTATTAACAACCAATGGCAGGATAGCCATAAGATCTTTACCAATAATTGGGGGATTCTATTAAGCGAACCTAAATTGACACCTTTTATCTCTTCATATCCCAATTTGGTGGCACAGAGGGCCAAGAACCTCAGGTACAATCCAATTTGTTGTCACTTTAGAAGACCTACTCAAAAATTGAACAGGGGCAGTAAAATAGTGGAAAAGTAGCCCTGTTGAAACTCTACTATCTGCCCTTATGTCACTGCACAGGAGGGCATCTCTCTAAACTTTTCCTTTGCAGATTTTAATCAAGAGCGCTTTTCAATTGCCGCTCTAAAAATTTGCTATATAATATTCTCTGTTACTGCCCTAAAATCTATGTTGGACAAACTACTCAAGAGATAAAACAAAAGGTAAGTCCCTTTCTTCAGTGGCAGTGTAAGGGGTTGTAATATGTGTACTTGTTCTTTTAACCCCTTAATGCTTTTCTATGCTGCTAATGTAATGTATATTTATATATGCTATAGTATTGCTAGGGAAAGTGAGTTACCCCAAGTCGGTCACTAGATGAGGGTATAATGCTAATGGGGAGTATTACCTCAGATTGGCCACTAGATGGGGGCACTGTAGTCAGGGAACATTGTTGGGAGTGTAGCTAGTTAATATAGGAGGAGCATGGTGGGTTAAGACAGAGAGAACTTTCTAACAGGAATCAGTCGGAGTGAGGGCGCCCATTAGCTCAGGAGGACTGGCTAGCCCTGGGCAACACCGTGTCACGTAATGTTATGTGCAAGCCTAAAGCCCAACATATATTCGTTACCAGGATTCTTACAGAGGGATCTACAGCAGCAGTGCTAGCAGTGTAGCATAAGTGGGTCTGCAGTTGCTAGTGAAGACTAAGCAGTACGGGCACATCTCCTACCATGTGGCAGCTTATATCGTGGGCTGATGCCTTGAAAGCCGGGATGAAATGGCTGAGGGAACACCCGACTAGAGTGTGGCTGGGCACTGAAGATGCTGTGGGACCGTTCGGCACGGTCCGCCCTGGAAGCGGGCTTAGTAATAGAGAGAGAAGGAAAGGGACAGAAGAGGAGTTGTATGCTGCAGTGCAAACCCTGATGATGATGATGCTGGAAAGAGTATGAATATGCTGTGTACAAGCTTCAGTAAAGTTGCTCCGTTTAAAGATGTACTGGACTGTGACTCTGTTATTTCTAAAGTGGGTACTGAAGTCCCCCAGAACCATACAAAGGATCCTGATGGAGCTGTGAAAGGCGCTGCAAGCATGCTTAGTGAAGAGCAGAGTGTATATGTGATGGGGGGGTCAGGGTACACTGGTGCAGATGTTAGTGGCCACAACCACAGCCCTGCCCGTCCCTCACAGCAGCACACTTTCTTGGTCACCATAGATGTCATCTGGGAGATATTAAAGTTCTTGATTTAGAGGCTGTCCACACTAACATTAGGCTATGTTCACTTAGCATTCGGGGGCTCTGTGGAAGGCTGCATACTTCCTCCGTTAAGCCCCACCTACTTCCGCATACTTCTGCATGCGTCCTGCGTAACTATCTTTAACATTGGGTATGCTGGACATGCGGATGTATGTGGACACATCGTTTTGACATGCCTGCAGACCGCACGGGAACACATCAAGTTGCATTTTGTGCAGACGGCGGGCATGTCAAAATGACACATCCGCATACATCCACATGTCCAGCATACCCAATGTTAAAGATAGGTACGCAGGACGCATGCAGAAGTATGCGGAAGTAGGAGAGGCTTAACAGAGGAAGTACTACACAGCCCTCCGCAGAGCCGCCGAACACTAATGTTAACCCGGCCTTAGGTGAGGCAATATTGTGAACGGCCTTTTATGATATGAATCCAAGTGGATACACAACCTAGATGGTCTGGCCCCGCAGGGGCTCAATGAAGAGTTGCTGTACTGGGTTCAATAAACAGATCAAACTGGATGGAGGTTGCTAGCTCTTAGAAATAATGAATGTGGTTGTCCTAGTTTTTTGATTTTTCTCTCTTTTTATTTTGTTTCACAAAATTCATGCTTATGGAGAGTAGGTGGAGGAGTCCCCGCTGTGTATCCTGTTATGAATGAGTCACCGGAGGAGGAGAAAACAAAAATACAAGCTAAGTCCAGAAAACTGGAGAGGTTGGTAGCTATCGGATTGCAGACCCCTGATCCTATACACCACAGCTAACAGTAGCCGTGGGGGGTTCCTACGGTGCCCTAGACCCCTTGTCACAGCCGGAGAACTACATAAGCCTAAAGAAGGAAAGGGGAAATCTAAACTGCCCCAGAGCAGACCCCAAAGCAATAGACAGCCCCCAACATGTATTGTCGGTGAAAAACAGGTGAAAACACAAACACAGACAGAAAGACAGGCTGAGCAAACGATGGGGCCCAACTAACTAGATAGGACAGGACAAAAAAGATGCTGGCTGCAATCCGCAAAAAAACCCTACCAAAAAATGTCCCAACCGTCTGATAGGGAAAAAGGCCTGGAAGTCGCTAGACTTCAAAATCACTATATCAGCACTCAGGTATATTCTGAAAACAGAGCAAAGAGATCAACTGATCAGAGACAAAAATGGAATTCAGCCAGTCACTAAGGAAACCAGACAAAATCTCATGGAATAATAGCAGGGCAAAAACTTAGCTTTTAGTAGACAGGAACTAAGCTGGATGCAAGAGCTCAGAGCAGAAAGGATCACCAGCAGCCCAGCAGGGCGTCGGCTGCCTTATATCCATTCAGAAATTCCAGATGTCCAATCACACTCCGCCTGTTCAAATGACAGGTTCTTCCCATCCCAATCAATTTCACTACCTCTCTTCACCAGCAGAGGTAGTTCATCAGACATCAAAGGTGAAGGGGAGAATGAACTCACAACAGTATCCGGCCCGGAACAAAGGGGACTGTCACCAAGGTTCCTAGGGGGACAGTTTCCGGGGAACATAATTAGGAGACGGGACACAGAGGGTTCTAGAAAGGTTGGGGCGGGGCCAATATAAAAGAAGCTGAGGACGCCAGGAAGCGTCAGACGACGGAGCAGGACAGGAGACAAGAAGCTAGAGGGCGCCAGAGAGCCAGAGCTAAAGCAAGAACCAAAGCAAGGAGCAGAGAGCAGCAACTGGAGAGGCAAAAGGGAGACTCACCACTGACAGAAGAGGGACGGCACCGAGCCGCCCAGTTGAGAGACACCGACCGTCGGACTACGCTTCCAGCGGCCACCACCACTCGACTCCAGCCCGCGGCTGTGGGCTGCCTGCTGCCACCCGCCTGTCCGCTTCCGCCCGACTCCAGCCCGTGGCTACGGCCTGTCCGCTGTCATCTGCGGTCGCCATTGCTTCACTCCAGCCCACGGTCGCGGCCTGCCCGCCGCTGCCCACGGCCACCACTACCTATCCACAGCTGGTGGCTGCGGCTTACACGTCCCAGTCCCCGGGCAACACCATCCCGCCTCCATCGGGAGGTGCAACGCAGAGAGACTCTTCAGAGGCCTGTTGTGCCCTCACTTCATCTGGGCGTAGGAACGCCCGAAGTCTCTGTCAGATCCTCGTTGGCTGGGCCCAGTGGCTGAAACGCCGAAGCAACACCGACCATCACTCTGCCGGATGTCAGAGAGGATAAGCGAAACGTTGTAGTTAATACTCAGGACCAGTAGTCGGCCATACCGCGGCCCTATAGTGACCGGTATTTGCCGGGTTAGTCATGTTCATTTTACCAGTGTATTCTTGCTTTGATCCCTGCGAGGATAACCATTGTTAGCTTGTTTGGTTGCTCAAGATCGCCCTAATGCCTATACTGTGTATATATATATATATATATATATATATATATATATAAGTTAGATCTTGAGTTCATCCCGTCTCCCGTCTCGTCACTGCAACCCGCGTACCTGCTATTACTACAGGAGCGTTTACCAGTACATGGAAACCACTCAATCATTCTTCAGAATTTTTTTATGTCCTCATGGTATCTTGTCTTATGTCACTTACATATAAAATCTATATTGCTAAAGACCTTGTTCACACAACTCTTATCAAAATATTCAGGATTGAGAGTCCTCAGTAGTTGATACCTTTTAATGGCTAACTGAAAAGATGGTAACACATTGCAAGCTTTCGAGACTACTCAGGTCTCTTCATCAGGCTAGACTAATACAAAATCTGAAGTCACATATTTATGCACAATACAGCCTAGAAAAAATGCAATAGATAAGACAAGTGACGTGAAGCAGAACTATCAATATGGGAGAGGGAGAAACATAAATATAAACATTGGACCAGTTCATAGATAAGGAGTCTGGATGTTTTATGGTCCTCTGATTGGGGTCTAGTTCTGTGTTGCCCCGCAAGGTTTTAAAAGGAAATTCCTTAATTGATGTAAAAAGACATAAATCCATGCGACACATTCATTCCAGCACTGAGAGTGTCAAAGTTCGTCATAAATTTGTACTCCCAAACTCGTCTCTCTCTCTGAGATGTGAAGTTACCTTTCAATACCAGTAATTTCATATCCATGCTGCTGTGATCAGGGATACAGAAATGTTTTGCCACAGGTAGATCCATTCTTTTTTCTCTTATTGTGTGACGATGAGCATTCATCCTTGTTCTAAGCTTTTGCCCTGTCTCCCCCACATACAGACCCCCAGTTGGACATTTAGTACAAATAATTAAGTACACCACATTAGATGTAATGCAGGTGAAAGTACCTGGGATCTTGTAGTCCTGATGTGAATTGGGGATCTTTATCTTGTCCGTGGTCATTATAAATGGACAGGTTTTACATTTTTTCTGGTTGCAAGGAAAGGTTCCTCCAGCTGTTGGAGAGGACAGGGAGCTTCTGACAATGATGCTTCTTAAATTTGGGGGCTGCCTAAAACACAGAAGTGGGGGGTCTGGAAAAATGGATTTTAATCGGGCATCTTTTTGTAGTAAAGGTTGTAATTTCCGTGCAGCTCCCCTTAGCACCTCCAGATTTGGGTTGTAGGTGACTACTAGAGGCACTCGGTTATTTTCTTCTTTAGCTTTGTAATGTAGCAGGTGATTCCTTGACAATCTGGTGGCTCTTGTAATTTGGTTTTCAATTGTTCTTGGATGGTAACCCTGATTCAAAAAGGTCTTTTTGAGGCGATCAAGGTGTTTGTCTCTATCCATGGGGTTCCATGAATGTACCACAACTCTTATCATAATTTATAATAGAGTCACTATGGCACTGTATCACCTTGCTCTATTTGTACATAACTTTACTGTACAATATGTGAATCGTCATTTTATGATTTTGTGTGCATACTATTTTAGTCTCTTTATATTGTCACCCTTACACTGACTCGGCGGGATTATAGCTGCTTTCACAGCCCACGCTGTTGGTGGCCCCCAGGGTGGCGCTCATAGCAATCTGCCATCAACAACCATAGAGGTCTCGAGGAGACCTCAGGTTGTTATGGTAATGCATCGCTGACCCCCGATCACGTGATGGGGGTCGGCGATGCACGTATTTCCGTCCATGCGCCAGAAGCTCTAGTTAAATGCCCGCTGTTAGCGTTTGACAGTGGGATTTAACTAGTTAATAGGCACGGGCGGATCGCAATTCCACTTGCGCCTATTGCGGGCACATGTCAGCTGTTTAATACAGCTGACATGTCGCGGCTTTGAGGTGGGCTCAGCGCCAGAGCCCACCTCAAAGCAGGGGATACTAAAAGCTGACGTACTATCCCGTCATCTGGCAGTAAGGGGTTAAAATGACAATCAATGAGTCCTGACCTCAATCCCATTGAAAATTTTGGGGTGAGCTGAAACATTGGGAAAAAGAACCCTGCAAACATTCAAGAGCTTGAACAAACTGCAAAGGAAGAGTGGGAGAAAATACCAGCTGGGACGTGCAAGAAGCTTATTGATGGCTGCAAGAAACGTTTGGAAGCTGTCGCCAATGCCAAAGGGTGTGCAACCAAGTATTAATTAGGGGTGCCTTTATTGCTGCACATGCTGTTTATTCAGTTGATTCTTTATAATTGTAACATGTAAGTTGAAAAACAATGTTTTATTGTTGTATTACTTTGGACCACTAATAAAAAAAATCCTGAGGATATAACTTTGGTACATTTCCATATATTTCAGAAGATATTGTACAGTCTATGAAAAAAATGAAGTGATGCCAATAATGGTGAGCAGTACTGTATGTGCACTAGGGTGACCGCAAAAAATCGATGTCGGCATTTTGTCCGTCTGGACCCCACAAAACGATTCCCCTTTCCAGATATTGAGATAGCCAAAATTTGAGCTCGATCAAACGACGTTAACCCGTGCCGCTCGTCGCTCAAAGTTTGAAAAAATCCAAATTGAGGTATTTTAATATTTAGGTATTTTGCATAGTCTGTTAGACTTTAAAGAATGTGACAACAACATTGCAGAAATAGCCCTGACCAAATTTTCGAACCATTTGTGGTATTTGAATGCAGAGTTGGTGGGATTATCGTTTTTTGATCCCACCATTACAGACAATGAAAAGTTGTTAATGGCTAATAAATTGCTCAGTAGCACAGATGAACCATCAGAGCACGCTAGGGTTGTAAATCCAAAAGTTAGGAAAGAAAAATTAAAAGAGGTAGGAAGTAACCGACTTTAACGACCTTCTGACAAAAGATGAAGAACAAAAGCAATATGTCCTGCAAGTTGTAAGCAAATGCCGAGCATTATATTCTGACGTTTCAAAAACTACTTTAACAAAAGCTCTAGAATAGATTAGATAACTATGTAAAATTATCAACTCATGTAGGTTAGCGTGCTCTGATGGTTCATCTGTGCTACTGAGCAATGTAATAATAAGACGCATTACTTCCAAAAAAACAGCTGCATAGTAGAATAATTTTTTGGACACACTACTCAGACAAATCAACAGCCGCGGAGACACCATCACATGTTTCTCAACGCAAGCAATGACTAGCCAGGTCTTTCCCCGGGAAGGAACAACCACGGGAAGGGCAGTCTCCAATGAAGGAAACCACCTATGCCAAAACATGGTATCCATCCACAGACAGCTGTTTCGGGGTATTGCCCCTCATCAGTGTGGAGTAGGAAACTGGCTAGTAGGAGCAATGCCTAGTGAAAGGCTATGAACATAAGGATGAGTGACCTCATGGAGATCAACATCCAACACTGCGGAGACACCATCACATGTTTCTCAACGCAGTGATCTAGAGCAATGCCCCCATCCCTTATGGGAAATATGCAAAAGCATGTAAATCAACAGCCGCGGAGACACCATCACATGTTTCTCAACGCAAGCAATGACTAGCCAGGTCTTTCCCCGGGAAGGAACAACCACGGGAAGGGCAGTCTCCAATGAAGGAAACCACCTATGCCAAAACATGGTATCCATCCACAGACAGCTGTTTTGGGGTATTGCCCCTCATCAGTGTGGAGTAGGAAACTGGCTAGTAGGAGCAATGCCTAGTGAAAGGCTATGAACATAAGGATGAGTGACCTCATGGAGATCAACATCCAACACTGCGGAGACACCATCACATGTTTCTCAACGCAGTGATCTAGAGCAATGCCCCCATCCCTTATGGGAAATATGCAAAAGCATGTAAATCAACAGCCGCGGAGACACCATCACATGTTTCTCAACGCAAGCAATGACTAGCCAGGTCTTTCCCCGGGAAGGAACAACCACGGGAAGGGCAGTCTCCAATGAAGGAAACCACCTATGCCAAAACATGGTATCCATCCACAGACAGCTGTTTCGGGGTATTGCCCCTCATCAGTGTGGAGTAGGAAACTGGCTAGTAGGAGCAATGCCTAGTGAAAGGCTATGAACATAAGGATGAGTGACCTCATGGAGATCAACATCCAACACTGCGGAGACACCATCACATGTTTCTCAACGCAGTGATCTAGAGCAATGCCCCCATCCCTTATGGGAAATATGCAAAAGCATGTAAATCAACAGCCGCGGAGACACCATCACATGTTTCTCAACGCAAGCAATGACTAGCCAGGTCTTTCCCCGGGAAGGAACAACCACGGGAAGGGCAGTCTCCAATGAAGGAAACCACCTATGCCAAAACATGGTATCCATCCACAGACAGCTGTTTCGGGGTATTGCCCCTCATCAGTGTGGAGTAGGAAACTGGCTAGTAGGAGCAATGCCTAGTGAAAGGCTATGAACATAAGGATGAGTGACCTCATGGAGATCAACATCCAACACTGGATTCCTTCATTGGAGACTGCCCTTCCCGTGGTTGTTCCTTCCCGGGGAAAGACCTGGCTAGTCATTGCTTGCGTTGAGAAACATGTGATGGTGTCTCCGCGGCTGTTGATTTACATGCTTTTGCATATTTCCCATAAGGGATGGGGGCATTGCTCTAGATCACTGCGTTGAGAAACATGTGATGGTGTCTCCGCAGTGTTGGATGTTGATCTCCATGAGGTCACTCATCCTTATGTTCATAGCCTTTCACTAGGCATTGCTCCTACTAGCCAGTTTCCTACTCCACACTGATGAGGGGCAATACCCCGAAACAGCTGTCTGTGGATGGATACCATGTTTTGGCATAGGTGGTTTCCTTCATTGGAGACTGCCCTTCCCGTGGTTGTTCCTTCCCGGGGAAAGACCTGGCTAGTCATTGCTTGCGTTGAGAAACATGTGATGGTGTCTCCGCGGCTGTTGATTTACATGCTTTTGCATATTTCCCATAAGGGATGGGGGCATTGCTCTAGATCACTGCGTTGAGAAACATGTGATGGTGTCTCCGCAGTGTTGGATGTTGATCTCCATGAGGTCACTCATCCTTATGTTCATAGCCTTTCACTAGGCATTGCTCCTACTAGCCAGTTTCCTACTCCACACTGATGAGGGGCAATACCCCGAAACAGCTGTCTGTGGATGGATACCATGTTTTGGCATAGGTGGTTTCCTTCATTGGAGACTGCCCTTCCCGTGGTTGTTCCTTCCCGGGGAAAGACCTGGCTAGTCATTGCTTGCGTTGAGAAACATGTGATGGTGTCTCCGCGGCTGTTGATTTACATGCTTTTGCATATTTCCCATAAGGGATGGGGGCATTGCTCTAGATCACTGCGTTGAGAAACATGTGATGGTGTCTCCGCAGTGTTGGATGTTGATCTCCATGAGGTCACTCATCCTTATGTTCATAGCCTTTCACTAGGCATTGCTCCTACTAGCCAGTTTCCTACTCCACACTGATGAGGGGCAATACCCCGAAACAGCTGTCTGTGGATGGATACCATGTTTTGGCATAGGTGGTTTCCTTCATTGGAGACTGCCCTTCCCGTGGTTGTTCCTTCCCGGGGAAAGACCTGGCTAGTCATTGCTTGCGTTGAGAAACATGTGATGGTGTCTCCGCGGCTGTTGATTTACATGCTTTTGCATATTTCCCATAAGGGATGGGGGCATTGCTCTAGATCACTGCGTTGAGAAACATGTGATGGTGTCTCCGCAGTGTTGGATGTTGATCTCCATGAGGTCACTCATCCTTATGTTCATAGCCTTTCACTAGGCATTGCTCCTACTAGCCAGTTTCCTACTCCACACTGATGAGGGGCAATACCCCGAAACAGCTGTCTGTGGATGGATACCATGTTTTGGCATAGGTGGTTTCCTTCATTGGAGACTGCCCTTCCCGTGGTTGTTCCTTCCCGGGGAAAGACCTGGCTAGTCATTGCTTGCGTTGAGAAACATGTGATGGTGTCTCCGCGGCTGTTGATTTACATGCTTTTGCATATTTCCCATAAGGGATGGGGGCATTGCTCTAGATCACTGCGTTGAGAAACATGTGATGGTGTCTCCGCAGTGTTGGATGTTGATCTCCATGAGGTCACTCATCCTTATGTTCATAGCCTTTCACTAGGCATTGCTCCTACTAGCCAGTTTCCTACTCCACACTGATGAGGGGCAATACCCCGAAACAGCTGTCTGTGGATGGATACCATGTTTTGGCATAGGTGGTTTCCTTCATTGGAGACTGCCCTTCCCGTGGTTGTTCCTTCCCGGGGAAAGACCTGGCTAGTCATTGCTTGCGTTGAGAAACATGTGATGGTGTCTCCGCGGCTGTTGATTTACATGCTTTTGCATATTTCCCATAAGGGATGGGGGCATTGCTCTAGATCACTGCGTTGAGAAACATGTGATGGTGTCTCCGCAGTGTTGGATGTTGATCTCCATGAGGTCACTCATCCTTATGTTCATAGCCTTTCACTAGGCATTGCTCCTACTAGCCAGTTTCCTACTCCACACTGATGAGGGGCAATACCCCGAAACAGCTGTCTGTGGATGGATACCATGTTTTGGCATAGGTGGTTTCCTTCATTGGAGACTGCCCTTCCCGTGGTTGTTCCTTCCCGGGGAAAGACCTGGCTAGTCATTGCTTGCGTTGAGAAACATGTGATGGTGTCTCCGCGGCTGTTGATTTACATGCTTTTGCATATTTCCCATAAGGGATGGGGGCATTGCTCTAGATCACTGCGTTGAGAAACATGTGATGGTGTCTCCGCAGTGTTGGATGTTGATCTCCATGAGGTCACTCATCCTTATGTTCATAGCCTTTCACTAGGCATTGCTCCTACTAGCCAGTTTCCTACTCCACACTGATGAGGGGCAATACCCCGAAACAGCTGTCTGTGGATGGATACCATGTTTTGGCATAGGTGGTTTCCTTCATTGGAGACTGCCCTTCCCGTGGTTGTTCCTTCCCGGGGAAAGACCTGGCTAGTCATTGCTTGCGTTGAGAAACATGTGATGGTGTCTCCGCGGCTGTTGATTTACATGCTTTTGCATATTTCCCATAAGGGATGGGGGCATTGCTCTAGATCACTGCGTTGAGAAACATGTGATGGTGTCTCCGCAGTGTTGGATGTTGATCTCCATGAGGTCACTCATCCTTATGTTCATAGCCTTTCACTAGGCATTGCTCCTACTAGCCAGTTTCCTACTCCACACTGATGAGGGGCAATACCCCGAAACAGCTGTCTGTGGATGGATACCATGTTTTGGCATAGGTGGTTTCCTTCATTGGAGACTGCCCTTCCCGTGGTTGTTCCTTCCCGGGGAAAGACCTGGCTAGTCATTGCTTGCGTTGAGAAACATGTGATGGTGTCTCCGCGGCTGTTGATTTACATGCTTTTGCATATTTCCCATAAGGGATGGGGGCATTGCTCTAGATCACTGCGTTGAGAAACATGTGATGGTGTCTCCGCAGTGTTGGATGTTGATCTCCATGAGGTCACTCATCCTTATGTTCATAGCCTTTCACTAGGCATTGCTCCTACTAGCCAGTTTCCTACTCCACACTGATGAGGGGCAATACCCCGAAACAGCTGTCTGTGGATGGATACCATGTTTTGGCATAGGTGGTTTCCTTCATTGGAGACTGCCCTTCCCGTGGTTGTTCCTTCCCGGGGAAAGACCTGGCTAGTCATTGCTTGCGTTGAGAAACATGTGATGGTGTCTCCGCGGCTGTTGATTTACATGCTTTTGCATATTTCCCATAAGGGATGGGGGCATTGCTCTAGATCACTGCGTTGAGAAACATGTGATGGTGTCTCCGCAGTGTTGGATGTTGATCTCCATGAGGTCACTCATCCTTATGTTCATAGCCTTTCACTAGGCATTGCTCCTACTAGCCAGTTTCCTACTCCACACTGATGAGGGGCAATACCCCGAAACAGCTGTCTGTGGATGGATACCATGTTTTGGCATAGGTGGTTTCCTTCATTGGAGACTGCCCTTCCCGTGGTTGTTCCTTCCCGGGGAAAGACCTGGCTAGTCATTGCTTGCGTTGAGAAACATGTGATGGTGTCTCCGCGGCTGTTGATTTACATGCTTTTGCATATTTCCCATAAGGGATGGGGGCATTGCTCTAGATCACTGCGTTGAGAAACATGTGATGGTGTCTCCGCAGTGTTGGATGTTGATCTCCATGAGGTCACTCATCCTTATGTTCATACACTACTCAGACAGACACGGCCCATAAAAACTACTTGTTTGGCTTTCAAATGGCAAAGAAATGGCTGCTGAGTAGAGTTATTCTTTATACAAGGCAGCATAAAAAATAGCTGAACCCATAGGGATGAAAAAAATTGGACGTAAGGCAAAATATTATTAATAAAAAACCTTTATTGTTAATAGGTTAATTAACACTGTGCACCAAAAAAATATAAAACAAATACAGAGTGTCTCTTCACAAATTTGTGATTGATGAATGGGCCTTTATCAGTGAGTCAATTGCATTATAGCACTTTATAATACCAGGGTAGAAACTAGTTGTAGTAAAATTTCTTTGTCAATATTCAGCAGCGAGCATAGGGCATAATAATATTTTATCTAACTTTGGCACATTCGTAATTTGAGATATTTTTTTATAAATAGCACCTTGGCACTTTATATTATATATCTTGGATGATCTTTTCTTCAGTATGGAGTGGATGTGCTTTGCACTCTCAGTTTTTTCACATGACGAGTGAATTTCATTCTCATCTGTGCCAGTAGGGTGCAGCTTTTGCTCACTTTTTGCACTTTAGCTACTATTTTTTGACAGGTTGTTTACATTCTTCTGACAAATAATACATAGGTTTGGTATGTCATTTGTTCTTTTATATAAATTTTACCACTCAGCACTTTATATTTTGCATATTTTTAATTTTTATTATTTTATGCTCTATCCTGATTTCTGGATTTTTTGATGTCATACCTGTGTGCTATACATTAAATTGGGGCTAAATAAATATATATTTTTTACCGTGGGTCTAAATTATATGTATGTATTAACTTTGTATTTGTTTTATATTTTTTTGGTGCCTTTTTGTGTGCACAGTGTTATTTAACCTATTAACAATAGAGTTTTTTTTATTAATAATATTTTGCCTTATATCCAATTTTTTTCATCCCCATGGGTTCAGCTATTTTTTATACTTGATACTGAATGGTCTGCCATTCATTCTCTCTCAGCAGAGTAATATTTTATTTAAGGGTAAATCACCTTATTTGATTCTATATACATAGAACCTATATATACATATATATATATATATATAAGGGTGATGACAATTTTAAAAATTTAGCAAAATGAAAATGAAACCCCCTATATTGGAGGAACAATTGCATTCAAATGACATTAGTATCATCAAATTTGTAAAATATTCAAAAAAGTTCCTCCTCTTTTTCAAAAGATTTTTCGTCTTTTAATTTTAATCTTTAAAGAAAATATCTTTCTAAGTTGTAACAAAAAGTGGTATTTTATTCACATCTAGAACATTCTGGAATATTTTAAAATATTTTGGAACTTAGGATTATCTTTTCATTTTCAGTGCAAAGCTTCAAGTTTTACAATCAAGAAGTGCATTCAGAAAATGTCTTCTAGAAATTCCAGCAACAGTGTAAAAGCAAACAGGTCTATCTGGACGAGGAATCTGCCCTCCTATTGTCAACATAAAAGATAATAATGCAAAATTGCATGTCCTTTTTTGGAGGAAAAATACCATTTTTGCCTTATTTCATTTGAATGAAAGGGGGAACTTTTTTTAAAAAAACAAAAAAAAGCAATACTTATTCATAAATAACCCATAAAAGTTCCTCCATTGCACATGGTTTCATAAAAAAAAAAAGTTTTGTCATTACACTAATATATATATATATATATATATATATATATATATATTTTACTCTGCTGTGTTCACTTAGGCAGGGAGAAGCAGTAGAGCCTACTGAATGACTTGGGCCTCCGACTGCTTTTCTGATTTGCAAGGGGTGAGATAGAAGCCGGATGGGATGACCAAGATCCTCAGGTGCCGAATGTACACTG
The DNA here is from genome assembly GCF_039654945.1 of Dendrobates tinctorius. Taxonomy (NCBI): domain Eukaryota; kingdom Metazoa; phylum Chordata; class Amphibia; order Anura; family Dendrobatidae; genus Dendrobates; species Dendrobates tinctorius. Next base: position 55,178,477 of record NW_027361687.1, on the reverse strand, counting down.
AGGCTTTTTGGAAAAGTACTCCCACAGGCAGGGTAGCAGAGTGTACACAGAGGGTTTTTGGCATAGTAATATCAGGCATAGCGAAGAGAAGAAAAATTTGTTTTGATGCACATGACTCCCACCAACACGGCTGCAGATTAGAAAAACTTTTGGGTACGCACTGTACTATCACAGACACAGGGGCAGAGTATAAATAGAGAGTGTGTTTGTAAAAGTGCACACACACAAAATCTAATACTGTTCTTCACTAAAGCTTTGTTCTGTTCCTATAATAAGCAGAGCAGAAATGAAAATTCATAAACTTGAACCAGGAGGAACAGGTACAAGTGGACATGGCGGGAAAGGTTGAAGAGGCAAAGGAGGAATAATCCAACACTGTTTTTGTTTTTTTATTGTTTGTATTCTCTTTCAGTGTTTTTTTTAGGGAACTTAGAACAACATAAAAATAAACCAAAATATACTAGCAAGAAGTGGACATATCGGTGTAGGTGGAAGAGGCTAGGAAAAGTTAGCCAACACGGTTTTTTGAGTTTTTTTTATTTCTGTAGGAGGTATCCAAATGAAAACAATGGTAAATATAGTTGAAGACTGACTGGCTCCGTGAGGCTGGGATAGTTGTCTAGTAATCCAAACGTATGGACAAGTCCTGTGGGATCCACGCCTGGTTCATTTTCAGGAATGTTAGCTTCCCCATGTTGGATGTGGACAGGCTGATGAACCAGTCTGTGATCACACCCTCTGCTATGCTAAAAATACGTTCTGACACTACACTTGACATAGGGCAGGCCAGCATCTCCAAGGCATAAAGAGCAAGCTCAGGCCAAGTGTCAAATTTGGAGAACCAGAAGTTAAATGACGTAGAATCATCATTTAGTATGTGGAGACATGTAGACAGTTATCATTCAATCATGTTGTTGCAACACTGCCTCCTGCTAATATGGACTGAATGTGATGGTGTTAATGGATGTTGTGGCGTGCTTATTAAGTTTTGCCACATTTTTGGCCATGCTAACAATGTCTTCTGTGGCACCCCAGGAGTCTGGTTGCCACAGTGGCATTGCCTTCCTCACAGGGGGTGATGTCCTGCCTGGAAGCAAGGAGGAGTTCGCTGGTCAGAATATGCCCCATATGCTGCTTCATAAAGGTTATGGCCCGATAAGATGCTCCATAGAATATGCCCCATATGGTGCTCCATATATCTTGATGGCCCCATAAGATGCTCCATAGAATATGCTGCATATAATGCTCCATAAAGGTTATAGCCCCATAGGATGCTCCATAGAATATGCCCCATATAATGTTCCATAAAGGTTATAGCTCCATAAAATGCTCCATATATCTTGATGGCCCCATATGCTGCTGCTGCTTTTAAAAATGACATACTCACCTCTCATCGCTGGGGGCCAGGTGCCAGTGTCCTGAGAAGGCGGGGACACCGGCGCACTATGGGGGCCAGGTGCCGGTGTCGCCGCTGGCTCAGGGCCCCGGTACCTGCAATATTCACCTGTCCCCTTTCCACCGCCGCGCCGCTCTGTCTTCCGGGTCTTCTGTCAGTGACCGTTCAGGCAGAGGGCGCGCACTAAACACGTCATCGTGGCCTCTGACCTGAACATCACAGACAGAGGACGCGGAAGACAGAGTGGCACGTGGCGGTAGAACAGGTGACCGGTGAATATAGCATGGCTCCCCCATCCTCCCCATTATACTCACCGCGTGCATGTGCATATTCATGACTTTAATGAGCGGTACCACGTGACCGCTGAACACAGGAAGAGCTGCGGCACCGGAGACCATGGGAGAAACAGGGACTGCAGAGACCGTGCCAGGAGGGGTGAGTATGATCTGACACCCGCGCTCTGCCTCCCCCACCGAACCCTGGAACAATGACTCGAGTGTAAGTCAAGAGGGGCACTTTCAGCCTAAAAAATGGGCAGAAAATCTCGAGTATATAAGGTATTTTTTTATACAAGGCAAGGTGGATGGGTCACCGAACCATAGCCAGTGGAGTCATCAAAAATCAGAAGAGACTACTGCATGACTTGGGCCTCAGACTGCTTTTCTGATTTGCAAGAGGTGAGATAGAGGCCGGATGGGATGACCAAGATCCTCAGGTGCCAAATCTACACTTTCTGGAGTGGAACGTGTGGAAGAAAATGTGAAGGATCTGGAGCAACTCTCAGCAATCCAATCTAACACTTTTTCAACATCTTGTGGCCTCACTATTCGTGCAGCAGTAATCTGCCCTACAAAAGGATGCATAACATCCTGTCAGCGTTGCTCCGCAAAATATGCGCTGGTAAAGTCAGGTCAAACGTGTCTGGGCAGATATTCTCTAGCACAGTCGGGGTGTGGTTAATGGTCATGCTCCCAATCTCTTTCAGGCAGCCCATGCACGATACAATCCTGAAGCATTTGGCACCTGGCTTTATGACGGTCACTGGGCACACACTGTCCATCTCTCTCTCTCCAGTCCCCGTTGTTGATGGTGGGCGACAGTGGTCGCTGGTCTGTGTGGCGCTGGTGCTTCCCGGATGGGCACTCCTCTCCCTGGCTGCTGCAGCACCTGGCTTGGCTCTGCTCTGCTCCGCATGTCTCTGCTCTCCATGGTTCTGCTCTGCTGGCACAGCTCTGCTCTGCACGGCTCTCTCTGCAGGCAATGGGGGCTCCTTCTATATGGCCTGTCACCAAGCCAGTCCTCTCTGGTGGGGGAAGCAGAGAGCGCCGCTCACCGCTCTGAGCGCTGTTCACCGTGCTGCCCTCCTCTCTGCTAGCGCCAGACTCCCCTGCTTTGCGTGCTTTCTCTTTTTATGCCTCCAACGCAGCGTGCCCTTTTCAGGCTCTCCCTGCCCTCCTGGGTTCAGAGGAAGGTCCGGCTCACTCAGACTTCCCCCCGGAAACAGGGGAAAGTCCGCCTCTCTCAAGCTTCCCCGCAGAATCAGAGGATGCAGCCCATTTAGTTCCGGATCCGACACGCAGGTACTCACGATCTTGTCAACCTCCTTACAGATGTGCCCAGTTCTTACCAATTGCCCTGTGCCAAAGTTAAGTGTGGTTCATATTTGTGGGCTTGATGTCACCTTTGTGTTTTCACAAGACATCAAGCCCAGCAGTTTGTAATGGATATATGTCTATAAAATGCCAATCCATTACTAATCCCATAGTCATAATGTCAATAAAAAACACACAAATTAAAGCTTGTTATTTAAGTAAAAATATACACCGATTTACAAATGTATTTCAAAATAATAAACACAGTCATACTCACCTTATGCCCATTACATTGAAGCTCTGGTCCCCTGTAAAAAAAAAACTGATAAACAACAAAACTGCTCACTTAACACCCATTCTATTGAAGACATGGTCTTCTGTAAAAATAAATAAATTTTAAAAAGTCATATCTCTCACCTGTCTGACATACTATCCCATGCCGTAATGCCTGTCTGTGATAATTGGTTTTCAACCTGGACGATGTTAAGATGCGACTGAAATCTGAAATCTATGGTAGAATGAGCTGCAGCGAGCACAGCATCAGTGACCAGTGGTGACGTCATGGTGAAATTTCTTATGGTGAACTGTGGTGAACTAACTGAGCTGAGCGCTGCTCCATGAGAATTTTTAGAGAGAGAAGAGAGGTGGAGGGCACCATCACATATCCATAAGCTATGGTGTATCGACCTGGAGTATGTCAAAAAGAGTCAAATATATGCAAGAAAAGAAGACATACTATACACCAGGGATCACCAAACAATACAATTATTATAAAAAAATTATTTATTCAGGTAGTCTTAGAAAAACTACACACCAACAAATAATTAAAAACAATTTAAACAGGACAAAAAAAACCCCCATGAGATGTTATATACCCCCTGAACACAATCCGGTCAATCCCATATGGAACCTATACATAGTAGGTTAGACACTGAATGGTGAGGAAACACAATGAGAAGGCTACTTATACATGCATAGGAAAAAAAACTAAACCATTTAAATAACAAAGTATCACAATATGAGAGTAGATCCCCCAAAGGCCTACGGAGGAGAAATTCCTCCAATAGCAGACTTTACATAGAAAACTGAATAAAGGCTAACAAGGCAGCAGTGCTGATTCTAACACCCTGATGTGATGACCAGCCACTAGGTGGATACTAGAATCCTGCATACAAGTCAATACATGAAATATTTTGTGATGGATTGGACACATTGAAGAAGATGATTATAAGTGTGTGAACCAATACTAAGAGGTTAATGGCAGCAGTATCACAATAGAGAAGGAAAAAAAACCCTAAGAACAGAGGGAGGAATGATTCCAATAACCCACTTAACAGGAAAATAAATTGCAGTAGCAGGATAAAGATTCACATACTAATACATTAATAAGAAAAATGGCCACTAGGTGGCTACCATAAATCCAAAACAGAGTCTGTGCCTAAAGAGCCTATTACAGAGATTTTAGGTAACATATACAGGAGATGGAGATGGTTAAAGTTATGCAAGTAGGTGGAAAAATTTCAGAGAACCAAACATGATAGATTGAGCATAACCAGGATGTTTCCAAGCCGGAGGGTCAGGGGGCATTAGGCTACTTTCACACATCAGGTTTTCGGCGTCAGGCGCGATCCGGCGTCGTGCCGGAACGCCGGATCCGGCAAATGTTTTGTAAAACCTGATGTGCCGGATCCGGTTTTCTGCCGGATCCGTCTTGTTCTTGACAGACAAAACCGGATCCGTCTCATCCGGTTCATCCGTTTTTCTATCCGTTTTTCGACGGATTACGCCGGATCCGGTTTTTAAAATTGACCCTTGTGGCCTTCCGAACGGGATTGGCTACTGGAAAACTATATATAGCGTGTTCCTACAGCCCTTCTTTGACAGGTTGTAGAGGAGAAAGTGCAGGTTGGAGAGAAGAGCAAGTTACTGGTGAAGATGGATGTTGTCATTGGAAATATTTTGAAGAATTTGGCGGATTTTATAGCGGAGGCGAATCGTTTGAGGGTGATTGTTCTGGAGAAGGAGAGAGCGAGACAGCAGCGCATCAGGCATCGTAGACGACGTTTGTGGATCCACCCCATCACAGCCAAGAGAATGACGCGTGGGGTCTATTCTACACTCTGCATGGACCTTCGACGAAACCCGGATAAATTTTTTGGATATGTTCGGATGAAAATGGAGAATTTTGATTACTTGGTGGAGCGCATTGCACACCTCATAAGAAAAGCGGACACCTATTGCCGCTTCTCTGTTTCACCCGCAGAGCGTCTGATGGTGACTTTAAGGTAAGCCACATTTATTGGATGTGATCGCATCAGAGCACACTTTCACTGCAATCTTGTTGGTGGTAGTTTGTATCTCCAAGTGTTATAGGTGACTTTTGGTATGTAATGCTGTGATTTAAAACTAATTTATTGTTTTTTAATTCCCCACAGATTTCTTGCAACTGGAGAATCCCTTTCGTCACTACATTTCCAGTACAGACTCGGGATTTCCACCATATCTGGAATAGTGAAGTACACATGCCGTGCACTGTGGGACTCCTTAGCTGAAGAGTTTTTACCAGAGTCCACAACAGAGAGGTGGATTGAAATTGCTGACAAGTTTCAACAGATATGTCAGTTTCCCAACTGCTTGGGCGCTGTGGACGGGAAACATATCCGCATTGTAAAGCCAGCCGGATCGGGATCGGAATATTTCAATTACAAGAAATATTTTTCAATTGTCCTCATGGCCATCGCTGACGCGGAATACAAATTTATTGCTGTTGATATTGGGGCCTATGGCCGCTCCAATGACTCTCAAGTTTTCAAACTGTCTGCCATGGGGCGTAAACTGTATGGAAACACCTTCCAGTTCCCACCACCTAGACCGCTGCCGCAAACATCTGGTCCACCTATGCCATTTGTCTGTGTAGGGGATGAAGCCTTCCAGCTGTCAGACCACCTTTTGAAACCGTACTCTAGCAGAGGATTGACAAGACCAAAACGCATTTTTAATTACCGCCTCACAAGAGCAAGAAGAATGGTTGAATGTACCTTTGGTATTCTGACAGCCAAATGGCGGGTCCTATTGACTGCGATCAACCTCAAGACAGAAACTGTTGACGAGGTGATCAAAGCTTGCGTGGTACTCCACAATTTTGTTATCTGCAAGGAACCCATTTCCATTGAGGACACCTCTGAAGAAACCACCTTGCAAGATTACCATGACATTACCACTAGAAGTTCTGTGACTGTTTCAGTAATGAGGGACAATTTTGCACTATACTTTATGTCACCTCAAGGCAGAGTACACTGGCAGGATGACAGAGTGTGAAAGATTTGTGCCCTAACCAAACTTGTGTACCTTCTGTACCAACAGTATATACCTTTGCCAACCAAAGTTGGCTATCTTGTCATGGTCTCTATTTTTAGCTTTAGGCCACAGGTGTGTACCTGGTTGTGTTTTATGCAAAGTATTTCACCTTTTAACAAAAGTTGTGTACATTGTTAGGAAATCACCAACAATAAACACAACTTTTTAGGTGAAATACTTTGCTTCAAACACAACCAGGAACACAACTGTGGCAAAAAGCTAAAATTTACCCACAGTTATATTCCTAGTTTTGAATACCATTTTACCTTTTAAATACCCTGTATTTAACCTTTTTGACCGCAGAAAGAAATGACAGACAACCAGTGTAAAATAATTTAACTTTTATTGAAAAATGTTTTTTTTAGTAAACTGTTTTTAAATTTTAATAAACTTTTTTAATAAAGCTTTGAAACCATAAAACTGGTCATTTTTATTAAAATACACATATATTATAAATCTGTGTAGTGGTAGTGTGGGGTGGAAATACTGCTGGAGGGGCTGCGGGACACTTCGACACTGGGAGTGTGGAGAGAGGACTGGGATCGTGGTGGGGAAGGAACAGTTAGAGGTGATGGTGTGGAAAAAGCTACAGAATGGGTGGACATGTGGGAGGCAGAAGAGGTGGTGGGCGGTGGAGTGGAGGGTTGGGCAGGGACTGTAGGAGCAGATGATGTTGATGGAAAGTTGTATGGGGAAGGAGTTTGGTACGGGGAAGGAGTTTGGTACGGGGCAGGAGTTTGGTACGGGGCAGGTTGCTGGAAGTGGGGAGATGTCTGGTACTGGGGAGGTTGCTGGTACTGGGGAGGTTGCTGGTACTGGGGAGGTTGCTGGTATGTAATAGGAGGGGGAGGATGGAAAGTGGCTGGAGGGGGTGCAGATGTAATAGGAGGGGGAGGATGGAAAGTGGCTGGAGGGGGTGCAGATGTAATAGGAGGGGGAGGATGGAAAGTGGCTGGAGGGGGTGCAGATGTAATAGGAGGGGGAGGATGGAAAGTGGCTGGAGGGGGTGCAGGTGGAGGAACTACAGTGGTGGGAGGTGGAGGTTGGGAGGTAACCTGCTGTAGAGCACCGTGGCACGAATGCATTACATGCATCTGCTGGGTAGGAGATAGTGTTGCCATGCGCTCCACAACAGACCTGAAAAAGGTGTGGTTTGGCGAAGATCTTGCTTCTGAATGCATGGTTTGCAGAAGTGTCTTCACCTCCAGAATGCTGGAGTTGATCTGCTGAAAGCCTGCGGAGATTTGCTCTGACAAGACTTTTAGACAGTTCTGGAAAGATGCATTCAGATGCAAGAACTCTGGCGCATAACTCTTTTCCTGACCCCTCTGCCACTGCCGCCCAGTACCCGCAGGTGTACTAGAGGTGGCAGGGGCAGAAGGGTGGGATAAAGGGAAAGCGATCTCCTCACCAGCAGCTTCATGTAATGTAGGCGGCCACGATGCTCCTGTGCTGGTGGATGGGACAGATGGGTCGAATGTGTGGGAAGGCTGGGAAGGTGCAGATGTACCGGGGCGGTCGAAGTGTCCCTCGGTGCCGGTCTCCTCAGGGATCGCCTCAGAAGGGTCCAATCGTGCAGGCTCCCGAGTGCTGCTCACCGTGCTGTGTAATAAAGAGAAAAAAAAACAATTAAAATACTGACATGGTATGGCCCTGGCTGAAAAAAAAAAGTTACATCTAAACATTTTTTGTCACATGTGGTGTGTAATATTTACCTTCTGGTGACAATTGTATCCCGGAGGAACGACAGGGCTCGTGCGTACTTGTACTTGCTCCTGCGTCCTTCAGATCCACTCGGGGCCCGCATCTCTTTATTGAACTCCTTCTTGAAACGATCCCTCACAGACCGCCACCGCTTCACAATTCTCTCCCCTGAAACGAGAAAGGACAAAGTGGTTAGTATACAACATCAGTGTTTCCCAAACTCCAGTCCTCATGGTCCCCAGGGGTCATGTTTTCAGGATTTCCAAAGTAAATAGAAATCCTGAACACATGATCCGTGGGGACCACGAGGACTGGAGTTCGGGAAACACTGGTTTAAATCAAGCAACCGGTACTGTATATACTTACGCTCTTTAATCTGGGCCCGAGCTTCGAGGTCCTCCCAGCGGTCCACAAGGAGCGAACAGATTTCCTCCCAGAGTCGTCGGGTAACGATAAGGTCAGCGTGGCGGCGGTCAGCCATATTCCAGAGCGGCTCCCTTTCTCTGACGAGATCGATGAGGTGGTCCACATCGAGTCCTCCATCCTCACCGTCAGAGTCGGGAGCACGCTGTGAAGGCTGTTAAAGAAAAAGACAAAAATAACATAATTAGCCTCCACAAAAGAAATGAAATAAAAAGTGCAAAAAAACAAAGCAAAAATATTTATATTTACACACTGGTGACCACCGCGTTGCTGTCGCCGACGACCCTGGGAGGCACTGCGAGGACCTCTTGGCCGAGCACCAGATTGGGAAGACTAGAGAAGAAAACAAAAAATGTTATGTCTTTGGATGTAGGCATTTGTTTGCTGTGTGTGGTCTGCAGAACATTGTTTTCTATGTGTTGTGTGTAGTGTGATGTTGTGTTTCTGCGTTTGATGCAAAAAACTTACCAATTGTGAGCCCACTCCAGGTGTCTGTCCACCCCTTCCTTCTTCTTCTGGGAGCTCCTCTTCATCTTGTGATTCCTGTTTTGAAATAAAAGGCAATGAATAGACATATATTACAGAGATGATGGATTTTGGAAATAAAAACTTACCGTCAAACGCTGACGATGCGAGGGAGGGCTCCCAGAAGAAGATGTGCTGTCTTCCTGATGGCCAGACTCCATGGCTGTGGGTGGTGTTCCTGCTGCTGCCATTGCTGCTGCTGCTGCATCTATTGGGCGGCTGTTGAATAAAGAGAAACAAAGGGCCAATGAATATCTTGATATTCCATAGCCCTAGTTTGGAGGAATGGGGGATTTGATAATTACCGTCTCTCATCTGCTGCTGGACTCCCCTCCCGTTGTTCAGCATGCTGCTCCATTTGGGGTGGTGCTGATGGTGCTGCTGCTGCAGATGTCTGCTGCCTTCTCCTGCTCCTGGTTCTTGGCTTGGGTGGCATGTTGGGTGTGGCTGAGGGTCCCACTGTCTTGCTTTTATATATTTCTTGTGGGCAGAGCTACTGAGCATGCTCAGACCAAAAAAACCGGATCCGGCCACCGGATCCGGCTGTCGCCGGATCAGGCGCATTGCGGCGCTCAAAGGCTTTCATTGTATGAAAAAGCCGGACACGCCGGATCCGGCGTGTCCGGTTTTTTCACCGGAGACAAAAAACGTTACAGTAGCCGTTTTTTCCAGACGCCGGATCGCGTCACATTGCCGGATCCGGCGAAAATCGGATGAAACGCATGGCCATCCGGCTCGATCCGGCTCTAATGCAAGTCAATGGGGGGGAAACCGGATCCGGTATTGCATTTCGCCGGATCTGGTTTCTGTCAAAAGCGCCGGATCGCGCCTGACGGCGAAAACCTGATGTGTGAAAGAGGCCTTAGTCCAATGCGTGTTGCCACATCAGTGGCTTCATCAGGGGCAGGAGTGGTGGATGGACTAGACTCCTGAGTATTTATTAGAAACAATTATTTAGCAAACTCACCGCAGCTGCATAGAACTCCCACATGGAAACTTGCTAGTAAGCGCAGGCAGTGGGGGATGGTGCTGGACGCCGGAGATGTACAAAAACCAGGAAGTGCTGAAAAGGTATGCCAAGGTGGCCGATTGGTCACTAGTGCACATGTGCCAGACTGCTCAGAGGTACATCGTCATAGAAGAGTTACTAATGGTCACATGGTATGCAAATTAGATGACAACAGAGGGGCATGTATTAAGGCACACGCGTCACAAGAAGCTCATGTATCTACCTAACTGATTGTGGTTGCTGTAGATGACTAAACCATACTACACAGACACTGCAAAGAAAAGCAGCACTAAAGAATATGTCAAATAAAGACGGTGCCACATGAGAGGATTGCTAGATGCATGCTATGTACATATCACATCAGTAGATCATAGTGTGCCCTACAGAAGGTGCTGCTCAGATATGCCGACTGGCATATGCCTAGATGCCAGGTTAATTTCATCACATACGCCAATAACAACGATCTGGCAGCCTGGCCAATTGTTGCTGTTAAAGGAGAACCATTAATAATCTATTATACACGTACTGGATGTGGCAATTATAGGTATACAACGCAGGACATATGAGTGTAGTGCCCCAAAGGTGCTAAATAATAGATAACACAAAAAAAGTCATATCAATGAGTTCTGGGAGTATAAGTTTATGACGACCTTTGACACTCTCAGTGCTGGAATGAATGTGTCGCATGGATTTATGTCTTTTTACATCAATTAAATAAAATTAAATCAATTTATAAACCTTGCGGGGCAACACAGAACTAGACCCCAATCAGAGGACCATAAAACATCCAGACTCCTTATCTATGAACTGGTCCAATGTTTATATTTATGTTTCTCCCTCTCCCATATTGATAGTTCTGCTTCACGTCACTTGTCTTATCTATTGCATTTTTTCTAGGCTGTATTGTGCATAAATATGTGACTTCAGATTTTGTATTAGTCTAGCCTGATGAAGAGACCTGAGTAGTCTCGAAAGCTTGCAATGTATTACCATCTTTTCAGTTAGCCATTAAAAGGTATCAACTACTGAGGACTCTCAATCCTGAATATTTTTCTATCCACTGGCTAACACGGTACAAAGATATACATCTTTCCTGTACATCAATTAAGGAATTTGCTCCTAAGACCTTCTGGGGTCATCACAACACAGAACCAGACCGCAATCAGAGGACAATAAAACATCCAGACTCCTTATCTATGAACTAGTCCAATATTTATGTTTCTCCCTATCCCATAATGATAATTCTGCTTCACGTCACTTGTCTTATCTATTGCATTTTTTCTGTGCTGTGTTGTGCATATATATGTGACTCTTCATATGTTATGTTAGTCAATGCCTGATGAAGAGACCTGAGTAGTCTCGAAAGCTTGCAATGTGTTACCATCTTTTCAGTTAGGCCGGAGTCACACTAGCGATAAAAGCGGACGAATGCAATGCGATAAAAAAATCGCATTGCCTTCGTCCCAATGTTATTCTATGGTGCTGCTCCCATCATACGTTTTTTTATCGGATCCGTTCCTCGGACCGAGACAATCGCAGCATGCTGCGATTGTCACTGATTTTCGGATCGGATTCGACAATGCAAGTCTATGGATGCGATTAAAAATCACATTGAAAACGCACCACACGTGTGACTTGCGATTAAATCGCAAGACTTCTCCAGGTCAACAGGAAAGAGCATCAGGCATTGGCATTGGATGTCAATTTGATGCTTAGATGCGAATAAAATCGGTTCATCGCCGGAAAATGGGATGACAGACGGATCCCTGGACAAGAAATCTTTGTGCGATTTCGTACCGTTAAAATGGGACCGATTTTTTATTCATTGTGTGTGACTCCAGCCTTAGCTATTAAAAGGTATCAACCACTGAGGACTCTCAATTCTGAATATTTTTCTATCAATGAGGTTGTCATTCTCACATAGCCAGCATGCATCAATAAGTAATAATTTGTATTGGTCTCCCATTCTGCTGTTGGCCCCATAACCAGTTGCTTAGCATATCAGCTCTAACACAAGCAGCTGCCTGCAGTCTCCATGGAACAATTAGTCACAGGCCATTGATAATGCCATAGAAAATAGACAATGTTTGGCGTAGAATTGACGCTATAATGAAAGGTTTACAACATATCTATTCCATACAGGCATTGCATTGAATCGTGGTTATGCAATAGATAGTGTCTTATAGAGGTTACAGCACTGTTGTCGCAGGCGGTAGAGCTCCACTCCTCTGTTGTCGCATGCATACCATGATGATAGTTTGACCACCTAACAAAGTGCAGACACAGAATGGATGGAAATTATATGATGTTAGGATGTTTGGCCACTGGTTTCATATTAGTCCCCCATTTTGCTGATGGATCACCCCTGAACTGTTTGACAACTGCCAATGGACAAGAGCAGTCACCTGCAACCTGGACGGACAAGTAAGGCTACGACCAACCATAGCGCCACAAGAAGTGGAGACAATAAAAGTAAGTATCCAAATGGGCCAAACAATGACATCAAATAGAATACATGCCCCCCAGATCGGGGATACTGTGACTCAAAAAAGCATGTCCAATGATGTAGTATACTAGCCATATCTTTCATGAAACGGAATTCATAAAAGTAAACGAATAAGTGCACGCTAGTATGAGGCTGCTAGTAGATTGGCTACCCAAATATACATTTCCCTGCAAATCGAAAAGACCAGGTAACGTAGACAGGGAACTCAATACAATCAGCCAGGCGCAAATACCATATTAAGATAAAACGCATGAAGACAAGGAATTTTTTGACTCAGAAGCATAGCAATTAATACATCAGTATGACCCTATCCATGGAACCGTAATACTGTGGTGATGTGAAAAGTTATCAAGCCAAATAATTACCTCCCTGCAGTGAGGTCTTAGAGAAAAATTGGCTTGCAAGATATAACATATCACAGGTCACCGTAGTTCATCGGTTCACACTGAAGTTAGCTGGGAGCACAAACTCAGTGTCCTCAATAACGTCAAGGCTGGTCACTGACACTGTGCTCATAGCAGCTCATTCTAACATTATTTTCAGCCTGGATGGTTGCATCTTGGCACCGTCCAGGTTGAAAACCAAATATCGCAGACATGGATTATAGCTTGGAACAGTATGTTGGACAGGTGAGGTTGTCACGAATTACCAGGGAGGATATATACGTGTATCCCATCGCTGCCACCAGTTTGTCACATACTTGCTTCTCGGCACGTGACTTGGGGTTGCGCCTGCAAGGGTTAATCTATCTCCTCTCACTCTGTCCAGCATTCATCCTCTGTTCTATGCTGCAGTGGGAGCATAAATCACACCCCAACACAGACCACACACCCTGCTCATACACGCTGCCACCACTCACCGAACACACGGCGATGAGTCCTGGAAATACTACTACTACTATGTGCCGATCACAAGGAGCACACACTTAAAGGCTATGGATTCTTTAGAGCAACAAGGTTCAGACTTATTAAAGTTTAAGCTTTAATATAAATGGTACAGTGCTTACAATAAAAAGGATATAAAAATGGAAATAAAAAGTGACATACAAATATGCAAAAACAGTGATAAAATAAAAGGTAGAAAACTTACAGAAATATTGAACTTTGCAGTCTGGTACTCTGTCCCACAGAAAGGGGAGAATATGAAATGGAGCACAACTGCTAGGCTGCCCCTCACTGTGAACCCTTTTTCTTTGTGTGTAGGCCTAATTTATAGATTTACTCAGGGATCAGGTTTCTAGACCAGCCTCTCATGTTAATATTCTAATTGCTTGTTTGTGACTGGACCATGGTTATTTTACCAATGAATACATTATTTTTCTCTGAAACTCTTTGTGTAACCTTTCTCATAGATAGATAGTGTCATTCTTCAATTGGCATCTCTCATCAAAAGAGCTGGAAGGTGTGAAACGTTCCACTTTGTGGTCCTCAGTAAAGCCCCCTGGTGAGATTAGAGATAGAATACCATAGGTTATGACCTGTGTGGAGAGCTGCAGTCTAAGGACAGATGTTAATTTACTGCTGTCAAACAGCCATACATATACATATTTCACTACAGAGGTATATTGTTGTATTTTATTTTTGTGTTTTTACAGGAGACCAGGGCCTCAATGGAATGGGCATTAGGTGAGTATTTTTGTGGTTTATTCTGTTTTTTTCACAGGAGACAAGGGCTTCAGTGGAATGGGTGTAAAATGAGTATAATTGTGCTTGTTATTTTTAAATAAATTTGTTAAACAGTGTGCATCTTTATTTCAAATAAGGACTTTATTCTGAGTGTTTATTATTGAGAATATGACTATTGGGTTAGTAATTGATAGGCACCTATTAGACACCTATCCATTATTAACCTGTGGACTTGATGTCACTTGAGAATATAAAGGTGACATCAACCCCACAAATATGAACCCCACTTGCCACCATCACAGAGCAAGTGGGAAGAGCTAGGCAAAGCCCCAGAATTGGAGAATCTAAGAGATGCACCTTTTCTGGGGCTGCGGGATGCTATTTTTAGTCTGGAGGGGTCAATATCCATGGCCCCTTACCAGCCTGAGGATACCAGCCTCCAACTGTCTGCTTTAGCTTGTCTGGTTGTCAAAAAATGAGGAAGACCCCAGGCCTTTTTTAATTATTCATTTAAATAAGTTTTAAAAAGTCATGGCGACCCCTCTATTCATGATAACCAGCTATGATAAAGCCTACAGCTGAGGGTTGCAGTCCGCAGCTGTCAGTTTTGCCATGCTGGTTATCAGAAATAGAACAGACCGCAAGTCATTTTTTTTTCAAATTATTTATTCATTTATTTATAGCACAGGCAACAGCTGAAAAATACTCCCATCAGCCACCGCCTGCTCTCGATATTATTAGAGGCATCATGCATAAGCTGATGGGTGTAGCATTCTCTCATCAGTGATGTCTCTGCAACTCTCTGGCCAGCGGTAATAATTTTACCGGCAATCAGAGCTGTCTGTGTTTCTCATGCTGTCATGTAGATGACAGCATGAAAACACCCGATGTTCGGGTGCTGAAGCCGAACAGAAACACGGACCTTTGGGAGAAGTCCATTGTTACGTGTTACAGAACCACTCAGCACCCAGAATATGTTGTGCAGTTATATGTATGTATAATAGGTTCTATGTGAGATGCATGTCCCTAATGCATCAGCCCACAGGCTGCGCCCCTGGGCAGAGGGGACACGATATTCTCCTTTTGTCTGCCCTCCCCCCACCTTTGTAATTCCCACAGTAAACATCGGCAGGCTCCGGCCACCTGCGGCTTTTGTAATGCATGTCTGGCCTGCCGCTTTTCTATTGGCCTGCCCTCTGTATCTGTGTGATATATTCTGTGTCCTGTGAGTAAAGTGTTGTCAGACTGGAAATACGTGGAGAAGCAGTGATCTTTTATATGCGCCCATGTAACCAAGGAATTCCAGCCAGCGTCATTCATTCAGACTCCAGCCAACGCAGAGCGGACCTCCGAAAAAACGGGGTGGTACTGAAAGAGGTACCCCAGCTTGGGTAGACCCCGTTACACTGGTGGCAGACAGCGGGATTTGATACCCCTTCTACAGGAGGAAAGGAATGAATGGAAAATAACTACCAGAAGTTAGAGAGGACTACATTAAAAGATCTGGTTGAAGCCCGAGGGTTGATCGCCAGCAACAAAACAAAAGCGGATTTGATAGCAGCCATCATGGAACACGACAGTGCAGCGCCCCCCCCAATGTGAATGTGGAGGAGACCGAATTCCAGAGGGAGGTAAAGAACAGACTGGCATTCTATGGCCTAAACCCTGCAGTAGAGATCATACGAGAGGTGATGGCTGATGTGCTTACTGATCTGAAGGAAAAGATGGCCGAGCGGACCAGGATAGAGCTAGCCAAGATGGAGATGGCAGAGCGGACCAAAGTGGAGCTGGCCAAGATGGAGATGGCTGAGCGGAGAGAGGAGAGTCAGCGAGCAGGGGGAGCTCAGGCCTTCGACCAGGTACCTTCAACAGTAAGCCACAAAAAGATTGAGTATAATGCCTTCCGACAGTTGGGGGAGGCAGAGGAAGACATTGATGCAGGACTTTGAGCGGCAGTGTGCCCTTCATCAAGTGAAGCCGGAGGAACGGGTTCAGATTCTGGCCAGCAAGCTGACAGGCCAGGCAGCGGACGCCTATCGCACGGTACCTGTTGAGGACTATATGGACTATGAGCGGATCAAAGAAGTGATCTTGGCCCGGTATGCGCTGACACCAGAGGCCTACCGCCAAAAGTTCCGCGGACTTATAAAACGCGTAACCGATACCCTCGCTGAATGGGCCTGCAAATTACGGCGGTCACTGCTACAGTGGGTACAAGGGAGCCAAGCAACCACTAAGGAGGACGTCCTCCAGCTCTTCCTGTTAGAACGATTCTTTAATGGACTAAACCCCGAGACACAGGAATGGCTTCAGGACAGGCGGCCAATGACTCTTGAGGAAGCCGCTCGTCTGGCCGATGAACACCATGATGCCAGGAGGCCGCAGTGGTCCGGATCAAAGGTGGTCACTAGGGGCCCGCCCATGGACCTGGAGGGCCCCAAACCACTGAAGGTTGTAGGGGGACCAGCTAGAAACCCGGCCTACCACAGTCCCCCTGGGGCGCGATGCCACACCTGTCGTCAGCTGGGCCACCTGCAAAGACAATGCCCCAACCGGACTCAGTATACCCAGTGGCCAAAGGCGGGAACAGCTACCTTCAGCCGGGCTGCTGTACACTGCTACCAAGACGAAGCTGACCCGGCATTGGGGGCTACGATTAACCAAGGGGTGGAAGAGATGGAGGAAGTGCTGCATGAAGTAGACCCCGTGCAGGCAGCCCGGGCAGATAATCGACAACAGCATCGACAGGTCATGTGGGTTAATAGGAAACGTATGCAGAGACTAAGAGATTCCGGGGCAACTTTGACCCTTGTGAAGCCTCATCTTGTCCGGGACCAAGAGAAGACGGACCGGACAGTGGCAGTCCCTGTAGCAGGGGGAGCTATACATCGACTACACACTGCCAGGATTCACATGAACTGGGGAGTCGGGGATGGCCTTGTTGAGGTCGGCTTGATGGAGGATTTGCCTGCAGACGTCTTGCTGGGAAATGACTTGGGGCCCATGTTGTCTGCATTCTCGGTGGCCCCTCTGGCTGAGACCTATCCTGTGACCACCCGGAGACAAGCTCGAGCTGCGGAGGCGGAATCACACTCAGAGGAGGCCCAGGTAAGACATCCCAGCCCTGCACGTATTCCCATAGCCAGACACATTTCTTGGGCCACCCCAGAGGAATTTAAGAGGGAGTTACTTGAGGATCCTTCATTAGAGGGATATATTGTGGAAAGGCACAGGAGGGGAGAGGAGTACTGGAAGGGGAACAGTCTGTATGGAAGCAGGGACTCCTCTACCGGATCACAGAGCAGCACCACACAGGGACGAGCCGTAATATAAAACAACAGCTGGTAGTTCCCAAGAAGTATAGGCAGGAGTTAATGCGCATCTCTCATGATATACCCTTGGCCGGGCACTTCGGCGTCAGTCGCACCAGGCATCATCTGACACAAAACTTCTTTTGGCCGGGGGTAACCTATGATGTTCGTCAGTACTGCCAGACCTGTGACAGTTGTCAGTGCATTGGCAAGAGGGGGGCTCGATGCAAGGCCAAATTACGCCCCCTCCCCATTGTGGAGGAACCATTTAGCCGAGTAGCGGTCGATCTGATAGGGCCGTTAGCCAAATCCAGTCCGTCAGGGAAAAAGTATATATTGACAGTGGTAGATTATGCCACACGGTATCCAGAGGCGGTTGCGTTACCTAACATACTGGCAGAGACGGTGGCGGCTGCCCTGTTCCAGGTTTTCTCACGGGTTGGATTTCCCCGGGAGATTATCTCGGACCAGGGTACCCAGTTTACAGCAGAGGTGACCAACCAACTGTAGAAGCTGTGCGGTGTAAAGTCCATTAGAAGCGGCCCGTTCCACCCGCAAACCGATGGGTTGTGTGAACGCTTTAATGGGACATTAAAACAGCTCATTGGGACTTTTGCCAGGACCTACAGGGACTGGGAGAAATTCTTGCCACACCTACTGTTTGCCTATCGGGAGGTGCCCCAAGAATCCACGGGGTTCTCCCCGTTCGAGCTGGTATACCGGAGACGGGTAAGGGGACCCCTAGACTTAGTGCTGGAACACTGGGAAGGGGAGGGCCTCATAGAAGGGGTACCTATTGTACCCTATGTGCTGGAATTCCGGGACCGCCTACAGGAGCTGACCCAGGTTGTGCATGAGAACCTGCAGGCGACACAGTGGCGCCAGCGCTTATGGTACGATCGTAGGGCCAGAGAGCGCACTTTGGAAATAGGACAGAAGGTCCTGGTGTTAGAGCCCACTAAGCAGAATAAGTTTTAAGCTGCATGTCAGGGGCCCTACCAGGTAGTGGGGAAAATAGCCGACACAACCTATAATGTCGCCGATTGTGACGACCCCAGGGTTATCCGCATGTTCCTTGTGAATATGCTGAAGCCCTACCGGGAGCGCCCTGAAGAGGTAGTGGCCATCTGTGCACCTGAAGCAGAGGATTTAGCCGGACTTCCCTTGCCGGATGTCTTAGGGGAAAGGACTCAGTCTAAAACATGGGACCAGGTACACTTGGGTGAAGACCTAGGCCACCGGGAGAGACAGCAGGCGGAGGCGATGTTGAGGCTGTGACAGAGGATGTTTTCAGAGAGACCGGGGTACACTCGCCTGGCACAACACAAGGTTGAGACCCAGGATCAGACCCCCTGCGACAAAACCCCTTCCGCGTCCCTGAGTCTGTACGAGAGGGGATGCAACAAGAGATACAAGAGATGTTGCGTTTAGGGGTCATTGAAGAGTCAGATAGTCCCTGGGCATCCCCTGTAGTGTTAGTGCCCAAGAAGGATGGGACTACACGGTTTTGTGTAGACTATCATAAGCTCAATGAGAAAACAGTGACGGATGCATACCCCATGCCGCATGTGGATGAGTTGTTAGATCGGCTGGCGGGGGCAAAGTATTTGACCACCATCGATCTATGCAAAGGCTACTGGCAGATTCCCCTTAGTCCTGACGCTATTCCCAAGTCGGCATTTGTCACCCCGTTCGGCTTATTCCAGTTTAGAGTTATGCCATTCGGGATGAAGAATGCCCCGGCGACCTTCCAAAGGCTGACTGACCGGCTTTTGGATGGTCTCCAGGACTATGCTTGTGCCTACCTGGACGATATCGCCATCTACAGTGCAACATGGGAAGAGCATCTAAATCACCTAGAGACAGTATTGGACAGGATCCACCAGGCCGGAATCACCCTGAACCCAAAAAAGTGTCACGTGGGCAAAGCAGAGGTTCAGTATTTAGGGCATTGGGTGGGAAGTGGGAAACAGCAACCAGAACCAGCCAAGATTGAGGCCATAGCCAAATGGCCCATCCCACGCACTAAAACCCATGTCATGGCGTTTCTAGGGACAGCGGGGTAGTACAGGAAATTTGTTCCCAATTACAGCAGCGTAGCGAAGCCCCTCACTGATTTGACCCGTAAGAACCAACCCCGCCAGGTAACCTGGACCTCAGAGTGTGAGGAAGCCTTCCGCCAACTAAAGGACGCCCTCACCAATACCCCTGTATTGGCCGCACCCGATCCAACTAAACGTTTCCATGTTCACACAGACACTTCTATGTTTGGATTGGGGTCAGTACTGAGCCAAGTCGGGCCGGACGGCCAAGAACACCCGGTAGCTTTCCTGAGTCGGAAACTACTGCCCCGTGAAGTAAGCTATGCGGCCATCGATAAGGAGTGCCTGGCGGTAGTATGGGCACTCAAGAAGTTGCAAACATATTTGTATGGACGACAGTTTTCCCTCCAACGAACCATAATCCCCTAGTCTGGCTTAATCGGGTCTCCGGAGACAACGCTAGATTGCTGCGGTGGAGTTTAGCCCTACAACATCTGGACTTCACCATCCACCACAGACCTGGCAAAAAAATGGCAACACCGATGGACTAAGTCGACAAACGGAACTTGTACCAACCCCATAAACTTCCGTCATCCCCAAACCAATCCGGTGAGGATCAGACTGTTTATACCGATCGCGTCGCTGAAAAGGGGAGCCGTGTTACGTGTTACAGAACCATTCTGCACCCAGAATATGTTGTGCAGTTATATGTATGTATAATAGGTTCTATGTGAGATGCATGTCCCTAATGCATCAGCCCACAGGCTGCGCCCCAGGGCAGAGGGGACACAATATTCTCCTTTTGTCCACCCTCCCCCCACCTTTGTAATTCCCACAGTAAACATCGGCAGGCTCCGGCCACCTGCGGCTTTTGAAATGCATGTCTGGCCTGCCGCTTTTCAATTGGCCTGCCCTCTGTATCTGTGTGATATATTCTGTGTCCTGTGAGTAAAGTGTTGTCAGACTGGAAATACGTGGAGAAGCAGTGATCTTTTATATGCGCCCATGTAACCAAGGAATTCCAGCCAGCGTCATTCATTCAGACTCCAGCCAAAGTAGAGCTGACCTCCGAAAACACGGGGTGGTACTGAAAGAGGTACCCCAGCTTGGGTAGACCCCGTTACATCCATGTTAGGGACCCATGCCCAAACAGTAGGTGTTCGATACAGACCCCAAACTTTAGTGTTCGGGTTTGCCCATCACTACGCATCACTAGCGCAGAGTGCATACGGGGGCTTTTGACACACTAATCCCACAGACGAGGTTGCAGAGTACACACAGCGGCTTTTGGCACAGTACTCCCACTGGGTCAAGTGCAGAGTACACCCAGCAAATTTGGATCAGAGTGCCCTACCTATCACTTTCAATCACTCCAGCTGCATCCCATCCCAACACTAAGCAGAGTAGAATGGCAACAGAACTCATGATCCAGCATTTATACAGGCCGGGTCACATGCTACGGTGGCTAATCACATGCAAGTACTTGGCATTGATGTGATAGTCTAGAAGTGCCCACAGATTAAAAGGTTGTTGACTGGCTGTTCTGCCTTTCAACAAAATTTTAATAGGCATACGAACCCAGACAGTAAACCAGCCATCTGGTAAAAAGTCCATGCTCTGGGTTCAGTACCGGACACTAGGGGTTCAGTACCGGATACTAGGTGTCTGGTACGTACCCTGGACTTTACAGTTCGGGTTCACTCATCCTTACACAAAATGTAAACAGAATGAAATATCATCATGTTACTACTACACAATCTCTGGCCAAAATGAGTAATACAGAACAATAAAGTAATAAATGCTTATCAAACAAAATGTGTAGTGGCTAGTAAAGGGATACATAACAGGGACTTGGGTAAGAGGGTGATTACAATATGTTTGGAACCCTCAAGCCCCCGTTATACACAGCGATCTCACTAGCGAGATCGCTGCTGAGTCACAAGTTTTGTGACGCAACAGCGATCTCACCAGCGAGATCGCTGTGTGTGACACTAATCAGCAACCGGCCCCCTTGCCAGGTATCACTGATCGTCCTCGAATGGCCAGGACGTTTTTTGGATTGCTGGTCTCCCGCTGGCCATTACGCATCACTGCGTGTGGCAGGCGGGAGACCAGCGATCAGCGAGCTGGAGCTGGTAACCAAGGTAAGCATCGGGTTTCTAATCCAATGTGTACGTTAGATACCAGCACGCTGGTGCAGGGAGCTGGTAACCAAGGTACACATCGGGTTTCTAAGCGCCGCATGGCGCTTAGAAACCCAATGTGTACCTTGGTTACCAGCTCCCTGCACCAGCGCACTGGTATCTTAACGTACACTGCGGGTAACTAAGCGACGTGCTTCGCTTGTTACCCGCGTGTCGCTGGTGCTGATTGCTGGTGAAGCTGCCTGTTTGGCAGCTCACCAGCGATCATGTAGCGACACACCAGCGATCCTGACTAGTTCATATCGTTGTCGGGATCGCTGGTGAGTCACTATGTGTGACGGGGCCCTCACAGGCAGTCATTTTGAGAACAGGAGATCAGTGTCACAAAATCATGTCCCCAGCAAAACTGTCAAAATAAAGTGGCAAATCTCTTTAAGGTCACCACAACTTATCATGAAATGTGCTAGTATTTCAGTAAAAAATACTAAAAAAGAGTGAAATGTAAAAAAAGGTTTAAAAAATAGTAAAAGCTAAAAAAGAAAAAAAAAGGAAAAACATTTTATATCTCCACATTCGCAAAATTCGGTACCAACTTGTACTCCAGTTCATTCTTTTTCAGTTTAGCTTACATTATATGGAAAAATAAATGATGCAATTCAAAACTTTAACTCGTCCTGCAAAAAAACAGCCCTTTTTATGGCTTTGGGGACGGAAAGTTAAATAAAAAGAAAAGAAACAACTCTTGAAAGAAAGGAAGAAAAGAGCTCAAAGCACAAAATGAAGCAAAAAATTAGCCATGGTGGAATAGGTTTATCATATAAACCTGTATGGTGTAAACGACAATAGATATTAAAAATAAATAAAATAGAATTAGTATAATAAATAATATAAAGTATCTAAAATCTAAACTAGAATTTGAAGAAACTTTATGGACAACACAGTGAAACTTTCAGACAACTTGAAACTTCTTTGATGCCTACAGGGCAATAATCCATCAGGGAGTTTCGGGAACTTTACAATTTCTTTTCCTTCACTTGTACACAGGAGGGACTAAAGGTTCACAGTACAGTATAAATGATGGGGCATTACAAGCGTTACAGTTTGTCACACGCTGGCCAAAAATGAGTCAACCATTGCCACCATTTCTGCAGTTATCAAAAGGTCTTGTGGTCAAAAAAGCATCCAGACTTGTTCTTGCTAAGGTAAACTTTTTGAGTATGAGAAAAAAAAGAAGGAACATTTTTGGAGGAAGGTCTACTTATAGACTTTGGTATCACTCTTACCGGTGTAGTTTAGTTCCCCTTTATCATCTTTCATTGTTGTTTGCGTGTTGTTTAAAATATATGGACAACTTAAGGCTTTTATTTTGTGTACAGTATATACCGTATATACCGTAAATGCATATATTTTGGGCTTAAAATATTTTTTTTGCAATTGGATTTCATGAACAAAATTGTGTTGCTTGCCTTTTACATGATTTTTGGTTCTATACTTATTGCCGGCTGCAGAATGAGAAAACATGGAAATGTCAGTGAGGTCGTCAGAACAAAGGGTTTTTAACATTTAAGACGACCGTAGGATGGACAGGCGTCTTTTGCCAGAGTTTTTGCTTCCAAACTCACTTGTAATTTTTATTTGCTGGATGAAATTTAAAAGCACTTCCAGAAAACCACTCAAGAAATGACGCACAGGTAAAAAAGATGCTTCAAGAAAGAAAAATGGAGGATTTCCACTCACATGAGAGAAAAAAAAAAAGCACAAACGCTTGTATTTGTCTTTTTTAGGCTAGTTTCACACTTGCTTTTTTTTGCAGCGCGTTTTTCCCGCAAAAAAACGCATTGAA